>NC_091059.1:87116677-87445177 GCF_000393655.2 Nicotiana sylvestris | reverse complement strand
AGCATTGCGACAATCTATATGAGTAAATAAATACCGCAAATATTGTTCATATTCATGTTTATATTTATAAATATTGCTCTTTACGGTTGCGCGAGGCCATCCTTTATAAGTAGGATTAAAAACTCTTCTAATATAATACACAAAATGAGGGTTAGAAGGAAAACTATAGGGTAACCACATAACAGTAACCATTTTTGCCAATTCTTCACGATCTTTATTTGGATCATAATATAAAATGTCACCGGTAACAGTGTTAATTCCCGGTTGAACTAGATTTGAACCTGTACTAGGGTTAACCATAGTATCTACACTTGTCCCCTCTTGCGCAACTTTCATTTGTAAAAATCTAGCTTTATCTCTAGGGTGTGTCTTTATGTGTCTAGTCAAACTACCCGTACCGCTACAGTCTCCAGTAAATTTATGAACTAGTTGAGACCCACAAGTTTTACACTTAGCCTTATTTTGTTCTCTTAGTTGAGTAAAAAAGTGCCAAACAAGAGATGTTTCAGGCCGTTTAGCAGGTTGTCTATTAAAAGTAGGGGTTACTACAGGAGGGTCAGGTGGGGCATCATTTGGGTTATTAACAGGACTAGTAGGTGTATCATCTAAATCCGGTTGCGTTTCATCTAAATCATCATTTTCAAAGATAGTTTTATTAGGATAAAGAGCATCATAGCTTCTTCATTTAATTGTTGACCTGGTGCAACATCATGGAAATATTGACTATCGAAAAATTGAAAACAAGGGTTATCACTATCCAGAATAATAGGTGGAGGAGGACGGGTAACAAGTCTGGGTCGGGGAGCCGGGGGAAGAGTAGTAGCTTGGCTACTAGATTCACCAATTTTAGATTTTCCCTTACCCTTACCACCAAAATTTTTTTCCAAAGAAAATGCCATATTAATTATAATTATATTAAATAAAACTAACAAAACTATAATATTAAAACTTAAGAGTTGGAACGAGTTTACCGAATTGGCGAACAACTTCTTGAAAATTGAATATAGTTGAAGACTTGAATACTTCAATTCACCAACTTCACAATTTTTCACGAAATTGCAATAATAAAGTAAGCAATTATAGAAGAAAATTAGAGAGAGATTGATGAATTTGTGAGTAAAAATGAAAGAATGAGGGGGTATTTATAGTTGAGAATTGGGAAAAAGTGTAATTATAAAAAGTTTGGGGGCCAAATGACTATTTTTTAAAGTGCCAAGCGGTTGAATTTTGATGGCTAACGGCTAGATTTTAAAAATCTGACCATTGGTCATTTTTAATTTTTTTTTTTGTAAAAAATAGCCGTTGGGGCCCGTTGGGTCCGGTTGAACCGGCCCAGGCCCGCCTGCCGGTCCCGGGCTATTTGGGTTGGCCGGCCCGCTACAGGCTTATGCACCATTAGAGATCGGGCCCGCTTGAACCGGCCCATTTGGCCCTCGGTCCTGGGCCGGTCCCGGGCCAGGCCCGCACCACAATACAACCTTATTCATAACCGGACGTCCGAATCATGTCAAATCAGTTCCGTTTCTCACCAAATTTCACATATAAGGTATAAATATTATTTTAGACCTGTATCGGGCTCCGGAACCAAAATACGGGCCCAATACCAATAAGATCAAACATTAACCGAATTTAAAATCATTTGATTTTCAGTCTTACAATTTTCATCAAAATTTAATTTCTCGGGCTAGGGACCTCGGAATTCGATTTCGGGTATACGCCTAGGTCCCGTATTTCGATACGGACCTACCAGGACTATAATAACACTAGTTCGAGTCCGTTTACTCAAAATCTTGACAGAAGTCAACTAAATTAACTTTTAAAGGTAAAAATTATTATTTTTGTCACTTTTCCA
The DNA here is from genome assembly GCF_000393655.2 of Nicotiana sylvestris. Lineage (NCBI taxonomy): Eukaryota > Viridiplantae > Streptophyta > Magnoliopsida > Solanales > Solanaceae > Nicotiana > Nicotiana sylvestris. The sequence continues at coordinate 87,443,325 of NC_091059.1, read as the reverse complement.
CATAAAAGCTTTTTGGAAATGCGCCCGATTGTGCACGCAAAGTGAGAAGGAATAAAATGAGGTTTTGAAGGCCTCAAAATACGGAATCGAATTCTAAAACATGAGATGACCTTTTGGGTCATCATAGAGTATTATTGGAAGTTGAGGTTCAATATTGTCGATCCATTGTTGACATAAGGTTTATTCTTGCTTATTCTTTCTCCCAGATGTTATATATTCATTGCTATATGGTAAGGGAGAGTGTTAAAGCATGAAGGGTGATGACGTACCGATTATTGTTTCATTTATTGATTTATACATAGTGAAGAAGAGAGTTAAAGCACGAAAAGTGATGTTGTGCCGTATTTATCATTTCATGATAAAATTGAGAGTAAAAACACGTAGGGTGATGTCGTGCCGTATTTATCATTTTATGGAGAGATTTAGAGTAAAAACACAAAGGGTGATGTCGTGCCATTATTATTGTTTCATGGTGAGGTTGAGAGTAAAAGCACGATGGGTGATGTCATGCAGTCTTTATTCATTATGTTTATCCGCTTTTATTGGTTGATTGTTTATTGACTGTTTCATGTTGTCATTTCCTGTTGTAGTTACCGTATCTTGTACCCCCTTTCGTGTGTCCCCTCCCAATAGTACATGTTTAATCTTTATTCGTTGTTATGTTATACGTATATTTTCATTTGTACAGGTTTAATTACATGGGTGTCCTGTCATAGCCTCGTCACTAACCTCGTCAAGGACACTTACGGAGCACATTGGATCGGTTGTACTCATATTACACTCTGCACTTTTTGTGCAGATTTTGGTATTGGTCCCAGCTGTCCGTGAGGCGCATCAGTTCGGATTAGCTTATTTGGAGACTCGAGGTAGATCTGTTGGCGTCCGCAGACCTTGAAGTCCCCCTTCCTCTTTCCCTATTTATTGTTATACTGGCAGATTCCTTCGTAGAGGCACATGCCGGTGCCATCGAAGTAGCGACAGGAAAGTCCGATGCATCCGAGATTAAAATGCTGTAAGGATTCGTATCTCGTTTCCAGACGGAACGAACGGAACTACCCCCGGTCTCCGACGATTGGGCGGTGCAGGCCTTCACTTAAGGCCTGAATAAACGAAGCTCGGTGGCTTCAGGACAGTTGAAACAGAACTTGATCGAGTATCCAGTTTAGACCTGGTCGGACGCTCACAACCGGTACCAGTCACAAATCAGGGTCGAGGATGACCAGCCGGGAGCCCCCTCGGGTTCAGTATACCTAAGGGTGTTTAGGGGAATGAAGTTATATATTGGTATTTGTAATAAGTCGGTTTTGCTGAAGAAGTTCAGCAAAACCCTGTCAAAAGGAGCTATGATATGGTATCACAACTTACCCCAAAATTCTATTGATTCGTTTGCTATGCTTGCATATGCTTTTGTAAAAGCACACGCTTGGGCTATCAAGGTCGAGACCAGAAATCAAACCTTTTCAAAGTAAAACAAAGAGATAACGAAATGCTTAGGGAATTTGTATCGAGAATTCAAATGGGACGGATGGACCTGCCTCCGATTGTGGATGATTGGGTCGTTAAGGCGTTCACTCAAGGACTCAACCCCAAAACTCCATAACTTCACAACAGTTGAAACAAAATTTGATAGAATATCTAGCAGTAACTTGGGCCGACGTCCATAACAGGTACCGGTCGAAAATCAGAGTCGAGGACAACCAGCTCGGGACCCCCTTCGGGTCCGTTTATCCCATCAATGCTAATGATAAATCTAAGAGAGTTGTAAATCATGAACCAAGACCTAATAGAGACCGGTATCAACCGTATAGCAGAGATCGAAGGGATAACGGATCTAGACGTAACCCTACGAGAAATGAAAGGAGGAATGATCGAGGCCATAGTAGCTGGATACTTATGGGGAAAAATGGTTTCGATAGGCCGCTCGGGGCTAGGGAGGCACCAAGGTTATCAAAGTATAATTTCAGCTTCGATGCTGCCAACATCATATCCTCCCATAGGGCGCATCAAGGACACCAAGTGGCCTCGACCTTTACAGCCCGAACCTGCCCAAAGGGACCCTAACCAATGTGTAAATATCATGACACTCATGGCCATAGAACCGAGGATTGCCGACAGTTGAGAGAAGAAGTAGCCCGGTTATTTAATAACGAGCATCTCCGGGAATTTCTGAGTGACCGGGCCAAAAGTCGCTTCAGGAACAAGGATTCCAACAAACAAACCGAACAAGAGGAACCTCAACACGTCATCAACATGATTGTTGGAGGGTTCGATGTCCTCCAGGGACCCATACTAAAGCACACTAAAGTGTCCATCACATGGGAAAAATAAACCCGAGATTATATCCCAGAAGGAACCATTTCATTCAACGATGAGGACACCAAAGGCAACATACAACCACAAAATGATGCACTGGTAATATCCGTACTTATAAATAAATTTTGAGTTTAACGTGTGTTGATTGATCCAGGAAGCTCGACCAACATCACCAAATCAAGGGTCGTGGAACAATTGGGTCTACAAGACCTGATAGTGCCGGCAGTTCGACTCTTGAATGGGTTCAACATGGCGTGTGAAACTACTAAAAAGGAGATAACCCTACCGGTGAGCACCATCGGTACCGACCAGAAAACAAAATTCTACGTGATTGAAGGGGATATGAGATATAATGCTCTATTCAGAAGGTCGTGGGTTCACAACATGAGGGTAGTACCTTCGACCTTGCACCAGGTATTAAAGTTCCCTACACCAAGAGGAATCAAGACAGTGTATGGAGAACAGTCGACCGCAAAGGATTGGCCTAATTATCTTTTGACAAGACGATCTTTGACTGTTATTTTGTCTTGGGAGAATTACCTATCTCTTGGAAGACTAAGAAGCAACAAACAGTTTCTCGCTCATCAGCTGAAGCTAAACATAAATCTATGGCCACTACAACTTGTGAACTAAAATGATTGAATGAATTACTGGATTCTCTTGGTGTGACACATTTTGAAACTATGCAATTGTATTGTGACCGTCAAGAAACTTTGCATATAGCTGTTAATCCTGTTTAACATGAGCATACCAAGCATATTGAAATAGACTATCACTTTATCCGTGATGAGATACTTAATTGTAATATATAGACAGACTATGTACGTAGTTCAATGCAACCTGCCGATGTCTTCACCAAGGCATTGGGAAAAGATCAATTTAATTTTCTTCTTCGCAAGTTGGGCATTCGAGATCCTCATGCTCCAACTTGAGGGGGGGGGGGTATTATGTTAAGTGTTGTCCTAATTTTCTTACTATATTTAATTTCCTATCTGTTGAAGGAAAGGACAACATATTTACCATAATTGAGTTTTTCTTCTTTTAGAAGGACATTATAAATCTCCCATATTTGGCTAGTCCTTTTTCTTGTAGAAAAATGTTTGGACTTCTATAAATTGAGGATACCCCCTTCTCATTCAGTAGCATTCACAATGTAGCCATATGGTGTTTGAGAGTCGTGTTTAGGGGGAGAACTTTACGGGACACGTGTTAGTGTGTCACTTGTGTTTGCCTTTTCGTGAGATTGTTCTCTTGATATTTTGTACTCTCTTTTATTATAGTGGATTGCTCATCTCCGCCGTGGATGTAGGTCAATTGACCTTAACCACGTTAAATATTTGTGTCTCTTTTGGAATTTTTCTCTTTTATTGTTTGATTTTTCATCGTTCAAGGTTTGATTTACTAGATTTTGCATGACACCTACTTTTTTCGGTCATTACATATTGAAGTCTTTTGTGTATATCTATTGCAATAGTTTAGTTCACGTAGGAGTTTGTTTAATAGCCGTAACTTCTTTGTTTGTGTCTTAGTTTGGTAGTTTAGTTTACTTAGGAGTTTGTTGATAGCTGTAACCTCATGTATATATTCTACGCTTCTGTGGCAATGAAGATAAGAATTCCCATTCCAACATTGTTTATTTTTTGTACAGATAACAATGGCGGTATATTTTCCGAAATGTTGCACTAATGCAATAGCTATATAGGATATCAATTTGGGATCAAATCGAATTAAAAAAATCTTTTTACATGCGAGTTAAACAAATGAATAAAAGGTTGAGTGTGATCATTAGTTTCAATTTAACTTTAATCAGTGCCATAAGACATGCATAGGCTACATAGTAGCTAAAGATAAAGTCCAATTACATAGTACAACCTATGGAGCTTAAGGTACCACAATTTATTTTCCTCCTATTTTTCCGCATGTAACGCAGAGAATTACTTGTGCATGAAATAGAATACACATAATATCTTTCATTAGATCACTCAAGGAAGTAGTAACAGACTTTCTTCATTTTTATAAGTCGAGCTCGAAACTTCTAATTAGGTTTAACTCGATCTTCTAATCTAACTTAGTGGTACTGTAGTACCAGGCTATACCGATTAATGCGTTTATTTTATGTATAACTATTTGGTATTTGAAATTCACGGTTAATTCATATTTACGTTGCATAGAATTCATTTAAGGGGAAAACACTTCTTATAAAAAAAAATTCATTTTTATAACTCTAAGTCGAGACTTCTAGTTAAGAGTAATGAATTTCTTTCATCTCATCACATCTCTTGATGGTTATATACATGAATGTTACTTGATATCATCTAATGCTAAGTTTTTTTATGCCCAATTGTGGGATGAAACATAATATTTACTCGCAAATTCTATGACTTTAAGAATAAGAGAACTACGATTAACATTAACCAATTACACTCTGATTATGTTCCGTTAAAAAAGATTCCAAACTGCTTGTTCTGCTATGCGAAAAGATTTCAGTATGAACCCCCTGGATTTTATTATGGCAGTGGTACAGTGAGATTAAGCTCTCATCGAATGCCAACTAAACTGAAAAATTTATATATGGGAAACAATGCAGAATCCAGGCATTTCCAAACATATATTAGAACATATAATAATCTGTTTGCTTTTACATCACTTGGTGTCAGTTATGATAAAGATTTAGCCAAGAGAAACCGTGGTATCTACACGTTTAGAGTTCAAGGATAGATGTATCATTTGATAGATGATTTATATCCCAAAGAAAGAAGGCCAAAAAATTTGCAACTGTACTTTTGATGATAATGTAAATGAGCTTGGAAATAGAATGACTTGTTCAGACAAATTAAATGAACCAATAGTGAAAGAATTGATGGACATACTAAAGGATAATCCGTACTCAATATTTCTATGATCCTTGGCAGACATGTCAAACTTGCAAAACTTTCATATAGCACTGAAAAGTGATTATGGATTGGATCAACGCGTATATAATTTACCTACTACTACTGAAATTGCAGCAATATGGGTTGATGAAAATGATGGTTCTACTACTCATGTACCACATCTTCAAATTTATACTCACAGTGACAGGACACAAAGAGTGCACTACTATTTTGGATGCTATGACCCTTTACAGTACCCGTTGTTATTTCCATATGGTCAAGGCGGATGGCATTGTGGTATTAAAAAGTTTCCCAAAGCAAAAAATATTCGTAGAAGTCGCACTCTGGCTGAATTTGAACAATTGCCGAGTATAAAAAATTTCACATCTGTTGATGGATATCTTGATATAGAAGCTCAAAATCTGCAAAAAGGAAAACACAAAAGAGATGCGGTTTCAGTTCGCAAATACTACTGTTACAAACTTCAGATGAGAAACGATGATGAAGATGAAATTTTGCATACAGGAAGATTACTCCAGCAGTATTCAGTTAATGAATATATAAAATTGGAGACACAAAGATTAGACTTTGTTTCATTCAATCAAGATTTATTCAGAATGGGTATACTGCAGGGACTTCTTGATATTCTAAGACTTGGTGAACGAGATGCTTGTAATGTTGGAAAACAAAATTTTCTGCCAAATTCTTTTATAGGAGGTCCTAGAGATAGCGTCATCGTTATATGGATGCTATTGCATTAGTGCAACATTTTGGAAAACCTGATTTGTTTATAACTATGACATGTAACCCATCTTAGACAGAAATAAAAGAACATCTATGGTCAACTGACGAGGCACAAATAAACTTGATTTGATTACTCGAGTGTTCAAGGCTAAAATAGAAGAACTAAAGACGGATATATTAAAACAAAATATCTTTAGAAAAAGTTGTTGCTTTTATGTACACTGTGGAGTTTCAGAAACGAGGTTTACCCCATGCTCATTTTCTTATTATAATAGGTAATGAGCACAAAGTGCTGAAAACATAGGCATACGATGTTATTATTAGAGCAGAATTACCAGATGATAAGACAGAATCAGATTTGCGTAAGCGTGTCATCAAACATATGATGCACGGTCCTTGCGGTAGTTTAGACCCAACAAATTCTTGTATGAAAAAAAAGGGTTACTACAAGTTCAAATATCCAAAAATGTTTGCCGATCAGACAATAAAAGGAAACGATTCGTATCCAGTCTATAGAAGACAAAATACAGGGGAAGTTGTGAAATTAAGAGAACGATATTTAGATAACTCTTGGGTTGTTCCGTACAATCCATATTTACTTGGGAAATTCAATTGTCATTTAAATGTTGAAGTTTGCTTTGACATCAAGGTCGTGAAATATCTCTACAAATACATTTATAAAGGACATGATAAAATTGAATTTTGTGTACACAATAATGATACAAACATAGAAATAGATGAGATAAAAGAATATTGATCTGCTAGATGGGTATCACCTTCAGAAGCTGTTTGGCGTCTCTTTGGTTTTCCAATAAGTGAAATGTCTCCCAGTGTTTATCGTCTTCAACTACATCTTGAAGGTCAACAATTTATTTCTTTTAAGAGCAATGCGGATATACATACAATTGTGAATAATCCGATGATTCAAAATAATGTTAACAAAATATTTCTCCATGAACGGAACTAATGAAGATGCTAAAGAGCTCAATTTACTATATAAAGAATTTCCTGAATACTTTGTGTGGTCCTCCAGTGATAAATTTTGGGCACGTAGACAAAAGCGTTGTGCGGTTGGCCGCATTATGACATGTCATCCAATAGAAGATGCACAATATTATCTTTGATTACTACTAATGCATGTATGAGGACCGACATCATATAAAGATCTTTTGACAGTGAATGGAAAACATTGTAGTATTTTCAGAGAGTCCGTAGAGAAAAGAGGATTGTTACAATGTGATAATAGTTTAATAGAGTGTATGTTTGAAGCTGCAAGTTACCAAATGCCATATAGTTTAAGGCGTTTATTTGCTATATTATTGGTATATTGCAACCCTGCCAACCCTAGAAAATTACGGGAGCACAAAACGATCCTCATTTGCTTGTCCTTAGGGACAGAGTTCTGCACGACGATGCCAGAGATGTGACCATTGGTGATGATGGGGTGTTGAGGATGCAAGGGCGGATATGTGTGCCCAATGTAGATGGGCTTCGGGAGTTGATTCTGGAGGAGGCCTATAGCTCGCGGTATTCTATCCATCCGGGTGCCGCGAAGATGTATCAGGATCTGAGACAACATTATTGGTGGAGGAGAATGAAGAAGGACATTTTAGGATTTATAGCTTGGTATCTCAGTTGTCAGTAGGTGAAATATGAGCATCAGAGACCGGGTAGCTTGCTTCAACAGATGGATATTCCAGAGTGGAAGTGGGAGCGGATCACCATGAACTTTGTAGTTGGGCTCCCACGGACTTTGAAGAAGTTCGATGCTATTTGGGTGATTGTGGATCGACTGACCAAGTCCGCGCACTTCATTCCTGTGTATACTACCTATTTTTCAGAGCGGTTGGCAGAGATCTATATCCGAGAGATTGTTCGTTTGTATGGTGTCCCAATTTTCATCATTTCAGATAGAGGTACTCAGTTTACTTTACAGTTTTGCACTAATAAGCCATCTTATTATATTATCTCTCCGAACCAATCTATAACTTCATCCCCCTAAAATACCCTTGTTTTTTGTTAATAAAATGAACTTTGGCTTAAATAGGCCTTAGAGTGTGCAAAGAAAGTAAGGATGGTCCAAAATCATATAAGAAAATAATAACTCATTCCATAAACCAATGTGGGATATTCTAACAGCCTCCCCTCTCCTTTAGACGCTCTGCTAAAGCCTCTCACACCTCCTCATTGTAGCATCTTGCACCTCCTTTTTACATGCCCATATCATCTCAGTCTTGCTTCTCACATCTTTTCCTCCACGGGGCTCACTCTCATATTGTCCGGAATATCATCATTCTTAATCTTATCTATACTGGTATGCGCACACATCCATCTAAGCATCCTCATTTCTGCTACTTTCATCTTATGTACATGGGTGTTTTTGAAATGCCAACACTTCGTCCCATACAACATAGTTGACCTAACTACTGCTTTGTTAAACTTACCTTTAAATCTTGGTGGCACCTTCTTATCACACAAAACCTCGAAAGCAAGCCTCCATTTTATCCATCCCGCTTCCATGTGATATCCTCGTCAATCTCTCCATTAGTTTGAATTATAGATCGGGAGTACTTAAAACTCTCTTTCTTCGGAATGACTTGTGAATCCAGCTTCACTTCCATGTCCGCTTCATGAGCGAGCATTCCAAATAATCTGTTTTAGACTTGCTTAGCTTGAAACTTTTGACTCCAGCGTCTATCTCCAAACCTCCAGCCTCGCGTTTTTGTCAATAAGTACTATGTCATCCGCAAATAACATGCACCATGACACCTCTCCTTAAATGTATCGCGTCAAAACATCCTCCGCCAAAGCAAACAAAAACGGGCTAAGTGCAAATCCTTCATGTAATCCCATCACGACTGGGAAGTGTTCTGAATCTCCTCCTACAGTCTTAACCCGGTCTTAACGCCATAATATAGATGAATTCAGATAAATCATTCACGACCATTGTCGTATTGGTCCTCCTCATTCTCTCATAAGTGCATCTAGTCAAACTAAAAAGAACTTATTACTTACCACGACCTAACTAGAGAAAGACAAACTTCTGTCAAACACCAAATGTACCGTTAAAATTTGCGGTCTTAAACAACTTGTATTACGTCTGTGCCTATAAGACCATCTCATTAAGAATGAGATGACAATTTTAAAATTCAAACTCTCTTCTAAATTACAGAGTTACAATAGGTAAGCTCCATAATTGAGCTCACAACAACTAAATTATAATAAATACATGAACACGCAATAAATATCATGTAACCTAAGAACTACATGATGGAAAAGGCATGAGACCCTTTTCCATCTGGGGACGTGACTACAGCAGGTAAGATCTGGGGACGTGCTGATGATGATACAACAGTATGCATGGCTAGGTGGTTTCCTGGAACAATTGCATTGAAAAAATCCAATAGGAGCTAGAGCAAGGTTGGGTATTTTTCATCAAGGAAATCCCTTAACATTTTGGCAGCCTTCTGACCGCCCATCAATTCTGCTAACCTCTCCATTGGAAGCATGGCAAGTTCCGCCAAGCTTTTGCACCCATCCATTAATACCCTATAGTTGGAATCTGTCACGCCTGGCAGCCGTCGCAACAACTCTACTGCAGATGTGTTATGATTTTCAGCTCTACAAAAAGTGAAAAAGAGACAATGTCATCAAGCTGCTAAAATATATCTTTGACAGAGGCGGATCTAGGATTTAAATTTTATGGGTTCAACTTTTAAAGATTTTATCATTGACCTCGTTATATTCTTAAAGTTATGGGTTCATATCTACTATATTTATGATTTTAATGAATTTTTACGTATAAATTTTTACTCCGCATCAAAAGTTATGGGTTCAATTGAACCCTGTATAATGCATTTCATCTGCCCCTGTCTCTTGAGAAATCAAAATAAGATTTCAGATCTTCGACCTAGAGCTGAGACAACTTTAGGACTAACCTGACATCATTTTCAATGACACCCTCTTCTGATGGGACACCCACTCTAATTGCCTTGACCTCATCAGGTTCATCTTGGTTTGCCTTAGGAGGAGCAAATATTTCGGCTGTTGCATGCAGACTGCGAGACCAGATAACGCGAAGCCGAGGGAAGTGGAGAACAAGCAAGGAGAGCTTCAAGATAATGCTATTTGGAGTTACGTCATCACCAATTTCACTAGCAGACTACAAAGGAAATAAGAACTTATCAAGAAAAAGAAAACCCATTACAACAGAGATGTGACCCAAAGCAAAATATATGTAGCACTGCACAATGTACCTGAAATGAAAAGCTTTTGTCCCGTGAAAACTCAATAAGAAGAACAGGAATCCGATAATAACGTGACATCATTTCCACCTGGCGGTAAAGACGGCCAGATGCAAAACTGCCAAATAGATCCTGTATACTCTTCCTTTCTACACATATCAATGGTGAAAGTATGTAATCACCGACTTCCAAGGTGACTGGTATAATGCGCATACCTTTCTGGTGGAGTACATTAGGAAGACTACTCATGAACTCCCTTCTTTTTATATTTGGTGTCGACTCAACAACTTTACACAATTTTAATTTTTTGCTCTTGATAAGGCAACATAAAGCTGACCGTGTGAAAATACAGGTTCCCGCAAAAAAAATTCCAACAAAATCTAAAGTTTGACCTTGTGCTTTATTTATAGTCATAGCAAAGAATAATCTAACAGGAAATTGTGTTCGTTTGAACTGAACAGGTGTTTTCTCATCCTGTGATGATAATAATGGTATTCTTGGGATAAACACATGCATATTCTTGAAATCACCTACCGTGATCTTAGCACTAATAACATGACTTTTAAATCACAACATGCCAATCGTGTACCATTACATAAACCTTCATATGGATTTAGATTACGTAATAATATAATTGGATAGGTCTCTTTTAAACATAATTTGTAAGGAGGCAAACCACGAGGATTTAAAGTGTGTAGTAGATCTTCAAGTTGTGTTTGGTTGTTAAATTCAATAGCCTCATCAGTAGCAATAAATATTTTTGATTTTCCTGCGAATCGATCAATAAGCATGTCATTAATTTCATCAACGAAATCATTTTTTGTTGTCAAGATCACACGGGAATCTATACAGGATGAATTAGAATATAACAAATCCAAATTTGAATATGTCGATCGCTGCGAATAATTTATCAAGAGATTCTCTTTCGGTTGTATAAGGAATAATCAAAGAATCTGGAATTTCAATCTTGTCTGCTGAGTTGACTCGTTCTTGTCCATTTCCAATTCGTAGCAAATAATCACAAAATGCAGGATCTGTTTTAGTTCTCATATTCTCAAATAACTTTAATTTTTCAAGTTCATTCCAAATGCTAGAATATAACAAACTTTCGCCAATGAAATCTTTTTTTTTTCCGTATCGCACAACAGGAAGAGTCTGTCTGAAATCACCTCGTAAAACTATAACTTTTCTGCCAAATAATGCATTTGCATTCATCAGATATTTTAACAGTAGATCAAAAACTTCTAACATTCTTCTTTTGGCCATAGATACCTCATCCCACACAATTAATTTTGCATCTCGGATTAACCCTGCAAGTGAGCTTTCTTTGCTAATGTTACAACTGGTATTTTCATCGATGTCAATAAGGATTTTGAAACGTGAATGTGCAGTACGTTCACCTGGAAGAATAGAAGCAGTAACACCAGAAGTAGTTGTTGCCAAAGCTATATATCTCATAGATCGTACAATTGCCAATAAAGTACGGTATAAAAAAGTTTTTCCTGTTTCCCTTATATGATGTCGGTCGTCGTACATGCATTAATAGTAATCTAAGATAATATCGTTCTCCTTCTGTTGGATGACATATCACAATGCGGCCAACAACACAATGCTTTTATCTACATACCCAAAGTTATCGATGATTTTTCGATCTTAGTTTTATACACCTAAATTCTAAAAAAAAGAAAGAAAAAGAAACTACTCAACACTACATATAACTGTGATCTAACCTTCGAATTTATTGATATAACAAAAAAATCACTAGAAAAAAACAAAAATGAATACAAATTACTGAAAGAAGAGAAATTCGATATCAAGCTTTGAGTCATATCAACGATATTTTACATTCTATGGGTCATGATATAAATGAATATGAACTCATTCCAGAAACTATTAGGCCTTCTACGGCAGCAAGAGAAGCAAAAGAGATTCATTTTGAAAGATCTATTATTGTCAGTGAAGATGACATACTGTTACATAGGAAATTAAACAAAAATCAACTCATTGCATATAATCTGATTACTGAAAGGATATTTTCGAATAAAGTAGGTGCCTTTTTTATAGATGGTCCTAGAGGAACAAGGAAAACTTTTTTATACCGTGCTTTATTGGCAACTGTACGATCTATGGGATATATAGCTTTGGCAACAGCTACTTCTGGTGTTGCTGCTTCTATTCTTCCAGGTAGACGTACTGCACATTCACGTTTCAAAATCCCTATTGACATCGATGAAAATACCAGTTGTAACATTAGCAAAGAAAGCTCACTTGCAGGGTTAATCCGAGATGCAAAATTGATTGTGTGGGATGAGGTATTTATGGCCAAAAGAAGAATGTTAGAAGTTTTTGATCTACTGTTAAAAGATCTGATGAATACAAATGCATTATTTGGCGGAAAAGTTGTAGTTTTAGGAGGTGATTTCAGACAGACTCTTCCTGTTGTGCGATACGGAAAAAAAAGAAGATTTCATTGGCGAAAGTTTGTTATATTCTAGCATTTGGAATGAACTTGAAAAATTAAAGTTATCTGAGAATATGAGAGCTAAAACAGATCTTGCATTTTGTGATTATTTGCTAAGAATTGAAAATAGACAAAAACGAGTCAACTTAGCAGACAAGATTGAAATTCCAGATTCTTTTATTATTCCTTATACAACCGAAAGAGAATCTCTTGATAAATTATTCGCAACGACATATTCAAATTTGGATTCGTTATATTCTAATTTATCCTATATTGATTCCCGTGTGATCTTGACAACAAAAAATAATTTCGTTGATGAAATTAATGATATGCTTATTGATCGATTCGCAGGAAAATCAAAAATATTTATTGCTACTGATGAGGCTATTGAATTTAACAACTAAACACAACTTGAAGATCTACTACACACTTTAAATCCTCCTGGTTTGCCTCCTTATAAATTATGTTTAAAAGAGGTCCAATAATATTATTACGAAATCAAAATCCATGTGAAGGTTTATGTAATGGTACGCGATTGACCTATTGTGATTTTAAAAGTCATTTTATTAGCGCTAAGATCACGGTAGGTGATTTCAAGAATATGCATGTGTTTATCCCAAGAATACTATTATTATCATCACAGGATGAGAAAACACCTGTTCAGTTCAAAAGAACACAATTTCCTATTAGATTATGCTTTGCTATGACTATAAATAAAGCACAAGGTCAAACTTTAGATTTTGTTGGAATTTTTTTGCGGGAACCTGTATTTTCACACAGTTAGCTTTATGTTGCCTTATCAAGAGCAAAAAGTTCAAATTGTGTAAAGTTGTTGATTCGGCCATCGACACCAACTAGCCATGACGATCATTCTACCTCTAATATCGTTTACGAACAAATTATTAAGAAAGCAGGTGCCTGAGAATCGACATACGATTCTTCGGGAGGTCCTTTGCTCTTTCCTTCTCTTATTATCACGTGTGCACATTTTCTGATATTTTCATACATCCCCCGCTTTGTGTTTTCAATCTGTTAATGCTTTAATCTTAGTTTTCATCTATTTCAACTCTATCAAAGTGTAATAAGACTCTGATAGATTGGTTCGAAAGTTATTTAATGTTTTCTTCTGCTGTTATTATCTGAGTTTCTTTTTCAATGAATAGTAAAGAGTTTCGTTTTGCATGTGATTATAGCGCTGCTCATAGAATTATGACGTGAATATCAGGAACCACCTTCTTGAACATTCTTTTAGTTGGGGATACTCTGATAGTTTTTGTCTGTGAATGTCAAAACATTCATATATAAGATTCACTTCTTGTTGCTTAAGACTTGTACATTAAATATGTAGAAACATTGTTGTTTGAAGTAAATTTTGGAGAAAAAAGGGGTTGCATGTTTTAACTACGGCTAGTAGGGAATAAGATTTCGATGAGTGTATGGTATATCAGCTTAAAAAATATTGTGCTTGTGGTATCTTTTGTAATTGATTGCAACTCTACATGAGCAACCTAATTGGTAATAGCACCTAGTGATGATTGCTATGATCATTTATAAAATATACTAGTGGAGGGGTAACCCGGGCAAAGCCCGGGCCCAACGTGAACATAACTATATTAGTGAGATGTTACTCAAAAGAGAAAAAAGAAGACTACATAGCTACTACAAAAATCTCACTTTTTAATCCTGTTGTTTCTAATTCATATGTTACCAAAAACAAATATATGGTTTTGCAGCAGGTGAGCTGATACAAATATGTGTAAGTGGTAGAAATTAGAATTACTATAAAAATTAATAAACTATTACGTCAACTGAACTGTTGCAACACTGAAACTAAAAATTCAAAAGTACCCCTTCCAAAGTAGCCCGATTTTGATTGAAATAAGAAACTGGAGTATTCATCTCAACCAATCTAAGAGAGGCATTCTTCATTAAAGCCTACAATATTATGGAATAATAACTCAGCCATAATTTATAGGTTACTGAAAATAATATATTTCACTAATATGCTTCTATTGGGAACTGCATATCTGATTGACTCTTATCTAGGCAAGATAAATTTGGAACCACATTGTTGTTGTCATTTATAGAGCTCTCCCCTTGTCGAAGTGCGGCAATGGGAACGTCCATTTCTTGTATCAGAACATTACGCTTGCAAAATCTACATCCTTTTGAAGCATTGCAATGTCTCACTTTGCAAAAGACCTCTTTCTCTCCTCTAGCACAATAGCATAACTTGTAGAAACAAAAACGGTGCACAACATTAATTATTAGCCGTACGACGGGAAGGAGGAACATAGAATCTGTTAATAGGAGCCAACGTGTACAAATATACAAAGATAAAATAGTCGGTTACCTGTGCAGTGCTAAGCCCATTGAGCGATTATTTTGGTGGTACCGAATGTAAGAGAAGCATCTGTAGTTCTACAAAGCCAAAAATAAGTTGCAGTCCTGGTCAATATATAACACATTGTGCATTGAAAATACTCATAAAATTATTCTCTACAGAAAGAGTAATGTCACTGTCTCAAAATTAAGGTACAGAGAAGAAAGAAGATCATTGTTGTAAGCCCTATTACCAGATACCAAATATGCGAATCTGCAGTAAAAGAAAGTAATGAAGAAAGTAAAATTTGTGATTTCTTCTACTATTTCCTGTGCATTAAATGAATGCTACATGATGTTACTTTGTTCCAAATATCTTCCTTTCAACGTAAGAAGACAATGTCTCGATTAACTATATCACTGAAGTTTTTTCCATACAATATTCCACTGTCACTATGTTTTTTCATTTTAAGTAATAATTAGATGGTGATAATGATTAATAGATCTATCCTGCTTTTATTAATATTTCTAAATGATAAGAAGAAAAGCTACAAAGTAAGCCAAAATGGATTAGCGCACAGCCAAAGCCTAATTAGGTAACAACAGTCAATCATAACGAAAAGATAAACTTAAACGATTGCTACATTAACAAAAGTTTTCCCTGATTGTTTTTTTGTTGGTTATTGTAAATATTTAGAGCTGTATGACTGAAAACCTACGTTTGTACTGAACCTACACTTTTATTTTTGAGGCACACAGTTGAGTTGCTACAGCAGTTTAAGAAGGTATAATAATGCAAATGAGCTTGGAAATAGAATGGCTTGTTCAGACAAATTAAATGAATTAATAATGAAAGAATTGATGGACATACTAAAGGATAATCCGTACTCAATATTTCTACAATCCTTGGCAGACATGTCAAACTTGCAAAACTTTCATATAGCACTGAAAAGTGATGCTGGATTGGATCAACGCGTATATAATTTACCTATTACTACTGAAATTGCAGCAATATGGGTTGATGAAAATGATGGTTCTACTACTCATGCACCACATCTTCAAATTTATACTCACAGTGACAGGACACAAAGAGTGCACTACTATTTTTGATGTTATGACCCGTTATAGTACTCATTGTTATTTCCATATGATCAAGACGGATGGCATTTTGGTATTAAAAAGTTTCCCAAAGCAAAAAATATTCGTAGAAGTCGCACTCTGGCTTAATTTGCACAATTGCCAAGTATAAAAAATTTCACATCTGTGATGGATGTCTTGATGTAGAAGCTCAAAATCTGGAAAAAGGAAAACGCAAAAGAGATGCAGTTTTAGTTCGCGAATACTACTGTTACAAACTTCAGATGAGAAACGATGATGAAGATGAAATTTTACATACAGGAAGATTACAGTATTCAGTTGATGAATATATAAAATTGGAGACACAAAGATTAGACTTTATTTCATTCAATCAAGATTTATTTAGAATGTGTATACTGCATGGAATTCTTGATATTCTAAGGTTTGGTGAACGAGATGCTTGTAATGTTGGAAAACAAAATTGCCAAATTCCTTTATAGGAGGTCCTAGAGATATGCGTTAGCGTTATATGGATGCTATTGCATTAGTGCAACATTTCGGAAAACCTAATTTGTTTATAACTATGACATGTAACCCATCTTGGACAGAAATAAAAGAACATCTATGGTCAATTGACGAGGCACAAAATAGACCTGATTTGATTACTCGAGTGTTTAAGGCTATAATAGAAGAACTGAAGACGGGTATATTAAAATGAAATATCTTTGGAAAAGTTGTTTCTTTTATGTACATTGTGGAGTTTCATAAACGAGATTTACCCCATGCTCATTTTCTTATTATACTAGGTAATGAGCACAAACTGCTAACAACAGAAGCATACGATGATATTATTATAGCAGAATTACCAGATGATAAGACAAACACAGATTTGCGCAAGCTTGTCATCAAACATATGATGCTCGGTCCTTGCGGTAGTTTAGACCCAACAAATTCTTCTATGAAAAAAAAGGTTACTGCAAGTTCAAATATCCAAAAATGTTTGCCGATCAGACAATAAAAGGAAAGGATTCTTATCCAGTCTATAGAAGACGAAATACAGGGGAAGTTGTGAAAGTAAGAGAACGATATTTAGATATCTCCTGGGTTGTTCAAATTCAATTGTCATTTAAATGTTGAAGTTTGCTCTGACATCAAGGTCGTGAAATATCTCTACAAATACATTTGTAAAGAACATGATAAGATTCCATTTTGTGTACAAAATAATGATACAAACATAGAAATAGATAAGATAAAAGAATATCGATCTGCTAGATGGGTATCACCTCCAGAAGTTGTTTGGTGTCTCTTTGGTTTTCCAATAAGTGAAATGTCTCCCAGTGTTTATCTTCTTCAACTACATCTTGAAGGTCAATAATTTATTTCTTTTAAGAGCAATGCGGATATACACACAATTGTGAATAATCCGAAGATTCAAAAAATAATGTTAACGGAATTTTTCTCCATGAACGAAACTAATGAAGATGCTAAAGAGCTCAATTTAATGTATAAAGAATTTCCTGAATAATTTGTGTGGTCCTTCAGTGATAAATTTTGGGAACGTAGACAAAAGCGTTGTGTTGTTGGCCGCATTGTGACATGTCATCCAATAGAAGGAGAACGATATTATCTTAGATTACTACTAATACATGTAAGAGGACCAACATCATATAAGGATCTTTTGACAGTGAATGGAGAGCCTTGTAGTGCTTTCAGAGAGTCCGTAGAGAAAAGAGGATTGTTATAATGTGATAATAGTTTGATATAGTGTATGTTTGAAGCTGCAAGTTACCAAATGCCATATAGTTTAAGGCGTTTATTTGCTACATTATTGGTATATTGCAACCCTGCCAACCCTAGAAAATTATGGGAGCAATTTGAAGAATCAATAATCGAAGACTACAAAGTGTTACAAATTTTTGTAACGCTAATAATATCATCGTATGCCTCTATTGTCAGTAGTTTGTGCTCATTACCTAGTATAACAAGAAAATGAGCATGGGGTAAACCTCATTTCTGAAACTCCTTAGTGTACATAAAAGCAACAACTTTTCCAAAGATATTTCATTTTAATATATCCATCTTCAGTTCTTCTATTTTAGCCTTGAACATTCGAGTAACCAAATCATAAAAGCAATAACTTTTCCAAAGATATTTCTTTTTAATATATCCGTCTTTAGTTCTTCTATTTTAGCCTTGAACACTCGAGTAACCAAATCAGGTCTATTTTGTGCCTCGTTAGTTGACCATAGATGTTCTTTTATTTCTGTCCAAGATGGGTTACATGTCATAGTTATAAACAAATCAGGTTTTTCGAAATGTTGTACTAATGCAATAGCATCCATATAATGCTGACGCATATCTCTAGGACTTCCTATAAAAGAATTTGGCAGAAAATTTTGTTTTCCAACATTAGAAGCATCTCGTTCACCAAGTCTTAGAATATCAAGAAGTCCCTCCAGTATACCCATTCTGAATAAATCTTGATTGAATGAAACAAAGTCTAATCTTTGTGTCTCCAATTTTATATATTCATCTACTGAATACTGCTGGAGTAATCTTCCTGTATGCAAAATTTCATCTTTATCATCGTTTCTCATCTGAAGTTTGTAACAGTAGTATTTGCGAACTGAAACTGCATCTCTTTTGTGTTTTCCTTTTTGCAGATTTTGAGCTTCTATATCAAGATATCCATCAACAGATATGAAATTTTTTATACTCGGCAATTGTTCAAATTCAGCCAGAGTGCGACTTCTACGAATATTTTTTGCTTTGGGAAACTTTTTAATACCACAATGCCATCCGCCTTGACCATATAGAAATAACAATGGGTACTGTAAAGGGTCATAACATCCAAAATAGTAGTGCACTCTTTGTGTCCTATCACTGTGAGTATAAATTTGAAGATGTGGTGCATGAGTAGTAGAACCATCATTTTTATCAACCCATATTGCTGCAATTTCAGTAGTAGTAGGTAAATTACATACGCGTTGATCCAATCCAGCATCACTTTTCAGTGCTATATGAAAGTTTTTGCAAGTTTGACATGTCTGCCAAGGATCGTAGAAATACTGAGTACGAATCATCCTTTAGTATGTCCATCAATTCTTTCACTATTGATTCATTTAATTTGTCTGAACAAGCCATTTTATTTCCAAACTCATTTGCATTATTATAAAAGTATAGTTGTCACGACTCAATTCCCGAACCCGATTGTGATGGCGCCTCTCGTGAAGACAAGGCCATCCAGACCAAACAGAACACCTCTTTTAAACAGTTAAATATCATATATAGTTCTAAAGCATGATATAATATCCATAATTTGCGGAATTAACGATAACCTCAGTAAGAACCATTCCGACACAGCCCAAACCGGGGTGTCACAAGTCATGAGAAACTAAGAGAAATCCGAATACCGGTCTACTAGATACAAAATCCGATACAGAAGTTCAAGGACATGAAAATTGTAAGATAAGGGAGGCACGGGACTGCGGACGCCAACAACTACCTCGTAGTCTCCGAAAACACTACCTGGACTGGGAGGATCAACACTCAAGAGCGGACTCTGCGATGCCTGAATCTGCACACACGATGCATGGAGTAATGTGAGTACTCCGACTCAGTGAATAATAATCATAAATAATGGCTGAAAGCAAAAAAACACGTAAAGGCACAAAGCAATTCTATATCAATTAGTAAAAATCACTTAAAGCAGTAAATCAGTGAAGACGACAAGTGAAATCTCTTTAAATTAGGTAAAACGGTAATTTAGCAGGTAAATAACAAGTAGAAATTCACCCCTCGAGCACATTGTCAATCACTCATAACAGTATCAGCTCCTCGGGCTCACTCTCATCACTTGGTGCTCATTCTCAGCTCTCGACCCATATATCTCTCATAATAACAGAAACAGAATAACCGCTGCGGCGTGCAGCCCGATCCGTACATCGCTGCAGCGTGCATCCCGATCCATATAGATAGTCGACTGCGCTCATTGAGGGTGTGCAGACTCTGGAAGGGCTCCTACAGCCCAAGCGCTATATTGCTGCGGCGTGCAGCCCGATCCATATCATATATAATATCCTCACCATTGGATTCTCAACCCCTCTCAGTCATTAACCTCACAACCTCTCGGGTACAATAATAGAAGATAGGGATCTCAGCCCACAAATTCCTCTCACTTAGGAATCGTATGACAAAAACCGGCTCGAATCGTTTAAAATAGAGAGAAACATGACCGAGGATACGATTTTTAACAAGTATAGTGAGGAGAATCAGTCAAAATCCCCGAAGGGTTCAAATAGTTGGCACGAAGCCCAAATATGGCAATTAGCCCTAAATCATGATGATAACAAATAAGTTCAGCCAAATACGCGGTAAAATCATCAGTAGGGACGGACCAAGTCTCAATCCCTAGTAGTAAAAGACCCCACGCTCATCATTGAGCGCGTGTCTCACCTCAATATAGCACTACGATGTGCGATCCGGGGTTTCAAACCCTCAGAGCATCATTTACAATCATTACTCACCTCGAATCGGCTAAATCTCTATCTCGGATGCCTTTGCCCCTCGAATCGACCTCCACGCGCGTCGAATCTATCCAAAATCAGAACGAATATATCACAATAGGCTAAGGGAACAAAGCCCAAGCGAAAATAATCGAATTACCACAAAATTCTAGAATTTGGTCAAACCTGACCCCCGGGCCCACATCTCGGAATTTGACAAAATTCACAAAACTCGAATCCTTATACTCTCACGAGTCTAACCATATGAAAATTATCCAATTCCGATACCATTTGGTCCTTCAAATCATCATTTTACATTTTTGAAAGATTTCATAATTTTCTTCCCAAATTCCATCTCAAATCACGAATTAAATGATGAATTCAATGATAGATTCATGTACTCTAGCCAAATTTGAGTTACAATCACTTACCCCGATGAATTTCTTAAAAAACCTTCAAAAATCGCCAAAATCCGAGCTCTGTAGGTCAAAATATCAAATAAAACCCAAAACCTCATATTTATAGAGTACCCCACAGATTTCCACCTCCGCGGACTGCACAAAATCGACTGCGGTCCGCACAAAAACGACCGCGGCTGCACAGGCTTTCCTCTGCAATGACAGACTTTAGTATTTTCTCCATAACGTTCACTACAGGTGTCCAAATTGTGATATCTTTACCTTTCTGGAAACTAGATACGAAGGGATACAACCTTTGTTTTCGAATCATCCCAAAATTCCTTGTAGATCAAAATATATGAGCTTTCGAAGTAGGACCAGCGGAATGTTCTTCACCACGGCCGCACACCATTTTGTGCGGTCCGCACAACACCTACCGCGGCCGCACTTCATTTTGTGCGGTCCGCATAGCACATACCACAGCCGCACTCCTTTTTGTGCGGACCGCGCGGGTGAGTTCCGAGGCCTGCAACCCTTATGGACCTGCTACAGCTATGATTTTCGGCCTAAAACATCCCGGAACCTACCCGGAACTCCCGGAACTTCAAACCAATTGTACCAACACATCCCATGACATCGCTCAAACTTGTTCAATACTTCGGAATGCTCACAACAGTATCAATCACCAATTTAACATAGGATTCAAGCCTAAGAACTCCAAGAACTCTTAAATTATGCTTTCGATCAAAAAGTCTATCAAATCTGGTCCGAATGACCTAAAATTTTGCACACACATCCCAAAAGACACAACGAAGCTATTGTCACTCTCGAAATTCCATTCCGACCCCTATATCAAAATCTCACCTATCAACCGGAACCGCCAAAATATCAATTTCGTCAATTTAAGCCTAAATCTTCTCTACAACTCCAAAACCCATTTCGATCGCACTCCTAAGTCACAAATCACATCACAAAGCTAACCGAACCATCGGAACTCACTTCTGAGCCTTCTAACATATAAGTCAATATCTGGTTGACTTATCCAACTTAAGCCTTCTTAAAAGAGACTAAGTGTCTCATTTCTTACCAAATCCTCTCCGAACTCGAACTAATCAACCCGATCACATAAAACACAGATAACGAAGCGTAAATAAGCTGAAATAGGGGAAAACAGAGCGGTAAATCATGAGACTACTGGCCGGGTCATCACATCCTCCCCAACTTAAACAAACGTTCGTCCTCGAACGAGTCAAGAAACATACCTGAAGCCTCAAATAGGTGAGGATATCTGCTCCGCATCTCCCGCTCGGTCTCCTAGGTAGCCTCCTCCACGGGCCGACCTCTCCACTGCACTTTCACTGAAGCTATATTCTTTGACCTTAGCTTTCGAACCTGACGACCCAAAATTGCTATTGGCTCCATATCATAGGTCAAATCATCATCCAACTGAACCGTGCTGAAGTCCAAAACGTGAGACGGGTCCCCAATATACTTCCAGAGCATAGAAGCATGAAATACCGGATGCACGCTAGACAAGCTGGGTGGCAAAGCAAGCTCATAAGCCACCTCCCCGATCCTCCGAAGCACCTCAAAAGGCCCAATGAACCGCAGACTCAACTTCCCTTTATTCCCAAATCTCATAACACCCTTCATGCGCGAAACCTTCAGCAAGACCTTCTCACCAACCATGTAGGACACCTCTCGAACCTTCCGGTTCGCATAACTCTTCTGTCGCGACTGCGCTGTACGAAGCCTCTCCTGAATCACCTTCACCTTCTCTAAGGCATCCTGAACCAAATCTGTCCCCAATAGCCTAGCCTCACCGGGCTCGAACTAACCAATTGGAGATCTACACCGCCTCCCATACAAAGCCTCATATGGAGTCATCTGAATAGTGCTGCCTCATATGGGCTCGAACCAAATCTTTCTTCATTCTTCTCCACCAATAGTGCTGCCTCAAATCCTGATACATCTTTGCGGCACCCAGATGGATAGAATACCGTGAGCTATGGGCCTCCTCCAGAATCAACTCCTGAAGCCTATCCACATTGGGCACGCAAATCCGGCCCTGCATCCTCAACACCCCATCATCACCGATGGTCACATCTCTAGCATCATCATGCTGAACTCTGTCCCTAAGGACAAGAAAATGCGGATCATCATACTGGCGCTCTCTGATGCGATCATATAAAGAAGACCGAGAAACCACATAAGCCAACACCCGACTGGGGTGCGAAATATCCAACCTCACAAACCGATTGGCCAAGGCCTGAACATCAACTGCAAGAGGTCTCTCCCCAACTAAGATATATGCCAAACTCCCCATACTCACTGCCTTTCTGCTCAAAGCATCGGCCACCACATTGGCCTTTCCTGGATGGTACAATATGGTGATATCATAATCCTTAAGCAACTCTAACCATATTCGCTACCTCAAATTAAGATCCTTTTACTTGAACAAATGCTAAAGATTGCGATGATCAGTGAATATCTCACAAGATACGCCATACAAGTAGTGCCTCCAAATCTTCAATGCATGAACTATAGCAGCTAACTCCAAATCATGAACAAGGTAGTTCTTCTTATGGGGCTTCAACTGACGAGAAGCATAAGCAATAACTCTACCCTCCTGCATCAATACACAACCAATCCCAACTCTCAAAGCATCACAATATACGGTATATGAACCTGAAACTGATGGCAAAACCAATACTGGAGCTGTGGTCAAAGTTGTCTTGAGCTTCTGAAAGCTCTCTTCACACTCGTCTGACCATATAAATGAAACACCCTTCTGAGTCAACTTGGTCAAGGGCGATGTGATGGATGAGAATTCCTGAACAAACTGGCGATAATAGCCTGCCAAACAAAGAAAGTTGCGAATCTCTGTGATTGAGGACGGTCTGGGCCAACTCTGAACCGCCTCTATCTTCTTCGGATCAACCTGAATACCCTCGCTGGACACCACGTGCCCCAAGAAAGCCACTGAACTGAGCCAAAACTCACACTTGGAGAATTTTGCATAAAGCTTCTCCTCCCTCAATCTCTGCAACACAACTCGCAAATGCTCCGCGTGTTCCTCCTGACTACGCGAATACACCAGAATATCATCAATGAAGACTGTGACGAATGAATCGAGATAAGGCCGGAACACGCTGTTCATCAAATGCATGAACGCTGTTGGGGCATTGGTCAGCCCAAAGGACATCGCAAGGAACTCATAATGACCACATCTGGTCCTGAAGGCTGTCTTGAGAATATCCAAGTCTCTGATCTTCAACTGGTGATAGCCCAAACGGAGATCAATCTTGGAGAACACCCTCGCTCCCTGAAGCTGGTCAAATAAATCATCAATGCGAGGTAAGGGATACTTGTTCTCAATTGTTACTTTGTTCAATTGCCTATAATTAATACACATTCTCATTATACCATCCTTATTCTTCTTCATAAACAGAACCGACGCACCCCAAGGTGACACACTAGGCCGAATGAACCCCTTATCTAGGAGTTGCTGAAGCTGCTCTTTCAATTCCTTCAACTCCGCTGGTGCCATAAGATACGACGGAATAGAAATGGGCTGAGTGCCCGGCACCAAGTCAATACCAAAATCAATATCCCTATTGATCGCTGCCAACTTGACGCTACACTAAGGTAGAAAGAGCGGGTCACAATAGCTTTTACCCGATATGAGGGTCGGGATTGATTTCCTCAGGGAGCTAGTAGTGGAGTTGGATTGTCTGTCTAGCTTAGAGATGTGTTTGTACTCCTAATGTCACTTCAAAAATTTTTGGGTTTTTGAATTATAACTATTTTTATAAAACTATTGATTAACACTAAATTATACTACGAGAATATTGCTAAGCTGTATCTAATGGGAAGAAGGGCACTAGGGTTGTGACACCACCTAGGTGGCTAATTGACGGGTAGATGTTACTAAGGTTCGATTGACATAATTGGGGCTTATGCTATAACCGTTGCGCTATAACCGTTGCACAATTTTACCCACTCTCACACCTCTCAGTAGAGAAAGTGATTTTGCCCAATTGACTTTCTCGAGACCAAATGGCTAGGCAAATTAGACCAACCAACTAGGGTTCAAGTAGGGTAATTACCCTTTCGAGGTTTAACCCATTAATTGGGACTATCATTTCTCATGAGTCCATCCCAATTCCTTATTGGGCCAATTCTGGGGTCATAGACTCTCTTTCTCAAGAAGAGTTAAACCCACAAAGCTTGAATCAGTGTTTGCAACCACCAATTCTAGATTAAAACATAAAATCAACCCAAATAGCAAACACCCATAGTCAATCTAACATTAGATGGCAACACCCATCAATTACCCACACTAGTGTTGAGCTACAACCCTAGCTTATGGGTTTAGCTACTCATGCTTGAAGAAGAAAATAAAGAAATAGATGAAGAACAAGGCATATTAATTAAATGCTAATGTAAATATAGAGAATCTATTGTTAATTTGAAGCTAAGATGCCAAAAATGGCTACAAATGATGTTCCCACGAGCACAGCTCAACTCTGATATATCTCATTACCTAAAAAATGGTAAAATATTCTATTTATATTAGGTTGGAAAAACTGGACAAAAATACCCCTGTGGGGTCAGTGCGGGCCGCATTAAATGGACCGCGGCCGCACTGGGCTCACTTATGCTTCTCTGAACTTGGACTCCGCGGACCGTGTAGAATGGACCGCAGCCGCGGAGGGAGCTGGCACGGTCCGCGCAATCACGACCGCGGACCGCATGGCATTGGCTTTGCAAATTTTCATCTCTCTGACTCTCATGACCGCGGACCGCACAAAAGAGTAGTGCGGCCGTGGAGCCTCCACCGCGGACCGCGAGATTTGTACCGCGGCCATGCTTCTTCTAGCCTGGCTTACCAACTCTCTGAACCACCCAGTGCGGCCGCACTCCTATTTGCGCGGTCCGCACTAAGCCTTTTTTTTCTTAGATTTCTTGGTCTTTGATACTTGAGCAGGTTTCACTTCTTCTTGAGCCGATCCTTGACATTTCATCACTTTGTCGATCAAACTTACAATCAAGCACAACTTGTGAGCCTTTTAGAACTATTTTGTAACAATATATGATCAAAGCATAGGCAAGTAGGGGCATAAAACATGTTAAAATCCTAACTTATCACCTGTCTGGCGGCATGCCCGACAGGTCTGCAGGAAACACATCGAGAAAATCCCTCACCACTGGGACATAATCAATACTGGGAGCCTCAGCTCTGTCATCCCTCACAAACGCTAGATATGAAAGACAACCCTTCCCAACCATACGCTAGGCCTTCAAGAAAGAGATCACTCTACTAGGAACATAATCAGTCACACCACGCCACTCGATCCGCGGTATACCTGGCATAGCCAAAGTGACTGTCTTAGCATGACAGTCTAGAATAGCACGACATGGAGATAGCCAATCCATGCCCAAAATGACATCAAAATCCACCATGCTCAATAGTAATAGATCCACTCGGGTCTCCAGACCCCCAATAGTCACCATATATGACCGGTACACATGGTCTACAATAACAGTATCGCCCACCGGGGTAGATACATGAACAGGTAAAACAAGAAACTCTTAGGGAGTACCCAAATAATGAGCAAATTATGATGACACATAAGAAAAGGTGGAACCGGGATCAAATAATACAGAGGCATCTCTGTGGCAGACTGAAACAATACCTGTAATGACAGCGTCTGAAGCAATAGAATCTGGCCTGCTTGGGATAGCATAGAAACGAGCCTGGTCACCGCTTGATCGATCTCCCCCTCTGGGGCTACCCCTGGCTGCCTGACCCCACCCCTAGCTGTCTGGGCGGGTGGTGAAGTAACTGGAGCTGAAGTCGAGAGCTGACCCCTCTGCTGAGACGGACTATCATGAAGTCGAGGGCACTGCCTCCTCATATGTCCAAACTCTCTGCACTCATAACAACTCCCCGGTGCTGGAGATGGGGACTGAAGGGAACCCCTAGCACCGGGATGACCAGTAGAAGGACCTGGCATGGAAGAATCCTGGACTGATGGAGCACGAGACGAGCTCTGGGCTGGTAGGGCACTGAGTAATGACTGGCCCTGCTGCGATCCATGATAACCATGACCCAATGATGCCCCACGGTAACCTGGGCGAGCTAAATGTGCCTACCTAAAAGAACGACCTCTACCCTGCTGGGACTGAACCCTCGAAGGAGCACTGCTGAAACTACCAGATCCCCGAGGCCTCTTAGCCTCCCTCTCCTCTCGCTCCTGACGGCGAACCGTCTCGATCTCACGGGCGATATCAACAACCTCCTCGAAGGTGGTACCCTTCACCTTCTCTCTAGTCATGAGAATCCGAAGATGATATGTGAGGTCATCAACAAACCTCCTGATCCGCTCCCGATCTATGGGAACCATCTAAACTGCATGACGATCCAACTCAGAAAACCTCGACTCATACTGTGACACAGTCATATCCCCCTGTCTCAACCACTCAAGCTATCTACGCAGCTCCTCTCTGCGAGACTGCGGTACATACTTCTCCAAGAAGAGAGTGGAGAACTGCTGCCAAGTAATGGGCGCTACACCAACAGACCTACGCCTCTCATACGCCTCCCACCAAGTGAAGGCAGCCCTAAAAAACTGAAATATGGTAAATGCCACACCGCTAGTCTCAAGAATTCCTGCTGTTCGAAGCATCCGCTGGCACTTATCTAGAAAACCCTGGGCATCCTCGCCCTCTGCACCACTGAATGACGGAGGCTGGAGCCTACCAAATCTCTCAAGTCGACACTGCTCATCATCAGGCATAACTGGTACTACAAACTCCTGAGCTGGTGCAACCGGCTGGGCTGGAAGTGCCTCTGGTGTTTGTAATCCCTACATAACCTGCTCAGGTGTGCGAGCAACGGGAGTCTGGGTGCCTCCCCCGACCTGGGAAGTAGCTGCGGCCGTAGTAGCTGAAACCGCCTATGCCAAATCGGTACACACTGATAAGATCTGAGCTAAAGCCTCCTGAAGGCCTGGAATCATGATAGGCACAACTGGTGCCTGCATGGTGCTGCTGCAGCGTCCACAACTAGGACCTGATCGGGAACTCGGGCAGTTGGTGGGTCTGCCGGTGCTACTCTGCCCCTGCCACGGCCTCGACCATGACCTCGGCCTTTGATGGCCCCAACTGGTGGCACTGGTGGTCGTCCACCTTGTCTGGTAGCTCGTGTCCTCACCATTTGTGAGAGAAAGGAACAACAAAAGTTTAGTACTCGGATCAACAAATTCGCACGACAAGAGTTTCAAGAATATGAAGTTTTTCCTAAAGTTTTTGCAGTCTCTCGGGGATAAATACAGACGTCTCCGTACCGATCTGCAAGACTTTACTAAACCGGCTCATGACTCACGAGACCTATGTAACCTAGGCTCTGATACCAACTTGTCACGACCCAATTTCCGAACCCGATCGTGATGGCGCCTCTCGTGAAGACAAGGCCAGCCATACCAAACAAAACACCTCTTTTAAACAGTTAAATATCATATATAGTTCTAAAGCATGATATAATATCCATAATTTGCGGAATTAACGATAACCTCAGTAAGAACCATTCCGACACAGCCCAAATCGGGGTGTCACAAGTCATGAGCAACTAAGAGAAATCCGGATACCGATCTACTAGATACAAAATCCGATACAAAAGTTCAAGGACATGAAAATAGTATGATAAGGGAGGCACGGGGCTGCGAACGCCAACAACTCTCCGAAAACACTACCTGGACTGGGAGGATCAGCACTCAGGAGCGGGCTTTGCGATGCCTGAATCTGCACACACGGTGCAGGGAGTAATGTGAGTACTCCGACTTAGTGAGCGGTAAATATCACTTGGGACGAAGCCCAAATATGGCAATTAGCCCCAAATCATGATGATAACAAATAAGTTCAGCCAAATATGCGGTAAAATCATCAGTCAGGACGGACCAAGTCTCAATCCCCAGTAGTAAAAGACCCCACGCTCATCATCGAGCGTGTGTCTTACCTCAATATAGCACTACGATGTGCGATCCGGGGTTTCAAATCCTCAGAGCATCATTTACAATCATTACTCACCTCGAACCGGCTAAATCTCTATCTCGCGATGCCTTTGCCCCTCGAATCGGTCTCCACGCGCGTCGAATCTATCCAAAATCAGAACGAATACATCACAATAGGATAAGGGAACAAAGCCTAAGCGAAAACAATCGAATTACCACAAAATTCTAGAATTTGGTCAAATCCGACCCCTGGGCCCACATCTCCGAATTTGACAAAATTCACAAAACTCGAATCCTTATACTCTCATGAGTCTAATCATATGAAAATTATCCAATTCCGATACCATTTGGTCCTTCAAATAATCATTTTACATTTTTGAAAGATTTCACAATTTTCTTCCCAAATTTCATCCCAAATCACGAATTAAATGATGAATTCAATGATAGATTCATGCACTCTAGCCAAATCTGAGTTAGAATCACTTACCCCGATGAATTTCTTGAAAAACCTTCGAAAAATCGCCAAAATCCGAGCTCTGTAGGTCAAAATATCAAATAAAACCCAAAACCTCATATTTATAGAGTACCCCACAGATTTTCACCTCTGCGGACTGCACAAAATCGACCGCGGTCCGCACCAAAACGACCGCGGTCGCACAGGCTTTCCTCTGCAGTGACAGGATTTAGTATTTTGGCCATAACTTTCTCTACATATGTTCAAATTGCGATATCTTTACCTTTCTGGAAACTAGACACTAAGGGCTACAACTTTTGTTTTTGAATCATCCCAACATTCCTTGTAGATCAAAAGATATGAGCTTCTGAAATAGGACCAGTGGAATGTTCTTCACCGCGACCGCACACCATTATGTGCGGTCCGCACAACACCTACCACGGCCGCACTTCATTTTGTCCGGTCCGCACAGCACATACCGCAGCCACACTACTTTTTGTGCGGACCGCGCGGGTGAGTTCCGAGGCCTGCAACCCTTATGGACCTGCTACAGCTATGATTTTCGGCCTAAAACATCCCGGAACCTACCCGGAACTCCCGGAACTTCAAACCAATTGTACCAACACATCCCATGACATCGCTCAAACTTGTTCAATACTTCGGAATGCTCACAACAGTATCAATCACCAATTTAACATAGGATTCAAGCCTAAGAACTCCAAGAACTCTTAAATTATGCTTTCGATCAAAAAGTCTATCAAATCTCGTCCGAATGACCTAAAATTTTGCACACACATCCCAAATGACACAACAAAGCTACTGTCACTCTCGGAATTCCATTCCGACCCCTATATCAAAATCTCGCCTATCAACCGAAACCGCCAAAATATCAATTTCGCCAATTTAAGCCTAAATCTTCTCTACAACTCCAAAACTCATTCCGATCGCGCTCCTAAGTCACAAATCACCTCACGAAGCTAACCGAACCATCGGAACTCACTTCCGAGCCTTCTAACACATAAGTCAATATCTGGTTGACTTTTCCAACTTAAGCCTTCTTAAAAGAGACTAAGTGTCTCATTTCTTACCAAATCCTCTCCAAACTCGAACTAATCAACCCGATCACATAAAACACGGATAATGAAGCGTAAATAAGCTGAAATAGGGGAAAATGTGGTGGTAACTCATGAGACGACTAGCCGAATCATCACAACAGTTGCAAATTCTTTGGCCTTCTTTCTTTGGGACATAAATCATCTATCAAATGATACATCTGTCCTTGAACTCTAAACGTGTAGATACCACGGTTTTTCTTGGCTAAATCTTTATCAAAACTGACACCAAGTGATGTAAAAGCAAACAGATTATTATATGTTCTAATATATGTTTGGAAATGCCTGGATTCTGCATTGTTTCCCATATATAAATTTTTCAGTTTAGTTGGCATTCGATGAGAGCTTAATCTCACTGTACCACTGCCACAACAAATCCAGGGGGTTCTTACTGAAATCTTTTCGCATAGCAGAACAAGCAGTTTGAAATCTTTTTTAACGGAACATAATCAAAGCGTAATTGGTTAAAGTTAATCGTGTTTCTCTTATTCTTTACGTGGCCTATATAGTGCAGATAATTAATTGTGAGAGATGAAAATAGAATGGTCGATAAAATCAATAAAGAATGATCGTTAAACTAACCTTTAGTTGTAACTGTTTTGGAGGTTGGAGTACATGAATCATTTGTGGTACCCGATGTTGAACCTTAATAGATACTACATTTTTGTGGTTTTACCTTTTTCAAAAACATGAAAGGCTAGATAATATCTTTTTCCTTGTCAAAGACATCGGATGACGAAAAAGCTCTACACTCAGTAACTGCATGGTCAAAAATAATGATCATGCTCGTAAAGATGACATATTTATAATAATTATGTATGCATGTATTATAGAAACAACGAAAAGGATAGAGCATTTGATGTTCTAACCTGTTTGTGAAGAGGAACAAGACAGTCCAATATTAACACTATCATCTATATGAGATGTTGTTCCAATGCGATTGATATTATTTGTAGTTGCAAGAAGGCGTTTAGTTGTTGCCTCGCGAATTTTCAGGCATCGTTGCAATAATTTTTCTTCTCTCAAAGTCATTCCCAAAGAATCGTCTATTTTATGGTGTTTGATATTCTCATCATGAGCTTCTGTCACCGAGCGAGGGCTCTTTTTGGATTGTCGACTATCCATTAATCTGATTTTATTGCAACTATTGGTACTTCGATTGTCCTAAACATCATTATACAACAGTAATATTATAATTTTTTTATCAAATAGCAAAGATACAAGAAAAACAACAATTGACTATAATGACTAAAAGACGATACAACTATTTCACCATATTTATTTTGTTATAAACACGTATGATTATTAAACATACCATTATAAAATATTGAATACTTAATATTAACACAATAAATTATGATAAATTACTCGTAGTTTATTTTAGCTAAGATAACCCAAAGAACTTCCATCTTGTCATATAAACTATAAATTATAAACAATATCCAAATAGGTGAAGTATTAGATGATGTAACACAAAATTCACTTAGTTGTTTTCAGAATAAGTCATTACCCACTTGGTGTGATAAAAAGCAAGACAGGGAAAAGAAAAAAAGAAAAACCTATGGGCAATACTTTTAAATTTTAAGCAAAAGGTTGAAGATTCTACATAACTGTGGATAAAGGAATTCTATCACTGTCCCATCATTCACTTATAGTTTGTTACCTAAGTTTCTTTGCGTACCTTATGTTGACATTGAACTGAAGTTAAGCCAAGTTAGAAAAGAGGAAATCCAGGTCAATTGAAAATTTAACCAAACAGACATTGAAATTCAATTGAATTTAGTGTATAAGTTGTTCTCCATCGAGAGACTCTACTTTGGTACACTACTGAATAAGTGCACTAATTTGTAATTTATGGCAATAGCTTAAAGAACAACCTTAAAAGTTACTATCTGTGGAAAATGAGCATGAGTCATTGTTCTACCCGAACTTGAATTTTCCCTTCAATCCGGTGAAACACAAAAAGCGACTCTTATTCTTCGTCAATATTCTACCATTTTTATTCACTCTTTTCCAACGAACTGTCTTACTAAGCAGAATATCCTCCTTGAATTTCTAGCTCATAAAGGTTAGTTAGTTCTAAGCTTTTTTGGTAGTTGACATCAGTATCAACTTTTACACAACATAAACAACAGGCAGGTGAGGCAATCAAACGGTAAAAAAGAAAGCAATCAAATAAAAAAACTTACCCTTTTTTAATCAAGAAGCAAAGAACTTCAAGTAACCCAATCCTCTATGTAAAGTATCAGAAAGAGTAGATATGTTATCGATATTAGAACAAATCCAAAAGTTGGGAATTTATAATAAGGATTGGAGATAAAGAATAGATAAAGATGGAAATTTATAACAGAACGAAGAGAACAGAGGAGGAAGTTAGAGAAAAACAGAGGAAGCGGTGACAAGATGAAGATGAACAACAGAGGCGCCAAAATTTTGCTAAGCACCCACGCGTCAGAGCGGAAGAAAAACGTGTCTTATTTTGTAAGCGCAGGAGGGTGTAGCGTTTTTTATAATTTTTCAACGCAATGATATATTGAGGATTAGGAGTAAAACAGGAATAAACTGAGATTTAATGATTTTTTTGGTAAAATTACGTTGACCGGAAGCTGCTGCCGATTCCCATTTCTAAAGAGTAGTAATAGTTGGTCGTGAAAGTATTTTGATTGTAAAAAAGTTGTGATATGTAGAGAATTAGAGATTCATATGTTTTATTTCATATGACCTCGCTACTATTTAGTAAGTCCATTTTTTATTTATGTTTTTCAAAATTTTATTATATTTGTTACTATTAAAATTATGATTTATTGTGTTGTAATGGAGTTGGCGAATCTATTGTAAAAAAAATAATAATTAAGAAATCAATATCCGATTAAGAAAAAAATAAGATAATATAATTCGTGTCCATAATTCTTTTTAGAATAGATAGAGATTGACATCGAATTGACGAAAAAAAAAAGGTTTCTTAACCTATCATAGATCAAATTGGAATTGCAGTCTTGTTTGAAAATTAATACCTAATGCCAGCCTAAAATCAAAGCTTTATAATCTAGTGGTATTAAGGTTTGAAGTTTGTTGGTAAATGCCGGCCGTAGCTAACTTCACGTACATGGGTTTCTTATCTAAACTTCCTCTTTTCCATTTCCTTGCCTCTTATCTCCGAAAAAACGAAAAAAATCTATAATTAAGATCCATATAAGAACATTCTCATATTGCCAAAGATACACTAATAACAAAATTTATCCGAGTTAGGCGCGTCCCTATCAGTTTGTACAAAGTTATAACTAAACATGGTTCAACTGCTAAAATTTTGACCTCTGAGCAAATTATAATATTATTTCAAGCTGATGCTTTTTAATGGTTGAATATAACTAAAGATAAGTAAATAATATAGAGAAAATAAGTAGTAATATAATCAAAAAGCCAGAGGGTTGTGTGGAAATCACCCTAGATGTGAATTCTCCTCTGTGGAGTATCTCCATGACATTTCCAGGGCAACTGAATAGAGAATTGTGAAGATTCATACAATGCAGTGAGAATTCCTCAACATTACCAATCAGTAAAAATTGACAATGCTGTTATGACAGCATCCTCCCCCCACCCCACCCCACCCCCACCCCTTCAAACTGAGAAAGACATAAAATTCAATGTCCATCAAATTCACTTTTCATAACACAACATTATTACATTGTACACCTCTACAGAAACTTTTAACATTCCGATAAACATGCATCAAAGAATGCCTAAGCTTGCTTCAGCTTCTTCTTTCCCCAGAGAGATGCAAATTGGCCAAAACTTCTGAGGTGTTTTGCCTATCTCATTTCCCTGAGAAATGTCGAAACATCATGAGCACAAAACCAAGATATGATCTGTAATGCACTACATATGACTTTGCTTCAGTTTCTTCTTCCCCAGAGATGGCCAAAACTTCAGCGCTGTTTTGGCTCTCATTTCCCTGAGAAATGTCGAAACTTCACGAGCATGAAATCAAGATATATGATCTGTACATGCACTAGCTAGAGATGACTTTGCTTCTGCTTCTTCTTTTCCCAGAGAGAAAAAGTGTCGAAAAACGAGCTGTTTTGCTTCTGGTTCTCCCTGAGAAATGTAGAAACTTCACGAGCACACAACAAGATCTGATCTCTATCAGATAAGATCTTCAGAATACTAGACTTATATATGTATCACACTTATCCTGCACCATCCCACTTGCTATTGTTCCCCAACACACAAAACATTATCCTGCACATGGCAAATTTTCCCCCAACAATCGAGCATCAAACTTTCCTACATGGCATCATCCCTTGAGTCCCTCTCATGGTCAACATTGTCAACCTCACTTGCATCTTGACTAGAGGGTTCAATTACCCTTTCATCTGTGGTTCTTGGCTCCACATTTAATTGGCCTACTTTGGGGCAGTCGGAGCCACTACGACGAGATGTTTCATCACCACTTTCCTCAGCTGATGTTCTATCGCTGGTTTCTGCCGAAGTATGAGGTGTTTCACTGGAAGCTTTAGCTGGAGTAAGGAGGGATTGGCGGCAGAGTGGGCATGTGCTATGAGTAGCTAACCAGAGATCAATGCAATCCATGTGAAATGTATGCCCACACACAGGTATCTGTTGAAGTCTATCATCTGCTTGGTAATCACCTAAGCACACTGAACACCTGTAACAGCAAAAGAGAGAAGTCCATAAGAAACTGAGAGAGAACTAAGAAATCGTGATTTAACAAATATTTCCAATATTATGGCTTCATTGCATTAAGAAAACTAAACAAATAGATTTTTGAAATTCATGGACAATTAACCACAAATATAACGAAAGAACTTTTAACAAGTATGGGATGAAATTCGAAACTAAAACTCTTTCAAATGCCAAAATAAATTACTTGATAGTTCTTTCGAGCATGAGTTAAAGCACATATCATTAGATTTCCCAGAAAAACTAATCACAACAACCACTATAGTAATTAAAGTTTTGGGGATAACTTCTATAAGAGAGCAAAAACAACACAGCAGCGAGTGCAACAAATATCTTAGATGAAGTTGCAGCAATATCACCAATCACAGAGACACAGACTATTCATAATAAATGCATGTTACGAGATGAGCCTTCTGCTCCTATGATGAAATTTTTTATCTGACCCCAGATATTATTAGTTAGAGAGGTGCATTTGTTTTTTTTTTTTTAACCAAAAAAAATTGTTAGTGAGGACAACATTATTTTAACAAATTTAGGTACCAATAGGGGTGGCAATTTAAGCTCAACCCGCCCAAGATTGGGCGGCTCAATGACTCATCCATTGTTGAACTCATCCCATCTTGACCCAACCCATCTAAAGTTGGGCTAATTTTTAGCCCAAGTTGATCCGTGAGCATCTTTGTTATAAATGACCATAATAAAACAAAAAAAGTCTTATTTGGTAATTAAATAATTCATAAGAAAGCAACATACATTAATTAAACCTTGGTAAGAGCCTTATGACCCAAATTTTAGCCCACATCTTGACCCAACCTCATCTCAGCCCAAATAACTTTTGGGTGGGGCATTGACCCGACAATTTATTGACTCAGCCCATTTTGACCTGCCCAAAATCAGCCCCCCCCACCCCACACACACACACATGTGACACCCCTAGGTACCAATATCTCTAGATCTGCATATAGTTGAGTGTCGTGACATTTGAAAGAGGCAGCTCTTTGCAATGAGATTGATGAAAGTCCATCAAGGCACTGTTGCAGTGAAATTGATGAAAATACCGTGGAATCGTTTACCAACATGGAGCTTTCTACAGGCATCATCTTTTGGATAATATTTTTCTTAATACTGCTTCAGAGTAGGCAAGCCTTTGCAGCTCCATGCTTGCTCCCTAATTAAGGTTTAAAATAAAAAGCCTCAAGGAGTTCAAGAAGTTCGATTACAGGGGTCGATTTGTGCAATGTGCTCTTACTTACCCGGGAAAGATAAAGGGTCGGATTTATGTGCTTTTCATTTATTACTACCAGTATCAAGCCCAGTGATTTCCAGTGGACTTCCATGCTTGTTTATTCCTTTATCCTACTTTATACTCTACTACGACGCCAAAATAAGTTACATCCTATGCAACATAACACCCCCCCACATAAACTACAATAGCAAACAACCTTCCATAAATCTCTGTCAATCATTTATCTATCAACCACACCTCAATGGCTCAATACCAAATCAATTGGGTTATGATTCTTCTTAATACCACACTTCCCTGGTCAATTTCATTCTGATACTAAATAATTTGTCTTTCGGACAAATTAGGCCTCTCTAAATCTCAATAACTAGTTTAATATCAACTAGTTATTACTATCACTTATATGGAATTTCTTACTTCCACCGTCTTTTATTTTGAGCCAAGTCTCATTCTTTTTTCTTTCTAATAGATTTAAGATCTTGTGAGACACTTCCCTCCATGTAATTTTAGGTTCACATCTTTTAACGCCTTCAATCATCATAATGTCACACCGATAGATCGACATATCAGGAGGTACGCATAGAACATGAAACCCTGAAATTTTAAAAAGCCTGAGTACCCAATTGGCCAAAATGTCAGGTTGGTTCATAAAGTTGCAAACTTTTTTCATGTTTTTAACATGAAAAAAAAAAAATGGAAACAGCTTAATTGGCATAGCCTACCAATTTTTTTTTTACCAAATTCTGAGCATATAAACAATTCAAAGAATCAAGAAAGACAAAGGACTCTTACTGTGTGTCTTTAACTGAGAAGCTCTCTGTGAACACAATAATTGGTAACATCTCCCTCACCTCCTTCTTCAACCCCAATTCACACTGTTACAACAACAACAAAAAAAAAAATCAATTAAAACAACAATTCCAAGATTTATATAAAAATCACTCCTTTCTTTTATTTTCCTTATACATACCCTTGACAATTCATCAGCTCCCGTAGCGGTGTGCTGCAACTGTGGACTCCTCATCCTTAAAGAAGACCAGTCAACCCTCCGACGGCGAAGATAAAATATGTAAAAAAACAACAAAAGTACAAAAGCAAAGAAAATGGGAACTGAAAAAATGAAAGCTTGATAAAGCTTCAAGTGAGATGAACCTTCAACAGCAGCAGTAGTGCTGGAATCAGAGTAGCCTTTTCCAGTATAAGACATGACCAACAGACAATATAATTTCTTGTTTCCTTAAATTGAATCTTGGGACGACAATAACAATTGTCCCATATAAATGTAGTGCAAGAATGAAGAAGACCCAGATGGGGAAATGTAGCTTGGAATAGGAGAAAAATGGCAAAGGAAAAGACAGATCAAAAAAGAGACAAGAGGATAAAGAGATAGGTGCAGATGGAGATTTAGACATGTAATAGCAAATATATATATATATATATATGAACTGTGAAGGTTTAAGAAGGTAATTAATTATTACAAAAGTGTTTGGGATTTGGACTTGGGAATCTAGGTGAGTTACTAATAACTCTTCTTCGAGTCTTGCAAGTTGCAAGTAGGCCAACTTCATGCTTCCTTCTTTATGCAGAGCAGACAAAAAGTGGGGGGGTGGTTGGGGTGGGGGTGGAGGGTGGGGACCATGCTTTTCAAGATTAAAATATGGGGAGAAATTTTCCCCCTTGTTAAACGCAATACTACTAGTATTAGCTATTCATTTGATGGGGTCCAATCAGATCTTTAAAGATCTCTCCAAAAGCGCCCC
Organism: Nicotiana sylvestris; assembly: GCF_000393655.2. NCBI lineage: Eukaryota > Viridiplantae > Streptophyta > Magnoliopsida > Solanales > Solanaceae > Nicotiana > Nicotiana sylvestris. Next base: position 87,405,103 of record NC_091059.1, on the reverse strand, counting down.
ATCCCCCCCCCCCAAATTTTTGCATGTTAGTAGCTCGATTTTTGTTACAAGTATATATTTTATTCGCATTAAACTAAATTCAGTCCTCCGAGAATTCGCACTAATTAAAATAGACTCTAATACATTGACTAATTTAGTTAAACTTCTTCATATTAAATTATATTTGATTGTTAAATAAGTACTTGTCAGTGCACAATTTGGTTCCAACACGCAGTTGGAAGAGATTTAGGAGCCCACCGGAGCAATAAATAAAAGGAAAATTTTCGTTCTTATACCATGTAGGAAACTATATTACTAAATATGTTCATAGTTTGTATATTACCCACCATGCTAATAGTATTTCTACAAAATATAGATAATTCATTAAATAAGAAATCATTGTAGCAGTATGTTTTCTTATTTAGGCACGCTAAAATTGGGGAATTAAATATTCTTCCAGATTTTCTACAACGCAAATCACGCACATTCATAATTATCGTCGGTTTCGTTTCAAATTTTCCATACTCTGTTTTTGTGATACACTCTGTTTTAACCTTTTTTCTGATTTCACAAATCAAAAACGACTAAATCTTCTACAATTCTTCTGCAACAAACACAATTATGTCGAAAATCCCAATTATGCTACAACTGAATGAGAATTGGGATAACTATGGGAGATTTAGAGAATTTCAGGTCGATGGCATTATAGTCGATGAGGATGCGAGTTATAGTCTATTCATTTCTACAATAGCACAACAATTAATGATCGATACATCCGAAAAAATTATAGAAATCAAATACATTGTCAACGAGTATTGTCCTCCAATGGAAATTAGGAACAATATGGGTGTTCGTGTATACATGGAGACGAAAAAGGAAAACAAAAACTTAGGATCATATCCGCTATGTATAACTATTCGCGATTTCAATACAGAATTGAGTATCACCAATGAGAACACAGCTGCAGGTGTGTGATGTTAATTTTTCTATCAAATTCTGGTTGTATGTCAATGCATTACACTTTATCTACATTTTATCTACAAATAAACTACGTGTCAGAGTAAATATATATCAGTATGGATTTTCATAATATCTACAAAATTTCTACATTTATTCTACAATAAAACTACATATCATTTGAAAAATTAATATGAAATACAGAATTTTCACCTTTCTACAAATTATCTACAAACTATTCATAACAGTATTTATATTTTCATGCAGGTTCGTCTAGAACACTAAATTTACTTGATATGCCAACATCTCCCGTTATAGAGGAATATGAAAGTATAATATTAACAGATAGTACACCAAGTTCTATTGAAATAGGACAAGTATACCAAGACAAGGAAACAATTGCAACTGCAATGAAGCACTATTCTGTCATGCACAAGTTCCAATTCAGGGTTAAAATATCTAGTGCTAGAAGGTATGAACATATGAATGGTCAAAGATCATTATTTTTTTAATTTTGTAGTTTATTTGTAATTTTTTACTTCTTTAGTTTTTTCTTGTGATAATGTTTATCAGAATTGTAGATGAATTGTAGTTATGTTGTATATAGATTGTATAATGTGATCGTTTAAGCTAAAATAGTTTTTTTTTTCTTTTTAAATCTACATTTTAAACCAGTGTTTAAGTTGTATTTATTGTGTAGCTACTGACTGATATGTGTTGGTGAAAACTGTACATGGTACTTCAAGGCAACTAGCATAAATGATTCTGCAATGTTCAAGGTCAGAAATTTCAACAGCCAGCACACATGCTCTTTAATGGACAATACATTCATACAACGCAAACCTACTGCCATGGTAGTTGGTAGCATGGTTATTCCAAAATATTCTGATCCTAAGATAATTTACACGCCAAAAGACATACAATTTGACATGTTGTCTGAACACGGCGTAAATCTAACCTATATGCAAGCTTGGAGAGCAAAGGAAAAGGCTTTACAGTTTTTGAGAGGTCATCCTGCTGACTCCTACAGCAAATTGCTTAGTTATTTGTATATTCTAGAGAAGACTTATCCGAGATCTGTAGTTAAATTGAAGAAGACGGACGATGATTGCTTCTTGTATGTATTTGTTGCAATTTGTACGTTAATCAGTGGTTGGGAATATTGTAGGCCAGTTGTAGTAGTTAATGGGACCTTCTTAAAGTCAGCATACATGTGAATAATGCTAATAGCTAGTATAATGGATGCAGCAGGTATTGAAGTTTTTATTGTAAAAATATTGTAGCTTGTATATTTTTTGTAGTACTTGCAGATTTATTGTAGAAAAGTTGTAGTTTGTATATATATGTCTTCTTCTGCATTTTCCTGCAGCCAATTAATTGCTTTTTGCCACATAATCTAGGTACCATATTACCATTGGCATATGTTGTTGTTGATTCAGAGAATAACGCATCATGGAAGTGGTTTTTTGAGCAATTCAAATACGCATATGGTGAAAGACCAAATATGTGTATTGTTTCGGATCGGAATGAGAGTATCTTGAAGGCAACATCTATTGTTTATCCCGGCATGCCACATTATTCTTGCATGTGACATATTTGGACAAATATACGTGCAAAGTTCAAGAAGGGACACCTAAAGTTAAGTGAATTATACTTTGCCACGACACGGTCGTACACCTTTGATGAATTTAATGAAAGGATGTCAAAGATTGAAGAGATTGACTCCCGTGTTAAAGCATACTTATACGATATTGGCTATCATAGATGGTTTCGAGTACATGCTACGGTAAACAGAACTTGGACTATGACATCAAACATTGCAGAGTCGTTGAATGCTGTAACAAAATATGCAAGAGAGTTGCCGATAGTAGAACTATTAGAGTATATGAGGACCCTTCTTGAACGTTGGACGAAGGAAAAGTTATTGAAAGCAAAGGGTACATTCACATACATTGGGTTCAAATTCAACAAAGAGTTGGATAACAACAGAATATTGTCGCACAAGCTTAGAGTAAAATCTGCTCATTTATTGAATCAAATTACTTTATATAGGACAATGTAGATATATTGTAGATATTTTGTATATAGTTTGAGTTTAACCGTATATGAATTGTTTTTTTTGTTTGTAATGTAATCGTAGGTGAGAGCTTCAACAGACTACATCCATACAGTACTAGATGGTGTGAGGCGTTATATTGTTTGTTTTGAAAATAAGAGATGTAGTTGTAGGCAATTCCAGCTTGACGAACTTCCTTGTCCACATGCTTTGGCTGCTTTAAGACACAAGGATGAGTCTTTTGAACAATATTGTTCTCCTTATTACACAAGGGCGATCCTCTTGCGTACTTATAAAATACCAGTAAATCCCCTGCCTGATGAAAGCAAATGAAATGTGTCACAACATATATCTGAAGAAGTAGTAAATCCACCTAAAGGAGGGAAAAGGCAGCCGGAAAGACCTCAAAAAAAAGATACAAAATATATGATGAAATAAATTCAAAGAAGTACAAGGTTTCATGCGGCAACTGCGGAGGATAAGGGTATAACAAAAGATCTTGCAAGAATGCACCCAAAAAGAAATAAAATTTTATGTAATTAACAGAATATTTCATAAAAATTGTTGGTGAGTTCAGGATAACAGATTTTGATGTGTAATTGTTGAGGCTTTTTAAGATCATAATGAAGTTAGTTAGGGTTTTTCTGTATTGAGATAATACTTTCATAGAGTGATTTATTTATGAATGGTTTATATATATATATAATCTACAACTTTTTTACTATCTCAGGAATCCTTTACACAGTTGTTAATGTGTTTTTGCAGTTTATCTACAATAAAACTACAAAAAAATACATTAAATGGAATTTACAGAGTATCTACAATATAAATCAGTAGGAAAGTAGTTAAAAACTTAAAATATTGTAGATGAAGTATTGTTTATATTCAACAAATGAATATAAAAGAAACAAAACACATTGTTAAATATAATCTACAAATTATCTACAAATACAACTACAAAAAAATTACAATATCTGTAGCTGACATAATAGCTAGATTATAATTCAGCTAGAAAGAAGCTATATGATAAAAATAATGTAGATCAAGTACTTTATACATTCAACAAATTGAATTTAAAAGGAACAAAATATTTAGTTACTGATTTTTACGCTTTATCTACAAAAAACAACAAAATAACTACATATTTTAGCATTGATAGAATAACTATATAAAAATTCAGTTGGAAAGGATTTATATGCTAAAAATAATGAAGATCAAGTACTGTAAAGATTCAACAAGTGAATATAAAACCAATAGAATGTTTCCATTTGAACTACTATACTGGATAAGAAAAAAAAACAAAGGCTACTATAATTGTAGCGCAAGTCTGCTACAATTAAAACAACAAAAATTGTTCAAAAACTTGTCTACCATCTTTTTTCTAAACTAGCATCAACTAAACAATTGTACTATATGTTCCATACAAAACATTACAACTACTTCTTCTTCCTCTGGACTCGTGTTTTCTCATTCAAAGCTGATGCACCTTTTCTCCTTGCCAATTTGCCTGTCACCTCACTATCACTAATTACCCCATGCTCCTGCTTCTTTCTACCATAGTCCCAAAGTAGCGCTCCATAGTGTCTACGGTGTTGGTCAATATCAGAAAGGTCTTCTGCCAGAATTGATAACTCTCCAAGACTAACATACTCTGCAAAGGCAACAACAAATACACCACAATCGTTGCAAAAGATAAAAAAAAAGTCTATATTTACCAAACCATCAGAAAAAGGGTTAAATTTATAGAAAGAAAGAAGATTTTTGTTACAGTGATCCTTCTTTTTGCTGTGGTATCTCTCCGACGATCCACTGAATGTTAAGAGGGTCGGTAACAGCTTTCTCAATGTATGCCTTTGTATTCTTGAAGTTGATGTCTTTACGTTTCCTATAAAAACCGGTGCATGACAAGTACAAAGGGATAATAACAGAAAACTTGTCGACACAAGATTCAATAATAGGGCGATTGCGTGAAGAGACCATGGAATCATATACATAAAGTTGCCTTTCTGCAATGTCAAAAATAACCAACACCCAGTGGAATTTTTCTACAATATTGACGGGCATAATGACATAATCAACTTCATCCCATGCAACAATTGCGAGTAGTCTATACCCCAATATATATTCTGCTACAACGTCCTGGGATTTGATAACAGAAAACTTCTTTTCTTGAGGAGAATTTTGGAACTTTTCATAAATTTGATTAATCCTAGTCTTGAACAAACAATATGTTGTAATAAACCTTGTCTTGTTATGGGGGCCATACTTGCCTCTTTTCCTCAAGTAATATATTATAATATTAATGTGCTGCAACAAAATAGATTGCATTTATACTACAAGTTATCTTCAAATAATTTAAATAAAACTACAAAATAACTACAATTCATCTACAATCAGAATACAAAGCATCTACAATCAAAGTATAAATTATCTACAAATCAAATACATTGAATCTTACCGAGTCATTGAGGACTTGTCCTGGATGTGCCAGGGAAAAGAACCACTCCTTCTTGTCAACCTTTTCCATTCCAAGATCCAACTATGGCTTAATTTGGTTGTCCTTTATAGAATACGGAGCCTTCCTCCTATATAAACTAATAGAAATTAAAATAAAATTATTGCATGAAGTGGATGTGTAAAAGATGAATACTGGAATAAAAGTGTCCAATTGTGCAACCTAACCTCTTTGGACCTGCGTCGGTACCGTGGTATAACCACTTGTGGAATTGATCCAACAACTCAAGGTCTATATTTTGACCAATAACACTAGTAAATGGGTGTTTGAGGTGAAAAATTTGAGGTCTAACCGAGGTGCTGCCACCAGAACTGTATAAAGGGAGAAATGGTGATCGGGCATGCTTTCTAGGCTGTCTTGTTCTACCTTGATACACGGGTGTTATTTCATCTTGTATAGGCTCACCGAACATAACCAACTGGGAGAAGCTATCAGGCAGCTCAAAATCATCAAGCGTAACCTCCTTCTTCTCACCTCCGGAGTCTTCTGAATCACCTACATTCACATACTCTGCCTCTTCACCTACATTGTTATCTTCCTGATTCAGCTGTTCTCTTTGAGCTGCTACTGTCACTCCGTGAATTGGAGATTGTGCATGCATATCTTCTCTCTATGTAACACCATGTATATCTAACTTAATAGAATGGTAAAAATAGTGAAACATAAAGAAAATATCTCTGAATACAATTTCATACCTGCATTCTTTTCATCAACTGTCCCTTTAAAATGTGTATATAAATCAACACGTGCTGGATGATTTTCTTCACCAAGTGCACCTTCAACATGTTCTGTTATTTTCATTAAAAATGTTAAATCATATTTGATAGTATTGGCTTGATAGTTTAAGAAGATATGTAGGTGTGTTATAAGATCTACATAAATCTGTAGAGCTGTGCCAATATGCTGGATTTATTTGTATATATTGTGTATAAATCTGTAGTTATGTTGTAGATAACTTGTAGATATTTTGTAGATAATTGTAGATAAACTGGAGATATATTGTAGATACCTATTTTGCTGGGTTGACTTGCACTGGTTCACCACTATTGAACTGAAATTGCTGATTGTTCTTGTCTTTTGATTGGTCAGCATTTTTGGTTGAACTCCCAGCAGACTGAAAGTTTTAAATTAGTTAGGATATATATTTTAGAGGTGACATAGATAGTTTTGTTAATGTGATTAAAATTCAAATGTTACCTTTGCATCAACTTGATCATTTGGAATGTTTATCACCTGCAAAACAATCTTGACTGACTCCTTTATTAGGTCTCGAAGGCTAACTAGTTCTTCAAATATATCTTTCCTAAAATCTTCAAGCTTTTCATCGACCTACATAATTAAAAAAATACATAGTTAACTTCAGAAATATGTCTTAGCATACATTAAAAAACATATGCACTATTATATATACATCACATTGCTGTTTAGGAATACATGTTACCTTCTCAAGACCTCTTTTTAACTTTGTTATTTTATGAAGAATAGACTCCTTTTCCTCTTTTCCAATTGATTCTTTGGGTTCCAATGGAGGAGCATCAACTTTGGGATCCTCAGAAACATGTTCAACCTCTTCAATTATGTACTCAATTTTATCAGGCAAAGACATCACTGAAAGCTCTTCAGGTGATTCATTTATGTTGGTGAACTAAATGATGAAAAAAAAATTAGCTTGATTAAGGCAGAATATGTATACAAATTGTAGATATTTTGTAGGTAAATTGTATATTCATAAATAAAAACCATTTACCTTCACCCATTCAGGCTTGATCATTCTGTCTTCAATTGCAGCTAACCAAATCTGACCCTTACTAGTTGACCAGTTAAGTATGCGAGAGATTGAATTAGAAATCCTTGTAGCTATATCAATGTTGACGGAGGAGCAACACTCATACAACCATACTTGCATGGCTAGTAGGAATCTTCGAATGAGATAAGAATGAACGAAAGGATTTAGTCTGTGCCTAACTGATTCAATCATCTGTCTGTAAGACTAAATACCCCATGAAAATGTCTCGTACTGATCGGATTCCACCAAATAAAACCTAAAATGATCTACCAACCCAATATGGCCTCTCTCTAAAGGACAAATGAAGAATTCTATGAGATATAGAATACATAACTTTACTGCATCCTCATCATTTACCCAGCTTTTGTTGGTTATTATCTGTTTTAGGTATGTCTTCTCCATTTTTACCTTGTTTGGAAAGTAACTGCTCATTATTTTACTAACATAATTAGGAGTGTAACCAAAGTCTGTCACCTCGGTATGACATCTAAGACCAGTTATTACTGCAAACTCTCTCAATCCAAAATCTAACCTCTCACCTTTTAACTCAGCTGAAAAATAGGAAGCATTAGATGAATTCAATTCATACTTCATAAGAAGATGAATAGCTTGATTTTGCATGCATAAATTGGGAAATGACAGTAAATAACCAAAGCATGTCTTCTTGAATAGCTTCAAACCATTTGGAGACATAAGCGCTTTAATTTGGCTAGGAATGCTAAGGTCACATAATGTCTGGAATCTAAGCACTCCATAATTAACATTATGGGATGCAAAAAAATGTCCATTCTACAAAATTCAAAAAATATAATCTAACATTAATACAGTAATTAAAAAACATAGATACATTTGCATTTTATCTACAAAATTACTTCAAAAAATATACAAAATATCAACAATTTTAAACAGATCAACAAATCTACAATTAATCTTCAAAATTAAGACAAATAATCTTACATTAATTTAGTGCTTAAAAAATATAGATACATTTGCAATTTATATACAACATTTCTACAAAAAATCTAAAAAGCAAAAACAACACAGATTATGTAGATTTTTAATAACTAAAACAAGCGAAATAACTAGTGAAGAAATTACTAAATTCTTACCTTCACCAATGATAAGTTCGTCTTTATTAATACTTGACTCTCTGATAACCACCACTTCCGTGATAAAAGAGTTGTCGAACTCGGTGGCAAATCCCTTCATTTATCTCCATTTTTGAGTCGTACTTGCCATATGGAATTTTTTAACGCGCTAAGTGGAAAAGGCAAATTTTTCCAATACAATCAGCCCTCCTACGCCTCCCCAAACCCAATTATTTGGCGACTCGACGAAGAGCGCTCGATAAATGGTAATCCTTTGGTAGGAGTCAGTCTTGCTTAGAGTCCTTCTTTAACAAGGAATTTCAACAGAGCGCTGCTTTTATGATTGACATGAATTGCGCATAGTCCATATTAATGTTCCAAGATATGTGGCTACCTTTCATTAGTTCTTCCATACGTTATAGTCCCTAAGCAATACTGACTACTTATGATAGAAACCTTTTCCAATTTTGGCGATTATGAAAGGGAGAGTTTCCCACCTATATATAGCAAGTCATTTGCCTCCTTGTTAATTTAGAAGTCTTCTGCTGATCATCTTCTTCATCTTCCTTCTTGCTTCACTAACCCTCTCTTTGATCCTTTCCTTCGTTTTGCAACTTCTCTTTCAATATCCTCACGGATTTCCAAAATTTCAACCTTCCTTTAATGGATGATCATCCTTCTATGCCTATAGCTAGAGGTGCTGCTACATCCTCATCAGAAAATCCCCTGTTTTTGTCCCTGTTGCTTCTGTGGGGGTTTCTTCTATTCCCTTTCTGAGGAGAAGAAGAGAGCTCCCAAATCTCATAAAGGCAGGAAAGGGAAGCAAAGTTCTGAGCCCTAGATCTTGGAGGTTCTCTCCAAACACTTCGATTTGGAGGGAGACGTTGAAGCATGAAACAAAGAATCGAGGCAATTTGGTAGTTCTTATGTAGATAACATAGATTTTATTGTTCATGAAGAACATATCCCCATAAGTCTATGTAATTGTCGTTGGAGTTATCATGTCACCCCTTCACTCCCCTTAAGAGAACTAAAGAATTTCCAGTCACATGCCTGATTTTTCCTTTATGTATACTTATCTGTTTACCTTTGGATTTCAACCCCTGATAGATCCCATAATTCTAGTGTGCTTCCACTTTCTAGTGAGTGTCGCTCACGTCGACTTTGCTCTTTTTGCACCTTCTACATTTTCTCTCTCTAAATCCATTGGAGGGAGCATCATCTCGATGGTGAGTCGGGGTACACGAACCCTCGTGAACTTCGAGGATGATCACGATAGGAGTTGGTTCGACTGATTTATTCAGTCCCAACATGTGAGTTGATTCGGCCCGAAGACGGGCGTATTTCGAAGAGGTGGAATGACAAATGTAAAGACACTTTCTCTAGATTGTATTATAGTTTTCTTTTTTCTCCCTTTTTGAAGCCATTCTTTTGATTTTCCTTCTCCCTTCTTTGTAGCCACATTGGTAGCTCTAGAGAGCATCTCATACATTGAGGAGTGGGTTGGAAAAATCCCAGTAGTCTCTGATAACTCAGAGAACTTGGAGATTCATATCCGAGGCTTTGAGATGGAGGGCCAAAGATCATGGTAAGCACTTTTTACTTTTGCGTTTGTAAGATTTCGTGCCCCAACTTCGGTTGTCCTTCTTTTTCTTTAGATATCCCTCTAAGGAAGGCTATTTCGCAAGTGCTAATCAATATCCCCACTTTCATTGATTCTGCCAAGGAAAGGGTCAAGCATCTGTCTACCTTAAAAATAAGGGTAGACTTGCCGACTCTTATTCCTTTAATCTCCCAAGGAAAAGAAAAAGGTCAAACTTTTAGATAGGGCTTGATGGTGTTCGACAAATTCCCGGAGTCGTCCTTCACACCGAGCACCACTAAGATACTACTCCTATAATGATAGAGGATGAGGGTTGGAATCCCCTTGTTCGGAGCTAGTGAGAAGCGAGATTCCTTATTTGGATCGGAGTAAGGAACCGCTGAAGAAGATCCTACCGAAAGACCTATTTGACCATGCCCACTGGACCTTCAGCTACGCGCCCTCCTCTCACCAACTCTTGGATGAGTGCTGGTATTCGTTTGATTTTGATCAATGTAGCGAAAGCGGTCAAGCTCTTGAACTGTTTTGGTGAAGGGACGACTGGCTAGAAGGGTTGATAGGTCCCTTGGAAAGGGAAGATATATCTGCCTAATCTGAAACCACGCTAACAAACGATGTGCTTCACTGCACCCTTTGGGGAAATATTTTTAGCCTTTTGCCTTTTTGTTTTTTTGTGTTAAACTTATATGTAAGGTCAAATTGCTTTCGTGCAGGAAATTTAATCTCGATCCAAATCAAGTATAAGTTCTATTTTTATGAAAGAACCATATAAGGATTGAGGGAGAATTCTAAGGATTAGGAAGCTCGTTGAGCAGAGACGCTCTCAGACAAGAAAACCTACTAATTGTTAGCCCATTTGGCCAAGGATGATCTGAAAGAGCTGAAGAGGGAGATCGAGAACATGGGCACCATTCATAGTGTTAGAGTCGAGCATCTGGAGGTATGTCTGGTTGAGAAAGAAGCACAAGCGTACTAGTTGATTGGTGCTAATGCAACACTGACTTACTACCTAACTCGAGCCAAGTTGCATGTATCATACCTTGAGTAGACTTTCACATCATTGAAAGACTCAACCGATGCCTAATAGGTTGACATGAACAAGCTATAGGGAGAGAAGGATGTCATGGCCCAAAAGCTTGTTAAGCTGATGTTACAATCGGAGCTGGCGCAGAATGTCATCTTCCCGCAGTCTAAGTCATCCACATTGGAGGGCATTCCTGCAGGGATGCCTAATTTGGAAGAAGAAATAGTAAAGACAAGGTGAGCTGTGGGGGAAGCCAAACTCATTCTTAATGAGACCGCACCCGAGGAAGGACTTCTGAAGGATGATGAGTTCGCTGACTTTTTGGAGGAAGACATTGGAGGAGTACCTCCTAGCTCGTGCACTGGCCCTCCAAATCCTTGGCGAGGCCCATCATCATCTTGCCCTCCTTCAGTTGGGCCTGCACCTTAAGATGCATAGTTTTCATTTCCCCTTGGCGGGGACCACTGATGGTGTCATTTCAGTGACCGCGGTCCAAAAGATAAATGCATTTGCTTTTTTGTTTGTGCTGTCCTATTTGTTTTCTTGTCTTTTTGTGTTTTTTGTTCGAGGTTGTGCCTCATTTTGTAATGACCCTTGCTATGTTTGAATGAAAAGTACTTTGTATTTATCCATTTTATTCCTTATGTAACAAATTGTGAATTCGAACTGGGTTTGCTATGCCCCTCTAGACCTTGAAGGGATTTATCGCAGTCTTTGAAAGAGCATATTCGTGAAGAAAAATGCAGTGTTTGAATAGTATCAACACCGTATGACTGCAGGGTCACAATATCGCTAGATACACCCGAATAACACGTGTTCGAATTTTGTTCCTTTTGAATAAAATTCAATGCTCCATGGGAATGGTGAAGTGAAAAGACACGTCATTCCTCTCAGACATCCTTTCAAGTATTTGACGTTAGACGATGCTTCCATTTAATGCAACTAACATGTGGTCACACCCAATTGCATCGATGTTTGGGGCTGTGCCGTTTGGATAGATGCAAAAAGGTGAGAAAGCCTTGTTTCTTGTTTTCTAATCTTTCTCAAGCTTCTAAGTCTTAAATCTCTCTAAGTTTTTGTTGTCTTCCTCACCTTTTTAAGAAAGACCCTATTTCTCAAAAGTTAAGCTCCATCTTATCTAATGGATCCCCTAGACTAATACCTCTTAGAGTGGTTGCTCTTTGCCTCTTTTTTAAATACACATAAGATGTTCTAGCGACCATCGATATAGAAAAGATGATGGTGTGCATCACCTCGCTGCCCGCAAAAAGGAGAAGGACCACCAAGAAGGTAGATTTGGTGTATTAGCCTGAGAGAGCAGTCCCTGATATTGTCCCTAGGGAGTTAAAGAAGGACAACAACTGTAATGTCAAAGAGAAGTCAACAGGGAATAAAAATTCTCCTCTTTTCATCTGTCCCACATTATCACCAATAACATCCTGCCCCGGGTTCAAATGGATTGTGGATGGGAAAGCCAGACGGACCTTGTTATCGAACTTTTCGAGGAAGGTAAGAAACTCACCAGTCATTGTCCCAGACAGTCATTCATCCCCACATATCCTTTTAATATGGGGTCCATCTTCCTATTGCTGATGTGGTCGTCGAATTCTATGTTTGGTACAAACTGTGTTTGGCACAGGTTGGGCCCCAGATATGTAGGTTGATTATGTGTCTTTCTACTTGGCTGAAAAGGCTGGCAAAGATTTTACATTTCAACATCTTCTTCACCTCTACTCCCCCAAGATCTATCGAGGGGGTATAATCAACATGACGTAGCGGGGCTCGAAGGACCTGATATCTAACTACAGAGATAACTTTGACCGTCGGTAGTTTGAAAGATACTTGGTAGTTATAACCAAGTGTCTTTATGCAAATGACAAGGTCTATTCCTAGAAACGTAAACAATAATTGTGAGTGTTCGAGTCATCCTACCTTAGTAATATGCTTCGATTTATTTTTGATCTTTGATGTTTTTCAGCCATCGCATTGCCTCTGGAAAGAGCACCCGACATTGAAGAATTGATATCCGAGATCCCGCAAGTTTACGACCCACTGCTCGAGGACTTGGAAGTTCATTTTAGTGAGCTTGGTGGCATCCAAGCATTGTACCATAATAATGTTCCTATCCTTATTTGGGTACTTTAGTCGCATTAGTGACTCGAACGAGGTTCTTACAAGGGTGGCGCTCTAGAAGAGAGACCCTTTTCAACTTTAAGCCCTAGTTGTCCTCCCTTATATGGCCGATGCCTCTAGGTTAATCGTGGAATTACTTCCCGAAGTTCCACGAGAGGACAATGTCGGACCTCCCACATCACTTCCCTTTCCCGTTGCCACCCGAAAGAGGCGAATTTATGGGAGAATAGTGGCACGCCCTAGGGCTCAAAAAGAGGTTCCCTAGGGCAGTCCCCAAAGTTCCCGAAAGAGCAATTGATTGCTGGTAACCAATTCGAGGTGGGAAGGGCCGAAGCGATTTACCAAAGTTCTGTGGCTCATCCATCCCTCATCGAGTCCTTCGCAGAAGAAAGGGTCCCTTCGAGGGATAGTCTTGAGGAGCAGGTTCGAGCTCCAGATGGTTCTGACCACCATATAGTCGATGATCAGAGGATTGTTAGTTTTCTCTGCCTGGCAGGGCAGATATCTTCTTGGATCCCAGGCCCGTAGTTGTCCAACTTCCCAAGCTACTAGGCCAACACGAGTGGACTCAAATAGAGCCTATGAATGCAGAGGTGCTGGTGACTTAGATCACTTATGAAACTACTAAGGTAAACTATACTGTGGTAACTTTAGTATAGTTGTTCTATAATAAATATATTATTTATTTACTTACATTTTTTTTAAACAATACAACTTGTTGCTGTTTCATCGAGGGCCTTACAAAGAGTTTGAGGAGATATGGCCTTGGCTAATAAAGTTGTGAGATATGATAAGATGCTAAAGATCGAGAATGAAAACCTCCAAAAAGAGATCGAGGAGCTCAAGGCTGAGAAGGAGGCCCTCCGAATGCGGACTGAAGCTATAGAGATAAGTGATGATAAAAGGATGCAAGAATTCTTGGCCAGTGAAGCTGCCCTCCGAGTTAAGCGAAACATAACTTCTGAGTAGATTTCAACTCTAGAAGGAGAGTTGGCCACGTAGACCAGAGCGGAGATACGACTGAGGAAAAGCTGCTCTCTATTGGAGGTCGATGTCCAGGGCCTAAGGTCCAACTGGGAAGCGGCCAAGTCAAGGGCTTTAGCCAATAATGCTGATCGGGTTTCTACTCAAGAGGCCTTCAAGAACTTGCAGAAAAATATATCTTTGGACTGAGCCTAGGCGATCGTGGAAATTCAGCTCATGGCCATCTATAAGGCATATATTGGTGAATTGGACATATTTTTCATGATTTCTCACCTTTAGGCCGAGGCAAGGGAGTGTTGGGGACTGCTTAGTCTTCCTTTACCTGATAGGCAGAGGCTTAGCACTAAACTAGACAAGGAAGGCTTCGACGATGAAGACGGAGAGGGGAAGAGCTTGATCCCAAATCCTCAACCCCTACGGCAATAATTGATGTTGAACAGAATGCTCCTTCTACTTCTTCTTCCTAAGGCCTAGACCCAAATCCCAACCCTGGTCCCCAGGGTTCTTTTTAAGCATTCTCTTGTATTTCCTAATATCTTGCCCCTTTTTTTGTTTAAGTATATATATATATATATATATATATTATGAATCTTATTGTGCCCTTTGTATAAATTGGATATTTAATGAAATATCTTTTGACACTTACATATTACACCTTTCGAACATATATTTTGTCTACTTCAACACTTTTACTCTTGAAGTCTTCGAAAGTTTTAGACTTGTCATTTTCAAGATGACAAGTCCATGTTATGATAGGACTTTTTTCTGGAATGCGTAGAGATGGCGTATCATCCTTACTTAGGCAAAAAATGGTCTTTGTAGGACTAATTAATTCTCATGAATCGTTGAAGAAAAATACATAAAAGTGTTTGGCAAGACACATGAATAATTAAAAACAAGTTTTATGCAAGATCCATATTCATTATGACGGTGCTTGGTGAATCCGAGCACCATATACATAAGTAGTTTTGACCACTTTAATGAGGTCGTGACATATAGGTATGTCATATTTACAAATGAGAAATTAGAAATTTAAGGTCATTCAAAATTAGTCATGGCAATTGGTCTTCGTGGACTTTTCTTTTTGGGAAGACTTGATATTTTTAGTGATTGGTCTTCGTGGACTTTGCTTTCTTGATGCTTTTTTAAAATTGAGTGTGGAAATTGATCTCGGTGGACTTTTCTTTCTTTTCGGAATGTATTGGTATAATTGTCATTATGGGCTTTTCGCTGTTGTCTATGGTATGTACTCCCCCCAAGACTCAAACACTGGTATGCCATCCGATGTTGGTGATTTATCCTAAAGGTCCTATTCCTGCAAAAGTAAACTGAGGCATAGTGGGAGCATACTTAGGTGAAGATGGTACCCAGGCTCTTTCATAATGCGGTTGTTCGACTTTGGTATGGAACTACGAAGGTTTATTGGTTGTGCTATAAAGGTCAGTATGGTCATCATCCATGCCGGACTGGTTTATTTCCTATTATCTAAAAATATTAGTATAAAATAATAAATTCATAAAGCAAGTTGAAGGAGAGAGAAACAAAACCGTCATGATTTAGAAGTAGAACCGTATTAGATAGGCCCGCATTCCCATTTGCCTTTATTGGCATGCCATCAATTTTTTCAAGCTTTTAAGATCCCTTGTGTGTTATTTCGGCAATTCTGTAGGGTCCTCCCCAGTTTGGCCCTAGCTTTCCCACATTCGGTTCTTGGGAAGCTCCGAATACACTTTGGTGTACATAGTCATCTTTCTTGAAACGATGAAGGTTGACTTTCTTGTTGTGATATTTCTCTATCCATTGTGTTTACGAGGTCATTTGAAACAAATCCATCTTCCTTCATCCTTCCACCAATTTCATACTGCAAGCAACTTCTTCGTTGTTCGAGTCTTTGATTGCATGTGTGAATAATAGGCTAGGCTCCCCTATTTCAACCAGAATCATCGCTTTGGACCCATACATTAGGGAAAAGGGCATCTCTCTAATGCTCAATTTCGTCGTCATACAGTAATCCCATAATACTCTGAGCAGTTCCTCTGGCCATTTTCCTTTTGATGCTTTTAAGCTCTTTTTTAAGTAACTAAGGAGGACCTTGTTTGAAGATTCGGCTTGTCTATTAGATCTTGGGGTGGCATGGCATGGAGGTGATTATTTTTATCTGCCATTCTTTGAAATTTTTTGTCACTTTGGCTCCTATGAATTGTGGTCCGTTGTCATATGCATTTCCCTTTTGTACTCCAAATCAACATTTGATGTTCCTCCATACGAAACCAATCACTTACTTTTCCCAAATCTATGATTATGCACTTGCTTCCACCAATTTTCAGAAGTAGTCAATCAACACAAGTAAGAATTTTATGCCTGGTGCTTGCAGTAGGGGTCCCACTATGTCCATTTCCCACTTGTCGCATCTTTTGATGAAGTTGACAGCATTATACTCCATTCAAGGCTAGTAGTATCCTGCCATGATTAATTTTCTAACTAGTGACGAAGTGGTTCCTGTAGTGTCCTTCATGGACTCATCTCATCACATATTATATATCTCCTTGTCATAAATATTTGGCTAGTGGTCCATTAAAAGCTTTTCGGAACAAATATCCTTCGATAAGGCAATACCTCGCTACCCGAATCTTGATCCGTCGAAAACCCTTTTTATCCTCAGGCATCATCAATTTTGCAAATAATCAATGAAGTTATTGTGCCAATCCCCAATTAAGTTAGTGATATTTACCTCTTCTCGACTTTGATCAATCGTCAAATGGAATAAATGGACGATAGAGCTCGCCTAGGAGCTTCTGCTTTGGCATTCTCCACTTGAGATATTTGAATGGCCTTCCATTCCTGGAACTGGCTTAGGAGCTATGTTACCCGTGTGAGGTATTACTGCATCCATACCTTTCGAGCTACATAAGTCTCGTGACCTTGATTTATGACCAGATGAGAGTCACATTTTAATTCTATACGTTCCACACCAAGTCCCCAGACTAACTCGAGTCTTGCAATAACACCGTCATACTCAACTTTATTGTTAGTTAATAAATGTCACTTGATCATTTGTCAGATTATCTCACCAGCTGGCGTGACAAGCAATATTTTGAGCATGGACCCTTTCACATTAGATGAGTCATCCATATACAGGGTCCAGGTTCTGGAGATAGTTCCGGAAGTTATTATTGCATCCTTTTATTCCTTATAAAGTATATGATCACGTCCAAATGCACGCCTCTAACGAGGTATGATACAGTCGTTTGCAATAACAAAACCCAACAAGGACTCGGGATCGAATCCACATGGAGCTAAGATGGGAGTTAGTAGTATATATTCGAAGTGAATATGTGAAGTATCTAGATTGCACTTCCACGAATAGGGTTTTGTTTTTACTTCTAAAATTAACTAAGGATTGAAAATCTAAAGGTATAAAACTAGAGATGATTGTTTTTGAATGTTTTTCAAAGATATAAAAAGGCCTAGGGTTATGACCATAACCTAGGATTTTGCCTAATAGGTTGAAGACTTTTATGATTGTTTTCTTGACTGGGGTGTATTATAGCTCACAAAACTATGTTGCCCACTCAATACCTCTCGGTCAGAGAGTGGTTTTGCCCAATCTGGCTTTCTCAAGACCAAATGGGTATCTACCAAAACGGTTGATCAGAGCTCATGTCGGGTTGTTACTATCTCTAGATTGAACCATTTAATTGGGTTAATCAATCTCTCAATTGACCCAATTCCTTATTAGCTAAGTTAACTTAGACTAGGTCTCTCTTTCTTAAAAAGAGACAAAGTCAAATAGGCATAAATCAATATTTGCAACCATTAATTCCATAAATGAAGCATGAACTAAGCTAAATAATAAACACCCATTCATAAACAAGCATAAAATTAATTACCCATAAAGTTTATACACTAGGATTGGATCACAACCCTAGTAAAAATCTAGCTACTCATAGTGGGTGTAGAAGAAAGAAAAGAAGAAAAGATGATAAAACTCATATTGAAAGACTAAAATATAGAAATCTAATGTTAAATCACTAAAATAAGCTTAAGTTGCCTAAAGAAGCAAATAGAAACGGCTACAACACTTTTAATATTCAAAACTAGACTTAATTTTGTAAAACTTTTCTATTTATACAAAGCTGACAATTTCGGATAAAAATGCCCCTCGGGAGGTTTTGCGGCCTCACAATTCCATGTGCGGTCCGTAGAATTCTTCATCTTGCAGGAGCTAGGGTTCTGCAGCTGCACATTTATTTATTGCGGTCGCGAGGCATCATTTCTGCGATTCGCAGATTTACCAATGCGGCCGCAACTCGGTCTTCTACGGTCTGCACCTATACTTCAACGACTACAAGACACTTCTTCTGCGGCCGCACAATTCTTGTGCGATCCGCAATCTTGAGGGACTTGGAACTTGGAAATTTGCACACTCTTTGAACTTGTTCCTAGCCCAGCTTTTGCAGCCACACAATTCTTGTGTGGTCCGCAATTTGCTAGAAAGTCTGATGGGCTTTTCTTCATCATTTACGGATGCAGATGAAATTCTGCGGTCCGCACTTTGTAACTTATGTGCCTTTTATTTCCTTGAGTTTAGATTACTCCGTTTTGAGTTTTATTTTATCTTGGGAGTCCAACTTCCAATATTCCTGCAATTTAGCATATTTTATCAGTTTTGAGAACACAATTCAATAATTTTAGACTAAAACAAAAGCTAAAAGGCGCTAATAAGTAGTCAAAATCCCCATTTATCAATCGCCCAAACTTAAGTCTTTGCTTGTCCTCAGGCAAATAAAATAGTTCCCACCTCCAAGAGTTAAGGGACATTACAGTTAACCATTGTGAGCCCTTCATACCTTAGTTAGGACCAACAATTACCCACACCACTCAAGCATTATTGACAAGACGAAAACTAAAACATTTAAGCACATGTAACTCTAATGTGACATTTGAGCATCAAAGGTTGACTTTACTCATCAAGGATTTTCGCTCTATCTTGTAGGTCATGGTGGATTCCAAACTCTACCTCCTCTACTTTCCATTTGCCAAGCTCAATTAAGAAAGGTTCACTCATCTCTCTCAAGAGAATATCACAAGTATGGCTTCCGGTACCATAAGCTTGCCCCTCATGTAGATCACCACTAATGTAGCTCACTTGGCTCAAAATCAAATAGGACTTCTTTTGGGATGTAATGAAGGCTTTTGTATTAGGGATTGATACAATATGTATAAGTGGTTACACCTTCCTTAAGTACTCCATCTTCCAATTCTCGGCTCATCTTTTGCCGATTCCTTGAGGCATTTTCTTTTCCTTGGGGGACTAGAGAGACTTAACATCACTCTTTCTTGATCATTACATACATATTTATCTATATTTGGGATCATTTCTTTCTTTGACTCCCTTCAACTCTTTTATTTATTCATTTTTTTGCATTTCTCTTTTTGTTCTTTTCTTTTCGTTGCCTTTCCTTCTTATCATTTCTTTTCTCTTTTTGGGCCTTGACAACTTTTTTTTTTCAATTTCCTAACCTCTCCCCCAAAACGTACGTTTTTATCCAATTGTTTAACATAAGTGTTAAGGAAAGGTCGGGTGCCAAGAGAAGGTCACGATAGAACGGGTAAAAGCACGTAACATGGTTTTCAAATGAGAAAGGCTAAAGGATTGAAGGAGTTGACTAGGGATGACATCATTAGTAGGCAATAGAAAACTATAAACGGGCCAAGGAAAGCCTACAATCACTTCTCAAGCCAAGGAAAACTTACAATTTTGCCTTAAAACACATTCGGGGCAAGTTCTAGACCTTCCGCACAAGTATTCGGACCAGTAACAAAGAATCTCACCCCTCATACAACTAAATTATTAAAAAGGATAGAGTCGAGAGCCCACAATGACCACATTCAAGATTGAAGATCATTATGGTCTAATTAGACCACTCGATAGTATCAAAGACAACAAGAGTCACAAAATCACTAACTAGAGCTATTTCCTTTTAAAAATCCCTGTCTCTAACCATAAGAATGTAGTTAAATGTGTTGGTGCCAAATGAAGCGTGTTTCACACCTTTTTTTCAATTTCCTCATCTCTCCCCCAAACTTACGTTTTTAGCCAATTGTTTCACATGAGTGTTAAGGAAAGCTCGGGGTGCCAAGAGAAGGTCACGATAGAATGGGTAAAGGCATGTAACATGGTTTTCAAATGAGAAAGGCTAAAGGCTTGAAGGGGATGATATCATTAGTAGGCAAAAGAAAACTATAAACGGGCCAAGGAAAGCCTACAATCACTTCTCAAGCCAAGAAAAACTTACAAATTCGCCTTAAAACACATTCAGGGCAAGTTCTAGACCTTCCGCACAAGTACTCAAACTAGTAACAAAGAATCTCACCCCTCACACAACAAGATTGTTAAAGAGGATAGAGTCGAGGGACCACAATGACCACATTCAAGATTGAAGATCATTATGGTCTGATTAGACCACTCGATAGTATCACAGACAACACAAGAGTCACAAAGTCACTAACTAGAGATATTTCCTTTTAAAATTCCTTGTCTCTAACCATTAGAACATAGTTAAATGTGTTGGTGCCAAATGAAACATGTTTGACACCTTTTTTTCAATTTCCTCATCTTTACCCCAAACTTATGTTATTAGACAATTGTTTCACATGAGTGTTAAGGAAAGGTCGGGTGCCAAGAGAAGGTCACGATAGAACGGGTAAAGGCATGTAACATGGTTTTCAAATGAGAAAGGCTAAAGGCTCGAAGGTGTTGACTAGGGATGACATCATTGGTAGGCAATAGAAAACTCAAACGGGCCAAGGAAAACCTACAATCACTTCTCAAGCCAAGGAAAACTTACAATTTTTCCTTAAAACACATTCGGGGCAAGTTCTAAACCTTCCGCACAAGTACTCGGACCAGTAACAAAGAATATCACCCCTCATACAACTAAATTATTAAAAAGGATAGAGTCGAGGGCCCACAATGACCACATTCAAGATGTAAGATCATTATGGTCTAATTAGACCACTCGATAGTATCAAAGACAACACAAGAGTCACAAAGTCACTAACTAGAGCTATTTCCTTTTAAAAATCCTTGTCTCTAACCATAAGAACGTATTTAAATGTGTTGGTGCCAAATGAAGCGTGTTTCACACCTTTTTTTTCAATTTTCTCATCTCTCCCCCAAACTTACGTTTTTAGCCAATTATTTCACATGAGTGTTAAGGAAAGCTCGGGGTGCCAAGAGAAGGTCACGATAGAACGGGTAAAGGCATGTAACATGGTTTTTAAATGAGAAAGGCTAAAGGCTTGAAGGGGTTGATATCATTGGTAGGCAATAGAAAACTATAAACGGGCCAAAGAAAGTCTACAATCACTTCTCAAGCCAAGAAAAACTTACAAATTCGCCTTAAAACACATTCAGGGCAAGTTCTAGACCTTCCGCACAAGTACTCGAACTAGTAACAAAGAATCTCACCCCTCACACAACAAGATTGTTGAAGAGGATAGAGTCGAGGGACCACAATGACCACATTCAAGATTGAAGATCATTATGGTCTAATTAGACCACTCGATAGTATCAAAGACAACACAAGAGTCACAAAGTCACTAACTAGAGATATTTCCTTTTAAAATTCCTTGTCTCTAACCATAATAACATAGTTAAATGTGTTGGTGCCAAATGAAACGTGTTTGACACATTTTTTTCAATTTCTTCATCTCTCCCCAAACTTACGTTATTAGACAATTGTTTCACATGAATGTTAAGGAAAGGTCGGGTGCCAAGAGAAGGTCACGATAGAACGGGTAAAGGCATGTAACATGGTTTTCAAATGAGAAAGGCTAAAGGCTTGAAGGGGTTGATATCATTGGTAGGCAATGGAAAACTATAAACGGGCCAAGGAAAGCCTACAATCACTTCTCAATCCAAGAAAAACTTACAAATTCGCCTTAAAACACATTCAGGGCAAGTTCTAGACCTTCCGCACAAGTACTCAAACTAGAAACAAAGAATCTCACCCACACACAACAAGATTGTTAAAGAGGATAGAGTCGAGGGACCACAATGAACACATCCAAGATTGAAGATCATTATGGTCTAATTAGACCACTCGATAGTATCAAAGACAACATAAGAGTCACAAAGTAACTAACTAGAGCTATTTCCTTTTAAATATCCTTGTCTCTAACCATAAGAACGTAGTTAAATGTGTTGGTGCTAAATGAAGCGTGTTTCATACTTTTTTTCAATTTCCTCATCTCTCCCCCAAACTTACGTTTTTAGCCAATTGTTTCACATGAGTGTTAAGGAAAGCTCGGGGTGCCAAGAGAAGGTCACGATAGAACGGGTAAAGGCATGTAACATGGTTTTTCATATGAGAAAGGCTAAAGGCTTGAAGGGGTTGACTTCATTGGTAGGCAATAGAAAACTATAAACGGGCCAAGGAAAGCCTACAATCACTTCTCAAGCCAAGAAAAACTTACAATTTCGCCTTAAAACACATTCAGGGCAAGTTCTAGACCTTCCGCACAAGTACTCGAACTAGTAATAAAGAATCTCACCCCTCACACAACAAGATTGTTAAAGAGGATAGAGTCGAGGGACCACAATGACCACATTCAAGATTGAAGATCATTATGGTCTAATTAGACCACTCGATAGTATCAAAGACAACACAAGAGTCACAAAGTCACTAACTAGAGATATTTCCTTTTAAAATTCCTTGTCTCTAACCATAAGAACGTAGTTAAATGTGTTGGAGCCAAATGAAGCGTGTTTGACACCTTTTTTTCAATTTCCTCATCTCTCCCCCAAACTTACTTCATTAGCCAATTGTTTTACATGAGTTTTAAGGAAAGCTCGGGTGCCAAGAGAAGGTCACGATAGAATGGGTAAATGCATGTAACATGGTTTTCAAATGAGAAAGGCTAAAGGCTCGAAGGGGTTGACTAGGGATGACATCATTGGTAGGCAATAGAAAACTCAAACGGGCCAAGGAAAACCTACAATCACTTCTCAAGCCAAGGAAAACTTACAATTTTGCCTTAAAACACATTCGGGGCAAGTTCTAGACCTTCCGCACAAGTATTCGGACCAGTAACAAAGAATCTCACCCCTCATACAACTAAATTATTAAAAAGGATAGAGTCGAGGGCCCACAATGACCACATTCAAGATTGAAGATCATTATGGTCCAATTAGACCACTCAATAGTATCAAAGACAACACAAGAGTCACAAAGTCACTAACTAGAACTATTTCCTTTTAAAATCCTTGTCTCTAACCATAAGAACGTAGTTAAATGTGTTAGTATCAAATGAAACATGTTTGACTCTTCAAGTTTGACTTAATAAGGTCTTTTTATTCATTATTACTACTATTATCACCTAAACACATAACAGACTCATTCCCTTAAGAAGGTTATTACGTCATCCATCGTTGGGATGAGTCACTCGGTTCACACACAAAACTATCTTTGGAAAGAACCATGGCATTAAGAAAATCACAGGCTTATTATCTACTAAAACATAAAAAGAAGCTACTAAATCAGAAAGAAGCTACCAAATTAAACACTAACTAATAAGAAAACAAACATAAAGAAGCTACAAAACAAAAACTATTGAAAGTAGAACGAATGAATAATGAGAGAGAAGAGAAGATATATACATAATGAGAGAAGATAGAGAATATATACATCATGAGAGAAAGGAGAGAATATATAAATAATGAGAAAGAAAAGAAGAAAATAGTATTAAGTTAAGTACATGCCAAATATCTCGGAATCAAAATAAGATCAAATAAACTCCACCCCCCACAAATAAAAATAAGCATTGTCCTTAATGCTTTCAAAGTAAGCGTAAAGGAAGGGAAAGAGCGAAGAAGACTCCCTATGGCTCCTTGGACATCTTTGTGTCCACAACAACGTCACCACCCTTAGTCTCCTCTAATTGGATCTCATCATCCTCGACTCTGGGAGTGGCTAGGTTCGTGAATATCTAGCGCATTGCCTCATTAGTGTCGGCAGCCAAGTCTGGCTTCTTAGACATGCTAGCTGGTGCCACTGGGGCTAATAGTGTTGCTGATGTTGTAAGAGCTGGATCAATTAGCATCTCAAATGGGAGATCTCCGGCTGCTGCAATCTTGGTCACCTCCCTCTGGAACTTGTCAACTTACTTCTTGGAAGCTTGGGACTTTCTCATTTTCTTCACTTCCTTTCAAAGCTCCTCACTCACTAACCCATGCTCTACCAAAGTGTCATTATGGTGGTTTGGTTCTCCAAGAGCTTCTTCAATATCTCTTCCACTGTCGGAGGAATCTGGCGTACCGAAATGGATGACTGTACTGCAACATGACTAGTTATGTCAGACAACTTTGCAGTGGCTATCTACATCTAGTTGTTGACGCTCGCTAGTGTCTCGGAGACTCACTACGCAGAAAGTATAGCAGTAGGCATATGCACTAGCTTCAAAGCCGAGGTAGAACCTGTGGTAGGAAGCAGTGGGAATTGAAGATAGTGGTAGAGGCATCACTATGAAACTGGAGGAAGGTTTGGCTGAAGTAGATGGACCCTCAACTATCTTCACAAATACCACAGCTGGCTCGTCAGACTAGCCCGCAATGGTAGGCGGCTGAACCTTCTTCTTTAGGGTTGAAGTATCCATCGACGAGTACCATTAGAATGGCTTCTTTGGCCACACCTTCAAATTATAATCCTTCGGCTTGACCCCCATATCCGTGAGATACTCAGTAATAGTGTTGGGATACAGGTAAGACGAGTCAGCTTGCCTCGCGATCACAGAGATGGAAAATATCACGGCACCCATATTGATCGAGTACCTGGCCATGATAGAAGAAACTAGAACTTCCCATGGGATTTGAAGATAGGTCTCATTCTGGCACGGGTCTAGTCTACTACAAACAAAGGTCTGCCACCCCTTCGCTTAAAAGCTCAAGGTGTTCCGCTGAATAGGAACCCCTACTGTGATCCATGGTGGTGGTGGCCCAAGAGATACTAGTATCTCTACTAACCAAAGATGGGCTGCCTCCCCGAGTGCACACATCTCCAAGTACTATGTGGGCTCTACATCATCAAACCCCAAGTAAGTGTTTAAGGTATGCTGGTCAAATCGCACCTTGAGGTTTTATTACTTTTGTAACCTTTGTCCCCTTCTTGATGTGCGCCACATTAGTGTAGAATTCCTGGAAAATATACTCCTAGGCATCCACCACGCTCTGGGTGAACCACACTTCTTTCTTCTTTGACCTTTCAAGGGTGAAAATATACTCCACTCTCAAGACTGTAGGGTTGTACTTTTCTAAATCTTTCAAATTGAACCAACGCTCAAAAGTGAGCAACCTCACTATCCACCACTCTCGAAGTTGGAGAAGGATGCTAAGCTGACAAATCGGTCCTTCCATACTTCTTTCTTCTTTGACCTTTCAAGGCCGGCAACTATTGCATCTCCCCCTTAACCATTATAGGGGATGTCATCAATAGTGGTATCTGGTGCCTCAGGGACAGGTGTAGATGAGGGCTCGGAAGCTTGACTAGAACTTTTTGAACCTTTGGAAGTGATCTTGGATGTGGATGACTCATCCCTGAGTTGATACTTGATACCGTCCTGGTGGCTTTGATTGGACAGCTGTCTACTCTTGAACCGAGTCTCCCTTCGATGCTTCCCTAGATGGTACATAAGAACTGGACTCGGGGGGCTCTACATTACTCCTTCGGCCGGCTATAACCTTATTTGTTATTATCTTTTGTGGGGCAAGGGGTAAGTCATTCTAGCCTAGACCCCTGGAGGGTTCTCCCCTCCCTTTTGACGTATCACATTTGCCACGAGATCTAACCATTTTTTGTACCAAGCAAAAGCAGGTGTCAGTTGCAATTCAATTGTAAACATGCAAGAACACACTAGAGAGATAGTGAACAACACAATGTAAATCATGCTTGCAGGGTAGGGCATTACGATCCGCACAATTCTTATTGTGGCCGTAAAAAGGGCATTGCGGACCGCACAGTTTTCCATTGTGGCCGCAGAATAGGATTGCGGTTTGCACAAATCTCACTGCAGCCTCAACTCAAACACCACCAAAAGGCTAACTCTCTGATTACAGAGAATTGGCTGTTTTGCGGCCGCAACAAGTTTTCTGTGGTTCGCACAGTTTCTATTGCGGCCGCACATGTGAGTTGTCAAATTGACAACTCTTTGATACCATAGGAAGAAGTGTTCTGCGGTCGTAGTAGGTTTTCTATTGTTCGCATATTTTTCATTGCGGTCGCAAAATCATGATGTACCAAACTTACCTGGAATCAACTTCTGCGAACCGCATAATTTTTTCTGCGGCCACAGATTTCAAAATAATCACGATCAGAGTTCTAGGGTTTGCAATTTTTTGCACAAATTTGACATGGTAGCAGTGTATAATCATGAAAACCTATTTACCCATTCCCCTTAAAGTAGGTAATATTTGACCCACTAAGTTTTAATCCCACATGGTTGTGTAATTGAATTCTACTGACAAATGTCCTAACTCTAACTAACAAGTTGTAAATTAAACTAAAAAAATTGAAAAGTTCTACAAGTAATTGAGGCATACTAGACATGAAGTAGTGCAAATGAGTGATCTCAGATGATGAGTGTGTATGGCAGATGATTTTTCAGATGATTTCAATTTTTAGACTTTTGAATGCTCAGAGAGGTAAAAAGTGTAACAGTAGCCTCAAATATTCTATTTATACTTGTCTAAATTTTCTAAAGAAAAGAGGAGTGAGTGCGACTGCAAAATTCTAATTACAGTTCGCACTCTGTTACCTGAGGGCTCAGAAGCCCTTGTGTTGTTGCGGTCCGCAGAATTTGCTGTGCGGCCACAAAAGCTGTTGCGTACCGCAAATTTTGGCTTACGGCCACAGATTGACCTTTTCTTTGACAAACCAACTTAAGAGAGTTGTCATTTTCCCACTTTAATTTGTGCGGTCTGCAATGTAATTGTGCGGCCGCAGAGGACCTTTTACTGCAACAACCATAATTGTGCGATCCGCAATTCTTTCCAAACTTAACCAAATTTCTGGACACATTTCTTGTAAGGCACACTCAACCCTGCAACACACTTCAAATCCAGTTAGCACAAAAATAACACCTAACTACAAAAGAAGAAAAAATAAAGAAAAAGAAACATGGGTTACCTCCCAAGAAGTGCTTGATTTAACGTTGCGGCACGATGAAGATTACCATCACTTGAAAGGAATCACTGCCACAACATAGCCATCACTAACTTTTCCCAAATAGTGCTTCACTCGGTAACCATTGACTCAGAATATCTCATCATTTTTATTCTTCAAGTCAAATGCACCAAAGGGCGTCACACCTACAACTTCAAACGGGCCACTCCATTTAGACTTTAACTTCCCGGAAAACCTCCTCAACCATGAGTTGAACAACACGACAAGATCTCCCTCTTTGAACTCTTTCTTCCAAATGTACTTGTCAAGAATATATTTCGTTTTCTCCTTGTATAAGGACGAACTTGTGTATGCGTGGTGCATAAACTCATCCAACTCATTAAAATGTGCCACCTTTAAGTTAGCGGCGACATCCTACTCAAGATTCAACTTCTTTAGAGCCCACATGGATTTGTGCTCAAGTTCCACCAGAAGATGACAAGTTTTTCCGAACACCAACTGATATGGAGACATTCCGATAGGTATTTTGTAAGCCTTCCTATAACCCCATAAAGCATAATCAAGTTTCTTGGACCAATCCGTCCGGTTAACATTCACTGTTTTAGACAAAATACTCTTTATCTCCCTGTTAGAAACTTGTACTTGACTGCTTACTTGTAGATGATAGGGAGTCATGACTTTGTGAGTGACACCATACTTGGTGAGTAAGGTGTCGAAAGCCTTGTTACAAAAATGTGACCCCCTATTGCTTATGATAGCTCACGGAGTCCCAAACCTTGTGAAAATATTCTTCTTCAAGAACACCACCACACTTCTCGCCTTATTGTTGGGTAAAGCAACGGCCTCCACCCATTTGGATACATAATCAACTGCGACCAAGATGTAGGTGTTTTCACAAGAACTCACAAAAGGTCCCATGAAGTAAATACCCCACACATCGAAAATATCAATCTCCAAAATGGTGGTGAGGAGCATTTAATTTATCTTTGAGATTCTACCAGCCCTTTGACATTGATCACATCGTTTCACTATATCACTTGCATCTTTGTAAAGAGTGGGCCAATAGAAACCGCGATTTAGCACTATGGGCGCCGTTCTTGCTCTACCATGGTGACCACCATATGGTGAAGAATGAAAAGCCCGAAGAATTTCAAATTGCTCTTCTTACGGCACACATCTTCTAATCTCCATACAAAGCCGGAGAAGATACGGTTCATCCCAATAATAGTCTTGTCAATTCCGTTTTTGCTTCTTCCTTTAGTTTGAAGAGAACGCATCCGGGATGATACCACTCACAAGGAAATTTGCTAGATCCTCGAACTATGGAACCTCCTTCATTGAAATAGCCAAGAGTTGCTCGTCGGGGAAGGATTCACTAATTCAACGCCATCATGCGGCTTCCCCTCCTCCTCCAAACGAGGCAAGTGGTCTGCCACTTGGTTTTCACTTCCTTTTCGATCTTGGATGTCAATATCACACTCTTTCAACAAAAGCATCCATCTCCTCAACCAAGCTTTAGAATCCTTTTTGCTCATAAGATACCAAAGTGACGCATTATCCATGTGGACAATCACTTTAGCACCCATCAAGTACTTGCAGAACTTCTCAATGCCAAACACAATGACAAGGAGCTCTTTCTCCGTAATGGTAGAGTTGACTTGGGCACTATTCATGGTCTTACTAGCATAGTATACCGGATGAAAAATCTTGTTGATGCGTTACCCCAAAACAGCCCCCACCGCTACATTACCTGCATTGTACATGAGCTCGAAAGGGAACTCCAATTTGGAGCGGTGACAATGGGAGTAGTAGTCAACTTGAACTTTGACAATTCAAAGGCTCTCATGCAATCATCACTGAAGTGGAACTTAGCATCTTTCTCCAAAAACTTGCACAACAGGTTCACCACTTTAGAGAAATCCTTGATGAAATGTCGATAAAACCCTATGTGACCTAAGAAACTTCGCAAGCCTTTTACCAAAGTTGGAGGTGGAAGTTTAAAAATCACCTCAATTTTTGCCTTGTTGACTTCAATGCCATTCTTTGAGATTTTGTGGCCACGTAAAATGCCTTCCTCGACCATGAATTAACATCTCTCCCAATTTAGCACCAAATTTGATTCTTCACATCTTGCCAACACTTTATCCAAGTTTGCAAGACAATCATCAATAGAATTCCTGACCACTGAGAAGTCAACAATGAAAACTTCAAGGTAATCCTCCATCATGTCCGTGAAGATAGCCATCATACACCTTTAAAAATTCGCTTGAAGGCAAAAGTACCATAGGGAATGTAAAGGTAGTTTTCTCTTGATCCTACGGAGCAATAAGAATTTGGTGGTAGCCCGAATACCCATCAAGGAAACAATAAAAAACACTACCGACCAATCTATCAAGCATTTGATCTAGGAAGGGAAGTGGAAAGTAGTCCTTCCTTGTGACTTTATTGAGCTTACAATAATCCATACACACTCTCCACCCGGTCACTGTTCTTGTAGGAATCAACTCATTCCTTGTCATTTGTGACCACTGTCATGCCCCCTTTCTTTGGGATACATTGCACCGGAGAAGTCCACGAACTATCGGAAATGGGGTAAACAACCCCGACATCCAACCACTTGATGATCTCCTTTTTGACAACCTCTTGCATGGCTTCATTGAGTCTCTTTTGATATTCAATAGATGGTTTTGGAGCTTCCTTCAAGTTAATCTTGTGCATGAAACATGCGGGGCTTATCCCCCGAATATCTGCCAATGTCCATCAAATAACCATTTTCCTCTTTTGTAGCACCGCCAATGTAGAGTCTACCGACACGTTTGTCAAACATAGGAAAGAATAACTGGTAAAGTAGAAGAAGGGCCAAGAAATTCATACCGAATATGTGGAGGCAATGGCTTCAACTCCAAGATAGGAGGCTTTTCAATTGAAGGCTTTGTAGGAGGAGTTGTCCTATTTTCAAGATCCAAGGACAATTTGCGAGGCTCATATGTGTACTACCCCATTCCTTGCAAAGAGTTTACACATTCCACGAGGCCATCCATCTCGTCATCATCAAAGTTGAGCAAGATGGCCTCCAACATATCGCCAACATTTATCATATAGCTTGTTTCATCCATAATCACATCGGTCACTAAGTACACAAAAGAGCACATCTCATTGCTATTGGGTTGCCTCATGGACTTACACACATGGAAAACTACTTTTTCATCACCAATCTGGAAAGTAAGTTCTTCGGATTCAACATCACAAAGAGCCTTCCCCGTAGTAAGGAAAGGTCTACCAAGAATAATCGGCACCTCATAATCAAACTCATAATCAAGAATGGCAAAATGCGCACGGAGAATGAATTTTTCAACACGAACCAAAACATCCTCAATCACTCCCAAGGGTCTCTTCATAGTTCAATCGGCTATTTGCAATCTTATAGAGGTGGGCCTTGGTTGCCTAATTTCCAATGTCTTGAAAACCAAATAGGGCATCAAATTTATACTTGCCCCAAGATCACAAAGAGCTTTTTCAAACTCGACACTTCCAATTATACAAGGAATCATGAAAGCACTGGTATCCTCCAACTTGGGAGCCATTGAATGCACAATTTCACTTACTTGACGAGTCTTTTTTATAGTTTCAAAATTCATCGACCGCTTCTTTGTCACAAGATCCTTCATGAACTTTGCATAACCGGTCATTTGATACAAGGCTTTAACTAATGGCACATTGATTGAGAGACTTCATCATTTGGATAAACTTCTTAAATTATTTTTCACCATTTTGCTTTGCAAGTCTTGGAGGGTATGGAGGTGGAGGCTTGGGCAATGGTGCCTTAGCCTTTTGCACTGCCGGTTCCGGCATGTCAATAATGTGATCCCTAGATGGGTTCACCTCTTCTTGAGTCTCTTCCGCACTATCATCAATATCAATCCGAACCTTATCATTAGATTGCTCAACATTGTTCGGGATCTCCTCTTCTTGCACTACTTGCTCTTCATCCACAAGTTGCCTTTGGCTTGTACTGGGTGCATTCCCACCTTTTCCACTCCTTGTAGTAATGGCCATGGTATGACCTGTGTTGTTCCCACCCTTTAGGTTCACCACCGTGTCACTTGGTAGTTCCCCTGTAGGACGAGTATTTATAGCTTGAGAGATTTGCCCAATTTGAACTTCTAAGTTACAGATTTATGTATTATGTGAGGCAAGTTGGGCATCAGAATCAGAATTCTTTTCCATTATTTGCTTGAACATATTCTCAATACGCCCCATTTTATTTTTGGAAGAACTTGGACCATAGAAATGATAAGGTAATGGGTTGCTCAGTTGTTGATACATCATGGGCCTTTGAAAACCCGACCCCCAGTTGCCTTCATTATTGTTCCACCCCCTTGATTGTTACCTCCCCAATTTCCTTGATTGTTGCCACTCCAATTTTCTTGATTATTTCCACTACAATTTTCTTGATTATTGTTGTTATGCCAATTCCCTTGATTTTTTCCACAACTCCAATTACCTTGGTTGTTAGAATTCCACTAACCTTGATTACCTTGAGGTCGCCATTGTTGTTGATTCGGGCCATGAGAGTTTTTTATTTGCCCTTGGTAGTTATTCTCATATTGCACCTCCTCATCTTGTTCATTATAAGATTCATTTTGATCAAACCCACTATCTTCTTGCACATAATTCTCCACTCGGTTTTGCACTTGCAGACCCTTAGTCCTTCTTTTGTTCACCATCATGCTTACTACTTCCATGACATTGACTTGCTTAAGACTTTTCACTTATTGAAGTTGAGCCTTTGCTAATTGATTCATTATGGTGGTCAATTCGGCAATGGCTTGCCCATGGTCATGCAACTCTTAATGGAGGTGATTCACATTCGAATCACCTTGTGGAATGTTAGCCCGAGATTGCCATGTCGATGACTTGTCTGCCATTTCATCCAAAATCTTACAAGCTTCCACATACGACATTGTCATGAAATTCCCACCGGCAAGTTGATTCACCACACATTGGTTGGTTGTATTGATCCCCCGATAGAATATTTGTTGAATCATATTCTCCGTCATATCATTATTGGGGAACTCTTTGACCATTGTTCTATACCGCTCCCATATCTCATATAGCGGCTCATTGGGCTCTTGCTTGAATGCTAGAATCTCATCTGTAAGAGTAGACATATGCCCGGGGCAAAAGAACTTGGCAATAAATTTCTCCGCCAACTCATCCCAAGTATGAATGGAATGGTTTGGCAATCTTTCCAGCCAATCTAAGGCTTTCCCCCATAGAGAGAAGGGAAAAAGCCTTAGCCTTAAAGCATCCTCGGAGACGTTTGTCTATTTACTCTCCCAATAAGTGTCCACACACCCCTTCAAGTGTTTGTATGCATTTTGACTTGGAGCCCTGGTGAAGAAACCTTGTTGCTCTAGCAAAGTGAGCATTACATTTGTGATTTGAAAGTTTCCCACCCTGACCCGGGGAGGGATTATGGCACTTGCATACCCTTCATTCGGAAACACTCAGTGTGGAGCCGCTTTTGGTGGAGGTGGGGGTGGAACTAGGATGTTGTCTTGAGGCATCCGGCCTCTTCTATTTTTTTGAGGTTCAAGAGGAACCTCTTCAACTTGGTCATCTTCAACATCCACGTCCCCCAAAGGCATGTTTCTGAGTTCATTGGCCGCCATAATTATACCTACAATTGATTCACACAAATTAGTAACACGGAAGGAAAAGAAGACAATCCACACACAAACCCAAATATATAGCTAACATCATTTTTTAGCTCCCCGGCAACGGCGCCAAAAATCGATCACGTCCAAATGCACACCTCTAATAAGGTATGACACGATCGTTTCAATAATAAAACCCAACAACGAACATGGATTGAATCCACAGGGAGCTAAGATGAGAGTTAGTAGTATATATTCGAAGTGAGTACGTGAAGTATCTAGATTGTACTTCCACAAATAGGGTTTTGTTTTTACTTCTAAAATTAACTAAGGATTGCAAATCTAAAGATATAAAACTAGAGATGATTGTTTTTGAATATTTTTCAAAGAAATAAAAAGGCCTAGGGCTGTGACCATAACCTAGGAGTTTGCCTAATGGGATGAAGACGTTTTTGCTCATTTCTTGACCGGGGTGTATTATACCTCACAACACTATGTTTCCCACTCAATACCTCTCGGTCAGAGAGTGGTTTTGCCAATTTGGCTTTCTCAATACCAAATGGGTATCTACCAAAATGGTTGATAAGAGCTCAAGTCAGGTTGTTGCTATTTCTAGGTTGAACCCTTTAATTGGGTTAATCAATCTCTCAATTGATCCAATTCCTTATTAGCTAAGTTAACCTAGACTAGGTTTCTCTTTCTCAAGAAGAGACTAAGTCAAATAGGTATGAATCAATGTTTGTAACCATTAATTCCACAAAATGAAGCATGAACTAAGGTAAATAATAAACACTCATTCATGAACAAGCATAAAATTAATCACCTATAAGGTTTACACACTAGGATTAGGTTACAACCCTCGTAAAAATCTAGCTACTCATAGTTGGTGTAGAAGAAAACAAAGAAGAAAAGATGATAAAACTCATATTGAAAGATTAAAATATAGAAATCCAATGTTAAATCACTAAAATAAGCTTAAGTTGCCTAAAGAAGCAAAGAGAAACGTCAACAACATTTTTAATATTCAAAACTTAACCTAATTTTGTGAAACTCTTTTATTTATAAAAAACTGACAATTTCAGACAAAAATGCCCCTCGAAAGGTTCTGCGGCCGCACAATTCCATGTGCGGTTCATAGAATTCTTCAACTTGTAGAAGCTGGGATTCTGCGGTCGCATAATTCTTAACTGTGGCAGCGAGACATCATTTCTGCAGTCCGCAGATTTACCACTGCGACCGACTCAGTCTTCTGCTGTCTGCACCTATACGTCTGTTTCCGTAAGGAACTTCTTCTGCATCCGCACAATTCTTGTGCGGTCCGCAATCTTGAGGGACTTGGAACTTGGAAATTTGCACACTCTCTGAACTTGTTCCTAGCCCATCTATTGCAGCTGCACAATTCTTGTGCGGTCCGCAAGTTTCCAAAAAGTCTGATGGGCTTTTCTTCATAATCTGTGGCCGCAGATGAAATTCTGTTGTCCGCACTTTGTAACTTCTGTGCCTTTTATTCCTTGAGTTTAGATTACTTCTTTTTGAGTCATTTTATCTCGGAAGTCCAACTTCCAACATTCCTGCAATTTAGCATATTTCATCAGTTTCGGGAATACAATTCAATCCTTTTAGACTAAAACAAAAGCTAAAAGTCGCTAATAAGTAGTCAAAATCCCCACTTATCAGTATACTAGCACTAAAATCTACAAAAAAGTCCACTAGGATCTAAGATGTTACAGTGGTTCACGATTGATATGCGATATCAAACGCGCTCAACTCGACTGCCCATTTAGCCAGTCTCCCTAAAAGCTTTGGCTTGTGAAAAATATTCCTTAAGGAAAAAATAGAGACCACATAAATGAGATGACATTGAAATATGGTCTTTGTGAGCACGTGATTTTTGCCCTACATGAATTACTCCCATAAATTCAAAACAAAATAATTTCTTTTCATTATTTGCAATTTTTGTGAATTTTGTGGCATTTTCTGATAATTGTTTGCATTTGTCTGTGCATTTTTATTTTTGTTTAATTAATGAAAAATACAAAATATCACGCATTGCATTTAGGGTTTAATTTTACATTGTTTAGATTAATTAGTAAATTAGTTTGTTTTATAAAATATGAAAATCACAAAAAAAAAGTAGTTCATTTTTTGCATTTTTACTCTTTAATTTTGAATTTTATGGTTTACTTTAAATTTAGGATTTAATTAATTATTACAAATACTATGATGAGTGATTAATTTAATTGGGTAGGTTAATTTAGTTTAAAAAATTAATTTAGGATTTTATTTTTAAGAAAGGATTTGAAATTGAAAAAGAAAAAGAATTGAAATAAATGGTAAAACCGATTTTTGGGCTGTTACAATTGAGTTTGTCCCAGGCCCAAGTGTTAAACACCCCTTAACCCAGCCCAATACCCGTCCCCTAACCCGGTCCGCCCCACCCTAAAGCCAAATGACGTCGTTTCGTTAGGCTTGATCTAAGCCGTTGATAGTTCCCGATCCAACGGATCGGAACTGATTTCCCCCCGTATATAACTGTCCTAAACGAGCCTACCCCCTCATCGTCTCTCTCACACTTCCGCTTCAGAGGTCAGAAGTAACCCTAATCAGCTGCCCCTATTTCCCCACCGTCTCAGCCCGGCGACGCCGGCCCAAACTTCCTCAAAATCACACCACAGAACCACCTTGACCCCCTCTTCCCAAATCCGGGGTCAATTCCCCTCGAATGATGCCCGAGCTTCTCGAATCTTGAATCAGAGCTTGACCCTAAAAATTCCAAATTTTCCAATTCGGGGTTTCCTTAAAGTTTTAGGTTCATTCTGATGGTATCCGTGTGTTTTGATAAAAAAACACACGGTTAGTCTCAGAATTGAGCCAAGAATCTGAAGGTTCAAAGATCCATCACCACCTTTTACGGTCCGAGGCACGTTTTTAGGTATTTCCATTTTTCTTTTGTTATTTGTTCTCCAGTTTTACTCCGTTTGTTTTTCTTCTTCTACTTCAGTCTCTTCTTCTGAACTCCTTTCCATTTTGTTTAGTTCCTGAAGGGTAGTTTTGTGATGCATGTTAGTTTTAAGAAAACCTTTTTCTTTAATCAGTACAATTAATCTGTTAATTAGATTAGTTCCGATTTGTTAATTTTAGTTCATCATTTGGGTTTGGAAATTGTTCGAATTGCTTCTGTTCTTTTTCGCCTCAGATAATTTGGTTTTGATTTGGGCATGGGGTTTGTACCTTTAGGTTTCAGGCTCGTTGGGTTGGATTGGGTTTTGAATTAACTCAACCCAGGGGCAACTTGACCCGTATTTGGTTGGAGGGGTAATTTTCAGGGTCATAGGGGGTAGTCTAGGAAATTGGCCTAGGGAATCTCATGGTAACTGAATAGGAAAGCTTCTAGGAAGCTGGGGTGGAGGGCTATTTTGGATTCTGAAAATTAAAATAAGGGCACCTAGGCTAAAATGAAAACTTCAGATGGGGCCATGTGCAAACTTGATTTTTTAAGCTACCCTAATAGCCTGCCTATAAAGGCATCCTAACTTGACACTCAAGTCAGGAATTCAGAGATAACAAATCCAAAAAAAAAACATCTGAAAATTTTAATGAAATTAGTGTTTCATTGAACTTCTCCTGTGATTTTTGAAGTTTTCAATTTCTGATTCATCTGGGGTGGAAATGGATTGAATCTGGGTTTGTAAAGGTTTGGTTTGAAGTTTGCTGGGTGATTGTTCGATTGAACTGTTTTTGTTAGACTGTTGCATATCCTGTTTCTGGTTTGAAATTGGTTTTACTGGATATTTCCTACTGCTGAAGTTCTGGTTCTGTTGTTGCCTATTGTTCCCTCACCTCTTTTTCTCTTTCAAATTCCAGGTACATGTTCTTGAGACTCATACAATGTGATACTCAAACTGACAATTTGAAATGGAAACAGAATCCTGAAGTTTTAATAGTAGTCTAATGGTCCATAGCCTAATCTCATTTCCTTTATGAATGTCTTATGATTCATGTTCTTCCTACATGCTGTATGTTCACTTTAGGATTGGATATGGTTCTGTTAAAGCGTAGGTGATTCAGAATACTTTGGACCATACATAGTATGTGTTAAATGAGCCATTAATTGTATCTTATAACTCATTATGGAATTTAGGTGCAAAAGACTGCATTAGAGTTATCTTGTTGTATGATTCATTTAAGAGGATATGACATATGTGTTGTGCTTAAATAACATTCTGAAATAGCTAATCAAATGGGGTATATTAGCTATTAGATGGGGTTGAAATTTGTCAATACATGTTTCACTTGCTAATTATGGTTGTTCGCATTAGCCTAAATTCGATAATGAGTCTATGATCGTTAGTCTTTTTTTTTTAAAAAAAATGGGTCTGAGTTCATTGAGCTTTGGGCGGTGAGGTCTCTTGCAGAGAAAGTGACCTGTTGTTGATACATGGGCTTGCTTTTCGAGCCAGATCTGAGGCTGACCCATTTGACGCCAGTTATGGCTTGCTCAGTTTGTTTAGATGTGTGTCTTTGGACATTCATCTCACGTTAAGAGTTTGGGTTCAATCTAGGCCCAAAATCTTAAAATGCAGTCGGAGGTATAAAATGGTAAACCTTGCATCATGCGTTTTGCTTAACTGGCTCAAGCCCTCATCGTTACAATTTGGTTTAACCCGGTTTCATGAATTTGATTCGCTAATTTCCTATGCCTTTTAATCAGTTAGCCAAACCCTTTAATAATCAAGGCAAGCCATATTATGTAACATGAATCGTCTATGACTCTCCAAATTTAATTTGAATTCCCTTTTAAAATTAGATTTGAGGTGTGCTACGCCAAACAAAACTCTTGAAATGCGTGACCCTCGCTTAATTATTTCTTTTAAAGTCCTTAGAATTTGAGGAGTGCCATTTAGCTAATTTTTATGGCCTCCGCAAAGTTGCTAACGCATAGTTGCCCTAGGCGCGCCATTTTAATAAAATTACCTTCCTAAATTCGGGTGCGCATTTATGTGACCCAAATCCAAATCTCAATAATATTAAAATATGTCAAAGACCACGGGTGCATTTATGTGACGTGGTTCAAGACGTGTTTTAGTAACATTGCAATCTTCTTAAAAATGATTAAAATCGGTTAATTAGTTAAAATTGTATCATAGGCTAAACATGTACTTAAATCAGATAATAGGCCAATTGTAATAGTTGAGAGACCGTGCTAGAGCCACGGAACTCGGGAATGCCTAACACCTTCTCCCGGGTTAACAGAATCCCTTACCCGAAATTTTGTGTTCGCGGACTGATAATAGAGTCAATCATTTCCTCGATTCGGGATTTAAACCGGTGACTTGAGACACCATAAATTATCCCAAGTGGCGACTCTGAATTTCAAATAAAATAATCCCGTTTCGATTGTCACTTTAAGTTGGAAAAGACTCCCCTTATATACATCCCTTCTCGGAGATGTAGGTAAAAAGGAGGCGTGACAGCTCTGGCGACTCTGCTGGGGAACCGAACCCAGAATCTCTGGTTTAGGGTTCAGAATTTGAGCTTAGATGAATTGTTATATTTGGCTTTGTTTAATATCTGGTTTTATTACATGTTTGGGCCTAATGTGCTAATTGTTGCTTTTTACCGCTTTGATATTATCTGAACTGTATATATAAACTGCTACGAAACCCCTCTCTTTTCCCTCCTGAGGAGTGCACGCTGGTCGTGACTTCTTTCTGTTAGTGTCATATCCCAAATAAAACGAGGTTCAGACAAGTTGCAAAGCCGGATGATCTTTTG
This sequence comes from Nicotiana sylvestris, assembly GCF_000393655.2. Classification (NCBI taxonomy): domain Eukaryota; kingdom Viridiplantae; phylum Streptophyta; class Magnoliopsida; order Solanales; family Solanaceae; genus Nicotiana; species Nicotiana sylvestris. Next base: position 87,366,362 of record NC_091059.1, on the reverse strand, counting down.
GTTACCGGTACGCAGCCCCCCCCTCGGCTCGAGTTGTCCGCTCGGGTAAGCCAGGTCTAGAACAATAAACCCAGATTTTAAACCTAATATAATAATACCTCATGTCGGATCCCTAGTAGGAACGTTTGTTTGCATCATGTGCATTTTGACTTTGGAGACTCAACACAGGGGTTTGGTTTGTCTAGGACAGGTGTACCCGAAATAAAAAGACCATCCTGATGCATCTTACTTGCTACTTGCGCATTTATTTGCTTCGGATTTGCATGCTGACCGGCTTTGGAATGAAAGGAGAGCATTCAGGAAAGAAATAACAGTGTAGAGTGTTAAGGGAGTGAATCACCTGTTTAAAGAAAAATCAGTGTCCAAATAGCGCTGAAACTCTCCCGAATTTTTGAAAAAAAGAAGAAGAGAAAACGAATTGAATAATGAGAAAGGAGTTTTGTTTTCGAAAATAGTTTGTTTTATTTGCCCGAACTACGCCAGTTTGATTCCCACCGGATGTGGAAGACCTAGGCAACCCCCATCGGGTCCAACTTCCTTTTTTGCAAAAATAGCCCAAAAGAACAAAAATTTTACTTTTATTTAAAAAATAATTAGAGTGGTGCCATTCTTGTCAGAAATAGCCGAATGTCTCTAAAAGGGCGCCAGAAGGCTGCTTTTGCAAGAACAGCCTCCTGTGGTCAAATTTTCAAGGTTTTCACCGGTTAGCCAACTCAGCCTTAAAATATTCATCTCCGAGGTGCTGAAAGGCCATACTTGCAAAACTGGATTTTATTTTTAAATAAAAAAAGAGAGAAAAAAGTGTCAATTTTGTCTTTGAGTCAAATGAGTCTTGATTTTTGCTTAAGCACCCTAATAAATGTGCGGAATGAGCACGAGTCCAAGTTTGCCGATAAAAGTCATGAACAAGATCCCTTTGGAGTTGCATATGTGGTGGGAGGATCTGGGAAAATCGGAGCAAGGAAAAGTCAACCTACATTTGGGAGGTCTCATCGGGTTGTTGAAAATTAGACCTAGAGGAGATATCATAAAGGCTTTGGTTACATTTTGGGACCCGGCCCATAACGTATTTCACTTCTTGAATTTTGAACTCACTCCAACTTTGGAAGAGATAGCAGGTTATATGGGAAGTACTGAAGGGCTGACACATAAGTATCTGATCGCTCCAAGAGCCGTTAACTCTCACAAATTCATGGATTTGTTAAAGATAAGCAAGGGAGTCTCGTACGCCGAGTTGGAGGGTGGTTTTTCCACTATGCACTTTATATATCAAAAGCACGGGCATGTAGGAGGGTTCAATGATTCAGAAAGCGGGGTTTGTAGCAAAGGAAACTGAACAAAATGGGATTAGCACAGGCGTTTGCCTTCATGGTAGCTTTCCTAGGCCTTGTGGTGTTTCCCTAAAAAGATGGGAATATCGATTTGCGGGTGGCTGGAGTCGTCAAGGTCCTGATTACCAACGACAAGAGCATTCTTGCCCCTGTGATAGTGTTTGAGATATACCGGGCTCTCACAACATGTAAAGCTGTGGTAGATTTCTTTGAGGGATGCAATTTGCTATTACAGATGTGGATGATCGAGCACCTGTGTCATCGCCCTCAGTATATGAGTTATGGATCGACAAAGAAAAGTTGTATTGAAGAGTTTGACACAAGGATTTCAGGGTTCAAACTGCCAGAGGTTGGAGATTGGGTATCCCGCCTTCGTTCCATTACTGTGGGACAAATAGAATGAATATTGGGTTGGCTTCCTGTTGAAGAAATTGTGTATATGCCCGCCACTGGTCCTTACTTCCTCCTGATGGGTCTGCGAGGTATTCAACCTTACGCTCCTTACCGGGCGATGAGATAGTTTGGAAGGTGTCAGGTGATGCACCCAGATAAAGATCTTAGTGTTTATGCGGTCGAGGCTAGTTTTAACGGTCAATTTCATGAAGAAACAGTTCGTTCTATTTGGAACGAATGCCAGTATTTGACGGTGAACACTCGAGTGCGTGACCTATCTAGAGGCGAAGTCTCACCCGCCTACCTTGCCTGGTATAGAAAGAAGAACACTACAAGGGCTAAACCAGAAAGACCAACCAAAAAGCCTCACATTCAGGAATTCGTTGAGGCATCGAAAGAACAATGGGTTTGGCTGGCCAAGGAGAATGAGTACAGGGTGACAATAGGAAAATTAGAAAAGCAAGTCAGAGAACTTCAATTCGAGAATAGCTTGCAAGTCGCAGCGGATGAAGGAGAAAAGAAAAAGCTAGCCAAAGAAAATGAGGCCCTTCGAGCCCAAATTCAGAAAATGAAAATAGCGGCAGAAAATCCCGCCCAAACTGCCAAAGATGAAAAACTCATAGATAACCTGAGGTAGAAAGTGAATGATTATAGTTTTGATTTGAACAAAGCAGAAAGTGAACTAGCTAAGGCTCGAAAGCAATTGGCAAAAAATGCATATGAACGAGTACGCCTGATTAGGCAGTTGAAAGAAAGGTACGACAATGAGGTCGCAGGATTAAAGAAAAGGGTTATCGCCACGGAAAAAAAATGATCAAACAGGCTAAAGACTTCAAGGTTGAAAGAGAGCATTGTTAAACAACATTGGCACAATTAGAAATAGATTTGCAACAACTTCAGGAGCAGAATCAAGTGGCTGAGCAAACTTTGGAGGCCAGGGCCCAGCAGATCGGGCTTTTGTTACAAGAAAAGGGTGTCATAAGAGAGAGAATTAGAAACATCACCGATTACATCGTTATGAAGTGCCAAGTCTGTGAGGATATGACTCGCACCACCTTCTTCGTGGTAGTGACGACATTTGTTAAGCAGATAATGAGTGACTTGGATCGACTTCAAAGGGATCTTGCATATAGGCCCGCGGCGAGACTGAATGATGTCCCGCGGGCACCAAGAGCATTGATGTATTCATGATTTTTCATTTGAGTCTGTATTTCCTTTTCCATCTGTCAGTTGTGTTGAGTCTGTATTTTCTTTCTGCTGGAGTCTGTCATTTGTTTTTGAGTCTGCATTTTCTTCTTTTATGATAGTTTATTTTTGGAGTCTATATTTCATCTTTTATCAGCGTTTGTTAGTTTCCCTTGGAGTCTGTTAGTTCTGATTCTTTGTAATCAAAGTATTTGCTTTTATGAAAATTGAAAATCCCCAAAAATGTTTTATTATTTACTTTTATACTTATCTCCCAAAACTACGCTCGGTCTGATTCATGCGGGGTCATGATACGTAGGCAATCTCCATAGGATTTGACCATAACCAAAAGAGAAAAAAAAGAAAAGAAAAGAGAAAAAGAAGAAAAACGAAAGGAGAGAGGAAAAACAAGAGAGAAAAGAAAAGAAAATAAGAAAACTAAGAGAAAGAAGCAATGGCAAAACCTAAGGGAAATAGGAGGATGAAAACAAAGAAAAGCAAAGGCCGGAATGAAGAGAGAAAAAGGGAGGAAGTTGCAATGGAAAAGCCGGGATGACGCAAGCAACCGATCAAATGTATAATAGAAACGGTTAACTGCTTAGGTGCATTCATTCCCTAAATGTGCGGTTACCAATTTGTTAAAACCCTAATCACTAACAAGGTTGTTTCAATATATTGAGTTCAGGCAGGTGGTTAGCTGATTGGCATTCTGGCAACTCACTCATACAACACCCGATCAAAAGACAGGCTAAATATGGCCAACCAAGAATTAGAGGCAAGTATTGTTGACCCGTCAAAAGAGGTGGAAGAATTAGATGATAATGCGATGAAGGAAGAGATGTATAAGTTAAAGCAGCAAATGACTGAAATGTACCAAGCTTGGGCAAAGGGGCATCTGCCACCGGTTTATCCCGCCAACCCTGTGTATATCCCACCATCGGCCCAACCTCAGGAGCCTCCCACTGTGAACTCATCTCCAGCCTTTCCCCTCTACCAACAATGCTATGGCGCCACTTCCCATACTTCTTAAGCTTCACCACCCAAACAAGTCTCATACCCTCCTCCACTAATCACTCCTATTTTTGTGGCACCTCCACCCGCTGCATTACACCGATCTTCCAGTGAACCTCTAATCCAGACTCACGACAACCAGTATTAGCCCCCTGAACCCACTTTCAAAGTCCCGGAACCATGTTCTTAAACCCCTCATCTTGATCTCGCGGCAGAGACTGAGAAGCCACCCAAAAATCCTGAACATGAGGAGATGATCAGAAAGGTCAAAAGCTTAGAACAATCATTCAGAGATATGAGGGGGTTGGGGTTCAAGTAAGTGTGGCCTATAAAGATTTGTGTCTGTTCCTAGATGTTCAGTTACCAGCAGGGTTCAAAATTCCCAAGTTTGATCTGTACGACGGGCATTGTGACCTAGTAGCACACTTAAGAGGGTTTTGTAGCAAGATGAGAGGAGCGGACGGAAGGGATGAATTGCTGATGGCATATTTTAGCCAAAGTTTGAGTGGATCGACATTAGAATGGTATACCAGACAAGATCACAGAAGGCGGTACACATGGGACGATTTGGCCCAAGCCTTTGCCTGCCATTTTCAGTACAATCTTGAAATTATCTTGGACCGTCTGTCATTAACAAAGATTGAGAAAAAGCTCGGTGAGAGTTTCAGAAAGTTTGGATTCCGTTGGAGGGAACAAGCCGCGAGGGTTGACCCTCCGATGAAAGAAAGTGAGATGGTTGATTATTTCTTGCAGGCTCTGGAGCTTACTTATTTTGGTCATTTGGTGTCAACAGTGGGCAAGTCCTTTAATGAGGTTGTAAAAATGGGAGGCATGGTTGAGGAGGGACTCAAGTCCAACAAGATCATGAGTTATTCAGCAATCAAAGCGACCACCCAGGCCATTCAAAATGGTACTGGGGGTGTAATCGGGAAGAAGAAGAAAGAGGACGTTGCGACAATTGAGTCGGGAGCTTGGGTCGGATCCAGGAACCTTCCACGTTACTACAACTCGCCTCGAACTTATCACCAAACTTACCCCCACACTCCATATAGCCCACCGCAACACTATTACCCACAGCCAGATCCCCATTTTTCCATCCATCACGCACAAACCTATACCCAACCCCCTGCTCACGCACAATGGCGTACGCCATCTCCCCTAAATCCATACCCAGCTCCCCAAAATACCTATACACCCCCAAAAGCCTACAGAAATCCCCCTGGAATAGGTTTCGACCCAATCAAGCCTTTAAGAATGAGACGTTGCAGAAATAGAAGACTTTCACTCCATTGGGAGAATCATATACTAGTCTATTCCACAGATTAAGACAGTTGGGTATGTTGAATCCGATCGAGGCTAAACTGCCAAATCCCCCTCCCAGGAATCTTGACCGCTCGGTGAGTTGTGAGTATTGTTTAGGGACCCCGGGTCATGACACAAGAAAATGCTGGAAATTGAAAACAGCTATTCAGGAGCTCATTGATACTAATCGTATTGAGGTCCAAGCCCCGAAGGCACCCAATATCAATCAGAACCCATTGCCGGCCCATCATGAGACAAATATGATTGAGATTGTGCATAAGGGAGGGGAGCCTAAGAAGCCTTCGCAAACCGTCATGATGATTCGGGCTAGTGAAGCCAAGCCGTGTGAAAAGTCAACAAGTGAGAAGTCTGTGATCAAGTTAAACGGGGCAAATAATGAACCATCTGTGGAGGTCAAGAAGGGGTCCTCAAGTGACGTTGCAGGAAAACATGAAAGAGCAAAAGTGGTTGTGCCGGGAGTGATGAACAAGCCTGTGGTAATTGTGAAGGGCGCCCACACAGATCCCGTCATTATCAAACCGGTAACTCAATTACCGATAGTCAACAGCAAGGTAGTCCCATAGAATTATGAACGAGTGACAGTCACTTACAAAGGGAAAGAGGTTAAAGAAGAAGTGTGTGAGACCCATGGTTTGACTCGATCGGGGAGATGCTTTGCCCCCGAAGAGTTGAGAAAAGCTAAGACCTCCAAAGATAACCCAGTGTTGGTGAAGAAAGATGTGACCGAGGAAGAAGCAGAGGAATTTCTGAGAAAGATGAAAGTACAGGACTATTCCATTGTGGAGCAGTTAAGGAAGACACCGGCTCAGATCTTGCTATTGTCATTATTGATCCATTCAGACGAGCGCCGTCGGGCTTTGATGAAGATCTTAAACGAAGCCCACGTTCCTGACAAAATCTCAGTAAACCACTTGGAAAAGATAACTAACAAGATATTTGAGGTAAACAGAGTCACCTTTTCTGATGATGAATTGTCCGTGGAGGGAACTGAGCACAATAGAGCCCTCTATCTGACGGTGAAATGTGAAGATTCCGTGGTTACTCGGGTACTGGTTGACAATGGTTCCAGTGCAAATATTTGCCCTCTTTCCACTCTGAATAAGTTGAAGGTGGATGATGAAAGAATTCACAAGAACAATATCTGCGTTCGGGGATTCGACGGTGGAGGGAAAGATTCAGTCAGGGACATAGTGCTCGAGCTTACAATAGGGCCAGTTGAATTTACTATGGAATTCTAGGTGCTCGATGTGGCTGTTTCTTACAATCTGCTATTAGGTCGACCCTGGATTCATGCTGCCAAAGCGGTCCCGTCCACTCTGCATCAAATGGTTAAGTTTGAATGGGATAAACATGAAATTATTGTGCATGGCGAAGATAATTTGTGTGTTCCCAGTGATGCCATTGTTCCTTTCATAGAGTTTGAAGACGATAAGGGATCATGGGTTTATCAGGTTTTTGACATGGTATCGGTAGAGAAAATTCCTGAAGGGAAGTGCGTGCCGACTCCAAGGGTAGTTGTTGCATCAGTCATGGTAGCCGTTGAAATGTTGAAAAATGGTTTTGTACTGGGCAGGGGTTTGGATGCATCTCTGCAAGGTATCATACAACCGATTTCTCTTCCTAAAAACTTGGATACATTTGGTCTGGGGTTCAAACCCACAGTCGCAGACGTGAGAAGAGCCAGAAAAATGAAACAGAGAGCATGGGCCCTTTCAAAGCCAGTCCCGCGTCTTTCCAGATCATTTGCCAGGCCTGGTACCAGAAAGTGCCCAGTGACAACGGTTCCCAGTTCGGTGGTTGATATGGATGGAGATTTGATGGAAAAGTTCGAGAGGATATTTGACGAAGTGAACACGGTTGAAGCTGGAGAGGGTTCTAGCAAGGCGGATATGCAATTTGTTGGGCCCAGTGCAAAGATTAACAATTGGGAAGCTACTCCTCTCCTCACCAGGAAGGAGTTTTGGTAGTTTGCTTTGATTTTCTTTCAGTTTATCTGGATTATCCCAGGGTTGTAGTTCAGATTCTATGTTCCGTCCGTTTGGATGTATAAATCTTGTTATCTCTAATTTCAATGAAATGCAATTTCCTTTCTTCTCCATTCCTGATAGTTTTATTTTTGTTTTTATTTTCTTCCTTGTAGAGTTTTGTTTATGCTGGCTTCAATGATATGACATGCATGCGGAATCTCCGGCCCAGTCTTAAAAGCCAATCTAATTCTGAAATAGTAATTCAAAAAATAGAGTGTGATATTGAATCGGAATATGACGCGGATGAAGCCTTTGAAGAGATTAGTAAAGAATTAAGCTATTTTGAAGAAAAACCCAAGCCTAACCTGAGTGATACAGAAGCAATCAATTTAGGGGACCAAGATAATGTCCAGGAAACTAAAATAAGTGTCCATCTTGAACCACAACTCAGAGAGGATATAATTAAAACACTGTTTGAATATAAAGATGTTTTTGCATGGTCCTATGATGACATGCCAGGTCTAAGCACTGGCTTGGTGGTTCACAAATTGCCCACTGATCCAGCATTCCCCCTGTCAAGCAGAAGCTGAGGAAATTAAAAATTGATATGAGAGTGAAAATTAAGGAAGAGATCACCAAACAGTTTGAGGCCAAAGTCATTCGGGTCACCCGGTATCCCACCTGGTTAGCCAATGTTGTGCCTGTGCCGAAGAAGGATGGTAGGACCAGGGTGTGTGTTGATTATCGAGATCTCAACAAGTCAAGTCCCAATGATAACTTCCCATTGCCGAACATCCATATATTGATCGACAATTGTGCCAAACATGAAATTGGTTCTTTTGTGGATTGTTATGCGGGTTACCACCAGATCTTAATGGATGAGGAGGACGCAGAAAAGACAGCATTCATCACGCCATGGGGAACATACTACTATCGGGTCATGCCATTTGGTTTGAAAAATGCTGGGGCAACCTACATGAGGGAAATGACGACCATATTCCACGACATGATACACAGGGAGATCGAGGTTTATGTGGATGATGTGATTGTAAAGTCTAGAAAGTAGTCTGATCATGTCAGAGATCGGATAAAGTTCTTCCAAAGGCTTCGCAGGTACAATCTCAAGCTTAACCCTGCAAAATGCGCATTCGGTGTCCCGTTTGGAAAGTTGTTGGGATTCACAGTCAGCCGCCGAGGTATTGAATTAGACCCATCAAAGATCAAAGCTATGAGTTGCCACCCCCAAAGAACAAGACTGAGGTGATGAGTCTATTGGGGAGATTGAATTACATCAACAGGTTTATTGCTCAGCTTTTGACAACTTGTGAGCCCATCTTCAAACTGTTAAAGAAAGATGCTGCGGTTAAGTGGATAGATGAATGTCAGGAAGCATTTGATAGGATAAAGGGGTACTTGTCAAACCCACCTGTGTTGGTCCCGCCAGAACCAGGGAGACGTTTGATTCTATATTTGACAGTCTTGGACAATTCATTTGGATATGTGTTGGGACAACATGACATCACCGGCAGGAAGGAGCAGGCCATATATTATCTCAGTAAGAAATTTACATTTTACGAGGTTAAGTACACTCATCTTGAGAGGACGTGTTGCGCCCTAACTTGGGTATCCCAGAAGCTAAAACATTATTTGTCATCTTATACTACTTACCTTATCTCTCGCTTGGATCCGTTGAAGTATATCTTCTAGAAGCATATGCCCACGGGAAGACTTGCAAAGTGGCAGATTTTGCTAACAGAATTTGACATTGTCTACGTGACTCAGACTGCGATGAAAGCACAAGCATTGTCCGACCATTTGGCTGAGAATCCTATGGATGAAGAATACGAACCTTTGAAGACTTATTTCCCTGATGAAGAAGGATTGCACACTGATGAGTTGGAACAGGTTGAAAGGCCAGGATGGAAACTTTTCTTTGATGGGGCTGCTAACATGAAAGGCGTTGGGATAGAAGTAGTACTTGTTTCTGAAATAGGGCATCATTACCTTGTTACGGATCAGCTTCGGTTCTACTATACTAACAACATGGCTGAGTACGAGGCATGCATTTTAGGTTTGAGGATGGCTATGGATACGGGTGTCCAAGAAGTCTTGGTCTTGGGTGAATTGGACCTTTTGGTGCACTAGATTCAGGGTGAGTGGGAAACACAGGATTTAAAACTCATATTGTATCGACAATGTTTACATGATCTTTGTCAGTGATCCAATCAATAGAGTTCAAGCATATTCCGAGGATTCATAATGAGGTCGATGATGCTTTGGCTACTCTGGCGTCAATGATACATCACCCAGATAAGGCTTATGTGGACCCTTTGCATATTCAAGTCCACGATCAGCATGCTTATTGTAATGTGGTAGAAGAAGAGCTCGATGGGAAGTCTTGGTTTCACGATATCAAGGAGTACATCAGGATGGGAGTGTATCCCGTACAAGCCACAGGTGATCAAAAGAGAACAATTCGACGGTTGGCAAGTGGATTTTTCTTTAGTGGAGGAGTGTTGTACAAAAGAACTCCAGATCTTGGATTGCTAAGATGCATAGATGCTAGGTAGGCCACAACTATTATGACTGAAGTACATTCTTGAGTGTGTGGACCGTACATGAGTGGGTATGTGCTGGCAAAGAAGATTCTCCGGGCAGGTTATTATTGGCTCACTATGGAGCGAGATTGTATCGGTTTCGTGCATAAATGTCATCAGTGTCAAGTGCATGGAGACTGGATTCATTCTCCACCATCTGAATTACGCACGATGTTTGCACCATGGCCTTTCATTGCGTGGGGCATGGATGTCATTGGGCCAATTGAGCCATCAGCGTCGAATGGGCACATGTTCATTCTGGTGGCCATAGATTATTTCACCAAGTGGGTTGAGGCCAAAACATTCACGTCTATAACCAAGAAGGCGGTGGTTGATTTTGTGCACTCAAATATCATTTGCCGGTTCGGGATACCGAAGGTAATCATCACAGATAACGATGCTAATCTCAACAGTCATTTGATGAAAGAGGTATGTCAACAGTTTAAGATTGCACATCACAATTCCACCCCATATCTCCCCAAGGCGAATGGAGCAGTTGAGGCAGCCAACAAGAACATAATGAAGATACTTCGAAAAATGGTAGAAGGGTCCAGACAATGGCATGAGAAGCTGCCGTTTGCGTTGTTGGGTTATCGCACTACTGTCCGTACTTCAGTAGGGGTGACTCCTTATTTGTTGGTGTGTGGCACCGAAGTAGTGATACCTGCAGAAGTGGAAATTCCATCCCTTTGAATTGTCACAGAGGCTGAGATCGATGACGATGAGTGGGTCAAAACCCGTTTGGAGCAATTATATTTGATCAATGAGAAGAGACTGGCAGCAATGTGTCATGTTTAGTTGTATTAACAGAGAATAGCAAGAGCATACAATAAGAAGGTGCGTCCACGGAAGTTTGAAGTGGGTTAGTTAGTATTGAAATGTATCTTGCCTCATCAGGTTGAAGCAAAAGGAAAGTTCTCCCCAAATTGGCAAGGGCCATTCGTTGTAACTAGAGTGTTGTCCAATGGTGCGTTGTATTTGACAGATGTAGAAGACAAATATGTAGAAATGGCTATCAATTCTGATGCAGTCAAGAGATACTATGTATGACTTCTTTTTTTGGTTGTACTTGTTTGTATTTGGCATGTTTTGAATGTTGAAATGACGAAGGCATTTTGTTCTGCTATCTAAACACTTTATCCTTTGTCACCCATTTTGAGCCTTATTTATTTTCTTTCATACCCCTCTTTCGGAATTAGTAGCGAATATCAGAAACACAAGTGTGAAAGATAATAGAAGGAAGAAAAGAAAAGAGGAAGAAAAGGAAAGAGAAGGAAAAGAATGAAAAAAAAGAGAAAAGAAAGAAAGAAGAAAAAAAGAAGAAGAAGAAAAACAACAAAAGAGGAAAAGAAAGCAAAAGAGGAAGAAAAGAAAGAGAAAAGAGAAAATCACAACAACAAAGTAATTTCTATGACATGAACTACGTTCGACCTGATTCCTTCTAAGGATACGTAGGCAGCCTCACGGTGCGGTCCCATCAAAATAAAATCCAAAAGTCCCCAAACAAGAAACTGGGGAGGAAGTTGTGGTTGTTATCAGAAATCTAATTTCGAAAGTTGTAATTTTGAACCCATTTGAATTGTTTTGAGCTTTTTATACCCTTTCTTTTTAATCCCATCCAAAAGCCATATTACGGTCCAAAGAAAGACCTTCCGATCAGTCTTCGAGAAATGCCAAGTCGAGCAAGTAGAGGTGATTCATGTCAGGGGCAACACTCTGGTCCAAATAGGAAAAGAAATAAAAAATGAGAGTCTTATTGGTGAAAACCCTCTCGGGCACCGTAAGGCGACAAGAGCTGAGAGAAATAAAAATGAGAGAGTCTTATTGGTGAAAACCCTTACGGGCACTGTAAGGCGACGGGAGCAGAGAGAAATAAAAATGAGAGAGTCTTATTGGTGAAAACCCTCACGGGCACCTTAAGGCGAAAGTGAGTTGACAGATGAACGAATGAGAGAGGTCTACTGGTGAAAACCTTTCAAGGCACCGCAGGATGAACAAGGTCGGGATTTGGGTGAAGAAATCAGGTTATGGGAATTCCGGGTCAACAAAGTGTGGCAACTGGAAGTTGATTGTTTGGACAGATTGGGCCGATTAATCCAAAATGCATGTCATGATCATTGGTACCAGCTGTTCCACTCAGATAAGTCTCTTTTCTTTTTCTCTTTATAGTCTTCCAGTTTTGGATTTCCTTATCCTTAACTCTGAAAGTCATTGCATTTCATTTCTTTTGGGTTTATTTCTCTAAGATGTTCCCATTGTCAGTTCTGCTTAAGCAAATAATAAGGAATTTCAAAGCTCACTACCAACTTCAAGATTACAGAGCACAATGCGGCCAGAGCATACCAAATATAGCATGATGTAAAATGGGATAAAATGCCAGCAAGAGTTCCATCGGCAAAATGATTTGGTAATTTCATGGGAGATGCAGAGGTTCAGTTAAAGGGGTCAGAGGTGTGGAACAACGGTTCGGGTATAGAACATTCGGGTCATCCAAAGTCATGGGGTTTTGAAAGTTAGTCAGAAAATCAAGCGGACCAGGGCCAGTGCGGGAAGCCAGTCAAAACAAAATAATGCAGAGGAGAGACCTGCAGCAAGAATGCCATCAACTAACCACCACATTTTAAACTGACAAATTTTTCTTTGATTAAAACAGGGGCAAGAAATTTCAGTTGTTTTGAAGAACCCCCCCGTGGAGAAAGGCAGTCTCCAAACAGGTTTGATTTTTGATTCTCAGGATCCTCCTAGAAAATGGGACCTAGTTTAAAGTTCAGAAATAACATAATCTAGCATAAATGTATCCCAAAGGAATATAAGTTAGCTTAGAAGTTTGCATGTTCGAGATATGATTCAATTAGGAGTTTCCAGGACCCTCCTGAATAATGGGACTTCACTTTAAGATTTCGATTAGATAATAACATTTAGTGTAGACTCTGCTGTAGGGTAGTATAATTCAGCCATGAAAGTTGTCACCCTTAAGATAAAACTTGACCTTTGATTTTCAGGACCCTCCTGAATAATGGTAGTTTAAAGATCCTCTTAGATAGCAAGATTTAGTAGAAGTCACACGTGTAGAAGATATAATGTAGATTTAAAATTGTCGTTTGTTTAAGAGTTGTCAGGACCCCCCTGAATAATGAGACCCAACTTTTAAATTCTTAGTAATACTTGGTAATATGATTTAGTTTTACCCTCACATCTGTGCCCAGATACCCAAACTGGGGCAGAAAACTTTCTTTGTTTTTATCTATTTTGTTAAAGTCAGGAACCCGCTTGGAGAGCAGGGAATACATTTCAAAGTTCAGCAATCAGAAGCCCGCTTGGAGAGCAGGGAATACGTTTCAAGTCAGAAATCAGGAGCCCATTTGGAGAACAAGGGACTACAATTCAAAATTTTTTTTAGCTTTCAAGTTCTTATTGATAGTTGGTAATGTGATTCGTTTTACACTTATATATGTTCCCAGATACACAAACTGGGGCAGAAAAATTTCTTCTGTTTTGTCATTTTGTTGAAGTCAGGAGCCCGCCTGGAGAGTAGGGAATACATTTCAAGTTAGAAATCAGGAGCCCGCCTGGAGAGCAGGGAATACATTTCAAGTCAGCATTCAGGAGCCCGCTTGAAGAACAAGGGAGTACAATTCAAGTTTTAGCTTTAATATTCTTATTGATATTTGGTAATGTGATCCGTTTTACACTTGCATGTGTGACCAGATACCCAAATAGGGGCAAAAAATTTTCTTTGTTTTGACTATTTTGTTGAAGTCAGGAGCCCGCCTGGAGAGCAGAGAATACATTTCAAGTTCAGCAGTCAGGAGCCCACCTGGAGAGCAGGGTATACATTTCAAGTTCAACAATCAGGAGCCCGCTTGGAGAGCAGGGAATACATTCAAGTGCAGCAGTCAAACGTCCACCTGGAGAAAAGGAAAACATATCAAAGTGTATTTGGCAGTCAGGCATCCGCCTGGAGAAAAGGAAAACATCTCAGATTGCAACTCAAGGTGGCAACAAAGGGATTCCACCGGAAGAATACAAGTCAACAAGGCAACCAGAACCACAAGAGCAAGTTTGAAGATATAGATAGGATCTCTTGTAAACTCATAGATCATATTCTAGTATAGGTTCTTTTATTTTTGACATGGTGTAATAAGGGGATGCAGTAAGCAGTAGTAGCAGCAACATCAACAGTAAAACCACAGTTTCATGGTAGTCCCAGCTACCAAAACTTCCCGAACTACACTGACCTGATTCCTTTTCAGCCAAGGATATGTAGGCAACCTCAGAAGCAGGGTGCGGTCAACTATTTCAAAAGTGCTTCCCACGGAGTATTTAAACGGGCAAAAATCGCTCGTATCCACTCACTTTATCTTTGCACGAAAACTCTTCGTGTTTTCGAGCAAAGAGGGGCAGCTGTGAGCATGTGATTTTTGCCCTACATGAATTACTCTCATCAATTCAAAACAAAATAATTTCTTTTCATTATTTGCAATTTTTGTGAATTTTGTGGCATTTTCTAATAATTGTTTGCATTTGTTTGTGCATTTTTATTTTTGTTTAATTAATGAAAAATACAAAATATCACGCATTGTATTTAGGGTTTAATTTTACATTGTTTAGATTAATTAATAAATTAGTTTGTTTTATAAAATATGAAAATCACAAAAAAAAGTAGTTCGTTTTTGCATTTTTACTCTTTAATTTTGAATTTTATGGTTTTCTTTAAATTTAGGATTTAATTAATTATTGCAAATACTATGTTGAGTGATTAATTTAATTGGGTAGGTTAATTTAGTTTAAAAAATTAATTTAGGATTTTATTTTTAAGAAAGGATTTGAAATTGAAAAAGAAAAAGAATTGAAATAAAAGGAAAAATCGATTTTTGGGCTGTTACAATTGAGTTTGTCCCAGGCCCAAGTGTTAAACACCCCTTAACCCAGCCCAATACCCGTCCCCTAACCCGGTCCGCCCCACCCTAAAGCCAAACAACGTCGTTTCGTTAGGCTTGATCTGAGTCGTTGATAGTTCCTGATCCAACGGATCGGAACTGATTTCCCCCCGTATATAACTATCCTAAATGAGCCTACCCCCCTCATCGTATCTCTCACCCTTCCGCTTCAGAGGTTAGAAGTAACCATAATCAGCCTCCCCTATTTTCCCATTATCTCAGCCCGGCGGCGCCGGCCCAAACCGCCTCAAAATCACACCACAGAACCACCTTGACCCCCTCTTCCCAAATCCCGAGTCAATTCCCCTCGAATGTTGCCTGAGCTTCTCGAATCTTGAATCAGAGCTTGACCCTAAAAATTCCAAATTTTCACATTCGGGGTTTCCTCAAAGTTTTAGGTTCATTCTGATGGTATCCGTGTGTTTTGATAAAAAAAACACACGGTTAGTCTCAGATTGAGCCAAGAATCTGAAGGTTCAAAGATCCATCACCACCTTTTACGGTCCAAGGCACGTTTTTAGGTATTTCCCTTTTTCTTTTGTTATTTGTTCTCCAGTTTTACTCCGTTTGTTTTTCTTCTTCTACTTCAGTCTCTTCTTCTGAACTCCTTTCCATTCTGTTTAGTTCCTGAAGGGTAGTTTTGTGATGCAAGTTAGTTTTAAGAAAACCTTTTTCTTTAATCAGTACAATTAATCTGTTAATTAGATTAGTTCCAATTTGTAAATTTTAGTTCATCATTTGGGTTTGGAAATTGTTCGAATTGCTTCTGTTCTTTTTCACCTCAAATAATTTGGTTTTGATGTGGGCCTGGGGTTTGTACCTTTAGGTTTCAGGCTCGTTGGGTTGGATTGGGTTTTGAATTAACTCAACCCAGGGTCAACTTGACCCGTATTTGGTTGGAGGGGTAATTTTCAGGGTCATGGGGGGTAGTCTAGGAAATTGGCCTAGGGAATCTCATGGTAACTGAATAGGGAAGCTTCTAGGAAGCTGGGGTGGGGGGCTATTTTGGATTCTGAAAATTAAACTAAGGGCACCTAGGCTAAAATAAAAACTTCAGAAGGGGCCATGTGCAAACTTGATTTTTTAAGCCACCCCAATAGCCTGCCTATAAAGGCATCCTAACTTGACACTCAAGTCAGGAATTCAGAGATAACAAATCCAAAAAAAACATCTGAAAATTTCAGTGAAATCACTGTTTCATTGAACTTCTCTTGTGATTTTTGAAGTTTTCAATTTCTGATTCATCTGGGGTGGAAATGGATTGAATCTGGGTTTGTAAAGGTTTGGTTTGAAGTTTGCTGGGTGATTGTTCGATTGAACTATTTTTTTAGACTGTTGCATATCCTGTTTCTGGTTTGAAATTGGTTTTACTGGATATTTCCTACTGCTGAAGTTCTAGTTCTGTTGTTGCCTACTGTTCCCTCACCTCTTTTGCCCTTTCAAATTCCAGGTACATGTTCTTGAGATTCATATAATGTGATACTCAAACTGACGATTTGAAATGGAAACAGAATCCTGAAGTTTTAATAGTAGTCTAATGGTCCATAGCCTAATCTCATTTCCTTTATGAATGTCTTCTGATTCATGTTCTTCCTACATGCTGTATGTTCACTTGAGGATTGGATATGGTTCTGTTAAAGCGTAGGTGATTCAAAATACTTTGGACCATACATAGTATGTGTTAAATGAGCCATTAATTGTATCTTATAACTCATTATGGAATTTAGGTGCAAAAGACTGCATTAGAGCTATCTTGTTGTATGATTCATTTAAGAGGATATGACATATGTGTTGTGCTTAAATAACATTCTGAAATAGCTAATCAAATGGGGGGTATATTAGCTATTGAATGGGGTTGAAATTTGTCAATACATGTTTCACTTGTTAATTATGGTTGTTCGCATTAGCCTAAATTCGATAATGAGTCTATGACTATTAGTCTGTTTTTTTTGAAAAATGGTTCTGAGTTCATTGAGCTTTGGGCGGTGAGGTCTCTTGCAAAGAAAGTGACCTGTTGTTGATACATGGGCTTGCTTTTTGAGCCAGATCTGAGGCTGACCCATTTGATGCCAGTTATGGCTTGTTCAGTTTGTTTGGAGGTGTGTCTTTGGAGATTCATCTCACGTTAAGAGTTTGGGCTCAATCTAGGCCCAAAATCTTAAAATGCAGTCGGGGGTATAAAATGGTAAACCTTGCATCATGCGTTTTGCTTAACTGGCCCAAGCCCTCATCGTTATAATTTGGTTTAACCCGGTTTCGTGAATTTGATTCGCTAATTTCCTATGCCTTTTAATCAGTTAGCCAAGCCCTTTAATAATCAAGGCAAGCCATATTATGTAACATGAATAGTCTATGACCCTCCAAATGTAATTTGAATTCCCTTTTAAAATTGGATTTAAGGTGTGCTACGCCAAACAAAACTCTTAAAATGCGTGGCCCTCACTTAATTGTTTCTTTTAAAGTCCTTAGAATTTGAGGTGTGCCATTTAGCTAATTTTTATGGCCCCCGCAAAGTTGCTAACGTGTAGTTGCCCTAAGCGCGCCATTTTAATAAAATTACCTTCCTAAATTCGGGTGCGCATTTATGTGACCCAAATCCAAATCTCAATAATATTAAAATATGTCAAAGACCACGGGTGTATTTATGTGACGTGGTTCAAGATGTGTTTTATTAACGTTGCAATCTTCTTAAAAATGATTAAAAGCGGTTAATTAGTTAAAATTGTATCATAGGCTAAACATGTACTAAAATCAGATAATAGGCCAATTATAACAGTTGAGCGACCGTGCTAGAACCACGGAACTCGGGAATGCCTAACACCTTCTCCCGAGTTAATAGAATTCCTTACCCGGATTTCTGTGTTCGCGGACCGATAATAGAGTCAATCTTTTCCTCGATTCGGGATTTAAACCGGTGACTTGGGACACCATAAATTATCCCAAGTGGCGACTCTGAATTTCAAATAAAATAATCCCGTTTCGATTGTCACTTTAAATTGGAAAAAACTCCCCTTATATACATCCCTTCTCGGAGGTGTAGGTAAAAAGGAGGTGTGACAGTCTCAACTTTTGAGTAGCCATTATAAGAATTAGTATAAGTTTCTCTAAGTATGGGTATCATGTTTCTCCATCTATCAGTGCCCTACTTACACAGTAAATTCAGGATTGCCTGCATTTATATCCCCATGGATTAAAGTCTAACACGGGCCAAGTATACCAGCAACCATTCTCATGATCTAGGTTTTGATAAGAACAGTGGATTTAGATTGATATTTCTTTAGATCTCGTAACACTTGTTGACATTTGGGCATCCATTCGAAGTTTTTGCTTTTTTTTTTCAATGCCGTAAAAATTTTATGACATCTTTCGTAGGACGATATTTGAACCGACTGAGCGCCGCTATCTGTCCAGTCTCATTACCTCCTTTTGGATCTTCAACACTTGAATGTGTCCTCACTTTCTTTTATCTTCATAGGGTTAGCTTTTATGCCCCTGTTAGAAACTAGAAAAACGAGAAATTTACCTGAGCCAACTCCAAATGCTCATTTTCTAGATTCAGCTTCATGTTATACTTTTGGAGAATCTCAAAAGCTTCCTTTAAGTGGTCTAGCTGATCGTTAGCCTCGGTGGATTTCACCAATATATCACCAATGTATACTTTCATGGATTTACCAGTTTAATCTTTGCAAATTTGAGTGACAAGTCTTTGATATGTGGCTCCAGCATTCTTTTATACGAATGCCATCACATTATAACAGTAGGTTCCTCTGTCGGTTATGAATATTGTTTTATCCTGATCCTTCAGATCCCTTTTTATTTTATTTTATATGGAGTACGTGTCTAAAGATCTTAACAGCTCGTGTCTAATAGTGAAATCTATGAGTTGGTCTACTGTAAAACAATCCTTAAGGAAAGCTTTATTTAAGTCCTTGTAGTCAACACTGACCCTCCATTTTCCGTTCTTCTTGGGTATTACCACGATGTTTGCCAACCATTTTGGGTATTGTACTTCACAAATGAAGCTAATGTTTAACATCTTCATGACTTCTTCTTCCGTCGCTCGAGCCTGTTCGGGTCCAAAATTCCTTTTCTTTGTTTCACAAGATGGTGGTTGGGATTCACGTTCAACTTGTGTACCCTAATATCAATTGGAATGCCTTTAATATATGTATGATACCAAGCGAAACAGTCTGCATTATCTTGTAAAAATTTAATTAACTTATGTTTCTATTCGGGAGTGAGCCCCGAACCGATGTAAACCTTCCTTTTTGGCCACTGGAAAAAGTGGATAATTTCTTACACGTCTTCTATGGTGAGTTTGAGAACATAGTCTTCTTTCATCTAGATGATATTATTGGAAAGGGGTAGTTTTTGGGAACAATAGTTGTGCCCCCATCTTCCGATTGCTGTGGTTGTTATTTAGTAGCTTCCTTTTGGGGGCATTGTTCGCTACTGTGATTGAATTGATTTCCCTCGGATTTTTCATATTCTCCACTTGGACGAGAACTTTATCACTTGATGCAGGGTCGAGGGAACCATATCCATCTCATGGGATCCAATGCCTTCCTATGATGGAGTTATAATCCATGTCTGCTACCACCTAGAATGAGATATCTTTGACCTTTCCTTCACCATTGGTCATTAGGATCACTCCTTCTAGGGTCATTTTCTTGAATTATTGAACACCAATAGTAGTCGTACCAGCAAGATGACTTGACCTGTGATCTCTATTTCTTTGATCACACACAATTAGACAATATTTGCTGAGCTACCTAGATCAATCAGAACCCCTCTCACTTCAGTTTCTATTTGTAAAGTAATTACTAGAGCATCGTTATGCGGCATTTAAGCCATCTGCATCCTCGTTGTCAAATACTATGCTTTCTTTTGTTAGAGTCTGACGCATCCACTTTTCATAAGAATTGGACATTTTAGTGAATTTCTTTGCTGATGTAAAAGTTACTCCATTTACTTCTTCCCCTCCAAAGATGTTATTCACTACTCCTTTAGGCGTCGGGACCTTCGTGGATCTTTGTTGTTTTTGTTTTTTTATTTATGACAATTTTACCTTTTTACTGGAAAGCTCAGTCAGGTATCCTTGCTTGAGTAGGTGATTGACTTTAACTTGAAGAAGCATTAGTTCTGAGGTCTTGAGCCGTGGTCATTATGGAGTTCGCACCAGAATTCCTGCTGCACTTAATTGGATTCGTTCGCATCTCTTTCGGCCACCTTACTTTTCTCCCTGTTTTTCAGCCGTAGTCGACATTTTTCAGCCTAAGGTGATAATCTGCTTTTGGATGTTTCGGGAACCTTATCCACTTGGCATGTGGCAACTATATCCATTCTTCAAATAATCTTGTCATCTCGGACTGGTCTGGATCACTGATTGATCTCTCGCCGCATGGGTATAGGATATGGTTCATGTCGTGTTCTATTCTCCCAGTGTCTAGGCTTATCTTGTCTAGAGGGAATATCCTATAATAGGTCATTTCTAGTAGCATCTTGTCCTTTGAACCTTGGAAGTACTAGATGTCTTCCTTTATGCTAAGTTTCGTGCTGTACCGGTGGTATACCTCATTCCAATACTTTGCAGAAAAATACCCACAAGCTCTCCTGTAGACTCCTCAAAGCCTCCAAACTTTTTGGTTTCAGATTCCTGGTGATATCCATGGTCGCCCAATTGTCTTCTACTTCTGGTAGCAACATCCTTTCTCTCTGGAATCGATCGATGAAGTTTCGCAGCGCCTCCGTCCTTTTCTATATGACCTTGAAGATATCCTCCACCTTCTTTTCCACCTTTTGTGCTTTAGAATGGGCCTTGATGAAAGTATCTGCATGTTCAACAAAAGAACTAATAGAATGTAAGGTTTAATGAGAATACCATGTTAGGGCTCCTTTTATTAGTGTATCTTCGAACTTTTTGATTAGCACCGATTCAATCTCTTCCTTCATGAGCTCGTTCCCTTTGATTCCAGTCGTATATGCCATGTTATGGTCACGAGGATCCTATGTGCCATCCTATTTTGGAATGTCCAGCATATTGAATTACTTTGGGATTAGTTCTGAAGACGCACTGGGTGTCCATAATTTTTGCGAATACTTATTCACATCTATCCCTTTCACGACCAGCGGCACTCCCAAAATTTGTTCAAATATTTCATTTTGCTCCTTGAGTTGCCTTTGCAAGGTTAGAATCGTATCTTGCTATTCAGAATTTAAATTCATACATGAGCACCCGACTTCGACTTCTCCTGGAAGTACTCGAGTTGCGGGTTCTATCAGCGGCTTCTGTTCTCGGGGGAGGAGTTGGTGCCATAACTTCTACTTTACTCGTCCAAACTTTTAGGGTTCACTGATTTGAGTTCAAGCTCTGCTACTCTGACATGAAATCGTCCACTTTTTTCTCCAACCCGCGCATGTCAAGATGGGTACTGCTAGATCTGGCTGGAGACTCGCTTTGACCTCGAGGAGATGTGGACCCTATCGTTCGGTCATCCGGAGTCTGCGGCCCATCATTTTGTTTAGCCTCTTATCCAAAGACGTTCACATTTATCTAGTCGTGACACCATCATTATATTTTTTCTTAAAACAAATAATTGAAAAAGTGAGATTACCGAAGATTTCAGGGAAGAATAATAACGAACTTTGCATCGAAAACTTAATTGCTAGGCGCCATGATGAGCGCCAAACCTTTTGCCCCAAAAATTAGTTTTGAGATTAAACAATTAAATTTCTATTTTAAGCCCAATAGCAATTCGTTGAATCCAATGTTAGCATATAATAAATAATTTTTTAGTTTTTTCAAGGTTTGAGGGTATTTATCCTATTATAGAATTTCAAATTCTAATAGAAAAAAATTAGGACATAGAGGAATTAAAAGCATATTTGTGGGACATGCTGAAAACTCAAAGTCATACAGATTATTAGATGTTGAATCTAATGTCATTGTAGAATCCAAAGATGTCAAGTTTTTAGAAATAAAGTTCAGTGGTGATTCAAATGATAGCAGTTCATAACTAATGCAGAAATTTAAAGTCATATCGAACTTTGTTCTTCTTCAGATAAAAAAAGGCTATTGAATCTGCTAGTGAACCTAGAAGAAGTCAGAGAGCTAAAACTAAAAGGAACTTAGATTGTAATTTTATTTTTTCTCAAGCACCTAATCTTTTTAGTTGAAGGAAGTAGAGATGAGGTATTGAATAAAATACCAATTATTTTAAATTTAAAAGAGAATCTCAAAGGCAATGGCTTCATGGAATTTTTCTTTCTAGAAAGAAGCAATAAATGATGAAATGAATTCTCTTTATTAAACAAAACATAGATATTGGAAGATTTACTCCTAATATTAAATCTATTGGATGTAAATGGGTGTTTAGAAGAAAATATAATACAAACCTTTAAAGCTAGACTGGTTGTTAAAGGATTTAAAGAAAATGAAAAAGTAGATTATTTTTGCTCCTATTGTCCGGATTACTTAAAAAAGAGTTTTGTTTGAAACAAAAATAACAACAATTTCAGTATAATCCCATAAGTGGGATCCAGAAGGGACAGTATACATGCCTTGCTCCTACCTTGTGAAGGTAGAGGGTGTTTTCGATAGACCCTCAACTCAAGGGGAAAATAGAGTCTTGTATGCATTGGAATTAATATTTATTTAAATGTCCATCAAATAGATATTAAAAAGTATTATTAAATGGTGATGCTGATGAAGAAGTTTTATGGAGCATCCCAAAGGGTTTCTTCAATCCAAAAATAAGGAGAAAGTACACAACATGGTCAAGTCATTATATGGATTGAAACAAACTCAAAAATAGTGGCATGAAAAATTTGATAATGTTATATCATCAAATGATTTTAAACATAATAGAGCGGATAAATGCTTTTACTCCTTGTTTGGGAAGATTATGAAGTAATAGTATATCTTTATATTGATGACATGTTAATTATAGAAACTAATATGTAAGGTACATGAGAAACTAAAAAGTGTTTAACTTCTCAATTCAGTACCAAAGAATTGAGAAAGGTTGATACTTTCTTAGGTATTAAAATTAAAATACAATGAGGGTTATGCTTTATGTTACTTTTACTATATTAAATAATTCTTTGGAACTTCAAATATTTGGGTATGAAATTCTTTCAAACCCAATTTATGTTAATAATAAATTAGTTGAGAACTCGGTAAGTCCCATCTTACGATCCAAAAATCCACCAGTGATCGTAATGGCACCTAACCCCAAAAGGCTAGGTAATCCAACGATCATAGTCAATTAAGGCAAGACAAACAAGAATAAACTGCTAATATGAAATAGATAAAGCATAAATATGTCTAGTACAACAATATCAAATGCAAAAAATCCAGCAACAACTCCCAAAATTTGGTAATCCGAAGTCATGAGCAACTAAATAGAGTACAACCAAGTCTCAAAACATAATAATATTGTCTAAATCAAATAATATAATAGTAAAATAGATAAGAAAGGGACTCATAAGCTGTGAAGCAAGAACAACAGCTCACCAAGAAGTCTCCAAACAACTACTAAACGCCATCCAGAATGTCTCTAGGTCCAATATCAAGATCTGCACAAAAATATACAGAAGTCTAGTATGAGTACAAAAATAATATATACTCAATAAGCATCAAATCTAATATCAAAGAAGTAGTTGCCAGGTTTTAACAAAAGCATGATACTCACTATTTCAACCTATATAGTCCAAAATAATATGATATAATAGAAAATAACCAAGAAAATTAGTTATAACAATGTGGTGCAAAATTAGAGATATGATAAGCATGTATCGATGTGACGACCCGACCAGTTGACTCATGAGTTACTGCTCCATTTCCCCCATTTCAGCTTCTTTACGCTTCATAATAGAGAGGATTTGGTAAGAAATGAGACACTTAGTCTCTTTTAAGAAGGCTTAAGTTGGAAAAGTCAACCGGATGTTGACTTATGTGTTAGAAGGCTCGGAAGTGAGTTCTGATGGTTCGGTTAGCTTCGGGAGGTGATTTGTGACTTAGGAGCGCGATTGGAATGGGTTTTGGAGTTGTAGAGAAGATTTAGGCTTGAATTGGCGAAATTGATATTTTAGCAAATTCCGGTTGATAGGCGAGATTTTGATATAGGGGTAGGAATAGAATTCCAAGAGTTGTAGTAGCTTCATTATGTCAATTGGGATGTGTGTGCAAAATTTCAGGTCATTCGGACGAGATTTGATAGACCTTTTGATCGAAAGCATAATTTAAGAGTTCTTGGAGTTCTTAGGCCTGAATCCTATGTTAAATTGGTGATTTGATGTTGTTGTGAGCGTTCCGAAGTTTTGAGCAAGTTTGAACGATGTCATGAGATGTGTTGGTACAATTGGTTTGAAGTTCCGGGAGTTCCGGGTAGGTTCCGGGATGTTTTAGTGCAAAAATCATAGCTGTAGCAGGTCTACAGGGGTTGCAGGCCCCAGAACTCACTCATGCGGTCCGCACAAAAATAGGTGCGCCCGCGTTGAGTGCTATGCGGACCGCACAAAAGCGGCCTCGGCCGCGGTCGGTGTCATGCGGACCGCACAAAATGGTGTGCGGCCGCGGTGGGGAACGATTCGCTGGTCCTACTTCGGAAGCTCATATCATTTGATCTACAAGAAATTCCGATGTCATTCAAAAACGAAAGTTGTAGTCCTTCGTGTCTAGTTTCCATAAAGATAAAGATGTTGCAATTTGGAGATTCTTAGCAAAAGTTATGGCCAAAATACTAAAGCCTGTCACTACAGAGGGAGGCCTGTGCGGCCGCACGTTGCCTTTGCGCGGACCGCATGAGTTTTGGTGCGGCCCGCGGTAGATGATACCTGAGGAGTACCTATAAATACGAGGTTTTGGGTTTTATTTAATATCTTGACCTAGAGAGCTCGGATTTTGGCGATTTTTCGAAGGTTTTTCAAGAAATTCATCGGGGTAAATGATTTTAACTCAGATTTGGCTAGAATACATGAATCTATCACTGAATTCATCATTTAATTCGTGATTTGAGATGGAATTTGGGAAGAAAATTGTGAAACCTTTCAAAAATGTAAAATGATGATTTGAAGGACCAAATGGTATCGGAATTGGATAATTTTGGTATGGTTAGACTCGTGAGGGTATTAGGATTCTGAAAATGTAAATTTTACCTAATTTCAAGACGTGGGCCCGGGGCTCGAGTTTTGCTAATTTCGAGATTTTTGATATTTTTCGAATGTTTTTGCTTGGGCTTTGTTCCCTTAGCATATTGTGACGTATTCGTTCTGATTTTGGATAGATTCGACGTGCATGGAGGCCAATTCGAGGGGCAAAGGTGTCGCGAGCTAGAGAATTAGCCAGTTCGAGGTGAGTAATGGTTGTAAATGATGTCCTGAGGGTTTGAAACCCCGGATTGCACATTGTAGTGCTATATTGAGGCAAGATACGCGCTGGATGATGAGCGTGGGGTCTTTCGCTACTGGGGATTGTGACTTGGTCCATCCCGATTGATGACTTTACTGAATATTTGACTAAAATTCATTTGTTATCATCATGATTTGGGATGATTGCCATATTTGGGCTTCGTGCCAACTATTTGAACCCTTCGGGGATTTTTATCATTGTTTCCTCACTACTTGACTTATTATTTGAACTCAGACCAGTTGATATCTACTATTTTACAAACTCAGCCGCTTTTACTCAGTTTTGAAACTAAAATGATATTTTTACAGCATGTTTTGGGCTGAGGACTACTGTTTTACTAATGCCTAAGGGGCTTATGATGATTTCTGGACTGAGTGAGGCTGAGGGCCATATGTGAAGATATGCTGAGTGATATGAGGCTGAGGGCTTGAGATACTATTTATGCCATGCGGTGGCTTGAGTGATGTGAGGATATGCTGAGTGATGATGCCACGAGGTGGCTTGATATAGCGTTTGGGCCGCAAGGGGCCCCTCCGGAGTCTGCACACCCACAGTGAGCGTGGGTACCCATGTGATTTGAAACACTGGTAACAATGACACTGTATGATGCAATTTGGTCAGGTCCCGAGGGGCTGATACTGTACTGAGAGTGAGCCCGAGGGGCTGATACTATGCTGAGCGATTGATACTGTGCCCGAGGGGCGGATTTCTACTTGTTAATTACCTGTTAAATTACCTGTTTTACTTGTTTTAAAAAGGAATATCATTTGATTTCTTCACTGATTTACTGCTTTAAGTGATTTTACTGCTTGATATGGAATTGCTTTGTGCCTTTACGTGTTTTCATACTTTCAACCATTATTTGTAATTATTACTCAGTAAGTCGGAGTACTCACATTACTCCCTGCACCGTGTGTGCAGATTCAGGTATAGCAGAGTCCGCACCTGAGCGCTGATTCCTTCCAGGCTAGGCAGTGATTTGGAGTTACGAGGTAGCTGTTGACGTCCGCATCCCCTTGTCTCTCTTATCCTCTATCATTTATGTTTTCTTTAGACTGTTGTTTCGGATTTCGTACTTTGTAGACCTATAGTAGATTTTGTAGTAGCTCATGACTTGTGACACCCCGGTTTGGGCTATGTCGAGATGGTTCCTACTGTTATTATCTTTAAAATTCTGCAATTTATGAGTATTATATTATATGTTATTACTGTTTATAATGATTAACTGTTTAAAAGAGGTATTCCATTATGGTCTGGCTGGCCTTGTCTTCACGAGAGGCGCCATCACGACCGGGTTCGGGGATTGGGTTGTGACAATCAATTTCATCGAGATCATCGATCTCATACCAAATCCCATCAATCAAATCACTTTTTCGAGAAATACGAGATATCTAAGTCATATAAGTAAAGATATCTATTCATTGATAAGAAAAAGAAAAAACGTAAACGGGGAGCTTCTCAAACAAGATAACCAAAACACAATTTAATTGCTAAATTCACATATAAAGATTATATGCACCAAGTAGTACCTATATAAATGCTTCTATATAAGTCTAGGAAGATCATGCATGCTCAAGACTCAATCTTAATCATTATTTATCACATGATCTAGTACGTCGTCTGTGTTCGGCATGATACATGTATCACCTGCACTCATAAGGCCCAATGTAGCATGGGTAATCAGCTGACTCTAAAGGGACGAATTCATATCCAAATCCCGCACGAAAATTCATCGTGTCATAACATATCAATATCACAATATCTGCATAGTATAACCATTGTGACATAATTATATCAATCTGCTCAAATATCCAAATGTTCCATGATCATATCAATATGTACCACCATCTCCATCTCTAAGGATATATGTTGTAGAAACCCGATAGGTCATTTTGAGTTCTAGATTTCTATTTCATGATTGAGGCTTTGAATAGCTTCATTTGATATTTTATGACTTGCGCGCATGGTTCTTTTCGATTTTCGAAAAGTTTAGATGTGTTTGATAAATAAATATTAATTCTAGAGCTTTAAAGTTGTTGGAGTTGACCACAATAATTATTCTTTCAAAATAAACTTGGATCGGTGATTTGACAAGTTTAATAGATTCGTATGATGATTTTGGACTAGTACGTATATTTGGTTTAGATCTTGGGTGACCCGAGGCCATTTCAGCGATTATAGTTGAATGTTGGAAATTTGAGTTTATGAACATTCAAATTCTTGAGTTTTGATGGTTGATTCTTGATGTTATTTTGATGTTTTGAGCTTATGAGAAAGTTCGTGTTAGGTTTATATGCTTGTTAAGATGATCGAATGGACTCTCGAGAGGCTAGAGTGAGTTTTGAATTGGTTTTGGGCTATTTTAGTAAGTGTCAATTTTGTTGGTGCTGCTATTATCAGAATTGTAACAACATGTTTTCAAATGCGAGGTCCGTATTTGTGAATGTTGCCTCGTATTTTCGAGCATGGGGAGCGCTTGATGCTCGTATTTATGAGCATGAGGAGAGCGTAGGATGTATCGTATTGTGATGCATTTTTGGCAAATGCAAGGTCTGTATTTGGGAATGCTTGCTCGCATTTGCGAAGGAGCTCAGGCTAGGGGAGGTTCGCATTTGCGAAGACTTGACCGCAATTGCAAAGGTCAGGTTGCAAATGCAGTTTACGCAACAATGTTTTTTCGCAATTTTTGAGACCTAGACTATGTAAGGAGGTAATTTTTGACAGGACTTTCTTCCCAACTTCGAAGGATAGTAATTTTAGCTTAATTTTGAATTATTTCTATTGTTACACATAGATTTTCACTCCTAAATCTAGGATTTTAAAGATTAGAAATATGTTTTGGGCAGTAACTTAAGATATGGATATTTAGAGATTTAGATCTTGATTTGAGGTTGGATCTCAAAAGAAATTATATATATGGACTCAGAGATAAATGGATAATCGAATTTTGGTCTTGATTTCGGATTTTGGCCAAGTGGGCCCGGATTGATATTTTGTTAACTTTTTCAAATATGTTAAAGATCAGACCTTTTTTAGTATTAGGATGGCTTTAAAGTTTGTTTTGACTTATTTATGCATTTTCTTTACTAGATTCGAGTTGTTTGGAGGCTTGTTCTAAAGGGAAGCGGTGTTGGATTGTTGATCCTATTCCGGAAAGAGGTAAGTATCGTGGTTAACCTTGACTTGAAGCAATTAGGTTGTCAATACTTCACTTGCTATTTGCTAAACATGTTGGAGGAGGCGTGTATGCAAGGTAAAGAGTGTATATGTATTGTCATGGGTTAAAGAATACAGGTAGAACTAGTTTTATTCATATCTTTACTTATTTCATGTCTTATTCTCTTATGTTATGTTTGATTGTATAACTACTTTATTGTTCACGTGTTAATAACCTTGTTTGAATTCTTATTGAGATATATGAGTGAGATTAGTTCTTGGATATTGGGTTGCCTGTCACACCTTGTTCATGTTCTTCTTTTTCTTAATGAATTATGCTTATTCATTTTCTTTCATATTGTATTATGAACCTTGCTATGTTTGGTTGATTGTTGAGTGTTTCCATATGAATTGATATTTTGGATCGGGTTGCTTGCTACAATATTATTATGGTAGCACCAGGTTGGTCGATGCAATAATATGGACATGGGATCGAATTGCCGCCGCAATAGTTTTTGTGCTGGATCGGATTATGCTCGCCACAACAAATATGATATAAATTAAGGCATTTAATTTATGATATTGTCTTCCTCAGTGGATTTGGCCATGTTGTTCCCTCATATTATTTTATCCTCTTTGGTTTAAGTTGTTGAGAAAGGTTTGAGTGTTTTAAGTTGAGAAATGTAGTTGTTATTTCTTATATTTAGTCCTTTTACTATATTTTCCCTTTATTCATCTTATTACTATTGTTATTTTTCTTGCTTATTAACTGTATAGGTTTATATAGTAAATATCTTGTCATACTTTCATCATTACCTCGTCGAGGTTAGACTTGATACTTACTGAGTACATTATGTCAGTTGTACTCATGCTACACTTCTACACTTATTGGAAAAATTTATGCATTAATCCTAGTAGAGTCCCGAGAGGAATTAGCTTGGACATCTAGGGGAGGGGGGGGGGGCTCGAGGTAGTATTGTATACCCATACACAAACTCTGGAGTCATCTTCCTTTGTTACTATTTAATTGTCTCAGACAATAGTGTGCTTCATTTCAGACTTTGTATTTAGTATTCTTTGTTAGGGGTTGGTGTTCGACATTCCTGTATAATATTTTAAGATTATGGTTCTGTATTTAGAAATTTGATTTGTCTATTGCGCATACCAAATATCGTACCTAAGTAGTTCAATACGGTTAGATATTTATTGTTTGTTTTGGTACAGTTTGGTAGCCAACCAAACATTCATTTCAATAATTAAAATCAAGACCTTCTCATATTCAAATTTTATATGGGTATTACATACATTTTGTTTCAGCAATCAGTGGTGCGAGAAGCATTAGCCGCAAAGAATCATTGAAAACATCTCTGCAGCCAAGAATCACTTCATAAAGTAATACAAATTGTAAAAAACTCAACTAACAATTGTAAGAGCCGAATTCATTGCTTAATAACAGATAAGTATTCAACAATTTGAACTTTCAAACATCAATATTTAAGAATGGGGAGAATAAGAAGTAATTTTAAGGAAAATCTAACTTTTTAAAATATTCATTATGTAATGAAATTTGACATAACTTATCCATCTAAACAAGGATTTGACAATGGTTTTATGACAAAGTGAGTTAGGAGCTATTTACCATATTTTTCTGCCACACTAAATAAAAAACTGTTTGTCAACTAATATACGAAACAGAGACATTGAAATCATAAACATTTAAAATAAGAACGATAAGTAATAACAGGTGGAGGAGAGCATCAGGAGACATTCTAAGTAAAAGTAATCAGAGATCAATGACAAGTAAAAAAAATATTGCTGAGTAACAATTGGCAACTTCGGTATTTCGGTATTTTGGTTAACTGAAGTATCAAAATTTCAATACTGAAGTACTCAACTTTTGAAAACTTTGTACTGAATTAGTATCGAATAACAGATACTGAAATACTAAATTAATCTAGTGCAGTTTGATTTTTCGGTTTTTCGGATTTTATGCTTACCCTTACTTTTAGTAGTTTATGCACTCAGTGATACCAGTCTTTTAGTATTTATGATAGTTATATGATTTTTAAAATTATTATGTATTACGAAGTTTTTACTATGATATTATGCAATTATATGTTATCCTTGCTTCTTTTATTATTATTAAATATTGGCTTGCCTAGAAATTAGATTAGGCTCCATCACGACCCCATGATTGGGATTTTGGGTCGTGTCACGGCTCAATTCTCACTATGGGCCGTGATGGTGTCTAACGATATCGTTAGGCAAGCCAACGGTAAGCTTAAAACTTAATTATCTTCTTTTATACTTTTAAAAATAATAAACAAAACAAGAGGGAGACTCTGGATGCTGTAGATCGAAGAATGAAGAGAAATTCACCACTAAGTCTCCAGATAGAGCGTATGCACGCCCGAATGACCTCCTGAAGTACCTGCAGAATTAGTACAAAAGTGTAGTATGAGTACATAAATCAATGTGTACCCAGTAAGTATCTAGTCTAGCCTAGAAGAAGTAGTAACGAGGGATCGGCAACGACACTTACTAGTGGTCCAATAACTAAAGTACATAAAAATAGATAGGCAGGTAAATTAACAAGTTGGGACAAAATAAGTACGGTAACTAACATGGTCCTTCAACATAATAATGTTATGAAATCCTCAAATACCATATGCTAACTCAAATGAACAAGGAAAATCAAGTACATATGAAGTCTCAAGTCAAGAAGGAAATCTCATGTAATTTTTGACTCATATCGAATATTACACACGAATTCTGCCGATGTTGTACGACCCAATCCATAATAATAGTGTATTGTCGAGGACATAGTCATATGGCCCGATCCATAATGCTATTTCATTTCACTTTCAAGGCGTACATCCCGATCCACAGGAACAAAGAAACTTTATGAACTACCTGTCACATAAACACAACACGAGAATAGAGATGCAAAGATAATATAATTTTTACTGACAATCAGGTATCCCGCCAAAACTCAAGGTAAAGAGGCTCGGTAAAACATAAATTCTAGTCTAAACTAAATTATAATTTTAAGTAATTATATAAACAAGTTTAATTCAAATAGTACAAATAAGGCATGGTAAATATCTAAGTCTACTCGATCATAAACATGATTCTAGTGTAACGACCCGGCCGGTCGTTTCATGAGTTACCGCTCCATTTCCTCCATTTCTGCTTCTTATTGTCTTGTTCAACTATATTATGTGTTATCGAGTTGGTTGGTTCGGGGTTGGAGAGGTTTTGAAAACGAACGAAACACTTAGTCTCTTTTGAGTAAGCTTAGGTTTGGATGTGAATTTTGATGGATCAGATGGCTTCGGGAGGTGATTTGGGACTTAGGAGCATGATCGGAATATGTTTTGGAAGTCCAGAGTAGATTTAGGCTTGAATTGGCGAAATTGAAATTTTGGCATTTTCCGGTTGATAGGGGAAATTTTGATATAGGGGTCGGAATGGGATTCTGGAAGTTGGAGTAGGTCCGTTGTATCATTTGGACGTGTGTGCAAAATTTCAGGTCATTCAGACAAGGTTTGATAGACTTTTTGATCAAAAGCGGAATTCGGAAGTTTTTAGAGTTCTTAGGCTTGGATCCGTGGTTAATTTGATGTTTCGATGTTGTTTTAGGTGTTTTGAAGATGGTATAAGTTTAGAAGGTGATATATGACTTACTCGCACCTTTGGTTAAGGTCTCGGGGACCTTGGGGTGATTTTTGGATGGTTGACGGGAGGTTTTGAGTTGGAATTAGCAGCTGAAGTGCTGAAGTTCCTGTCATAACCGCACATGCGGCTTGGGGACCGCAGGTGCGGGCCCACAGAAGTAGAAATTGAGTCGCAGATGCGGGATTTTGAGAACACCTGTGATTGTGCAGATGCAGTATTCTTAGCGCAGATGCGATGGCTGGGCGGATAAGTGGAATCCACAAATGCGCACCTGGGACTGCAGGTGCCTGTCCGCAGGTGCGATAATTGGACCGCAAATGCGGTTTTGCTGGGCCAGAATATATATATTCCACCCTTCACGAATTTGGGTTATTTTCCATCACATTTCAAACGGGAAGAAGCTTTGGAGAGCAAATTCAAGGGAGAATTCAAGAGGGTTTCGTAGAGGTAAGGTCTTTGGTTCCCAAACGTGTTTTTATGATGATTTTTAACATTGTAAGCTCGACATCTATGGGAAAATCAGTAGCAAATTGGGGGTTAGGGCTTGGAAAATTGGAGACCTAAAATTAAGGATTTGAGGGATCATTTGTGGTCGGATTTTGGTACTTTTGGTATGAATAAACTCGTGAGAGTGTAAGGATTCCAGTTTTGTGAAATTTATCGGAATCCGAGACGTGGGCTCGGGGGTCGGGTTTTGACCAATTTCGAGATTTTGATGTAATTTGATTATTTTCAAGTGGGCTTTGTTCCCTTAACATATTTGATGGTTATATACTGATTTTGGTTAGATTTGGGGCATTCGGAGGCCAAATAGAAAGGAAAAGGCATCGCGGGCTAGAGTTTGGCTTGGCTTGAGGTAAGTAACGCTTCCAAACTTGGTTCTGAGGGTTTAAAACCCCGAGCTATATGTTCTATGATTACTATTGAGGTGACACAAATTCCAAGTGACGGGTGTGGGTGTGCACTGTGAGAAATGCGGCCTGGGTCATTCCAGAGCACCACTTAGTGACTCTTTCTTGCTGATATCTATGATGTATCTATGTGATTAAGTCAATGAACTGCAAATCGTGCTAAATACCATTTTAAGGCTTCATGCCAATACTATTGAGACCTGAGGGGTCGTTTCTTGCTGTTATGTCATTAGTTTCATGTATATTCTATACTCAGTCCTGTTCATGCATATTATATCATGCCTCAGTCTCGATTATTGCTATTTGACATGTCATATCATTGTTCGGGCTTGTATCATGACATCTTATCCCATGTGTGTGAGATTAGAGAGTATTGACCGAGTGAGACAGAGAGCCTGATATTGATTGATAGTATGTAATCGGGCTGCACGCCGCAGCAAGCTATTGATCATGCCTTCGCTGGCATTGATATAATGCTTGGGCTCAGAGAAGCCCCTTCAGAGTCTTTACACCCCCAATGAGCGCAGTTGTGAGCACGTGATTTTTGCTCAAGATGAATTACTCCTACAGAATTCCAAAGAATTAGATTTTTTTTTCTTTTAATTGTTTGTCATTTTAGGAATTATTGTAGAATTTTTTTAATTATTTGCATTTTTCTGTGCATGTTTAATTTTATTTAATTCATGAAAATACAAAAATACATTGCATTTGCATTTAGGATCTATTTTAATATTTTTTAGGTTAATTAGTAAATTAGTTATTTTATAAAAATGAAAAATCACAAAAAATGACACATTGCATTTTAACTTTTTAATTTTTAATTTTATAGTTTTTTCTTTAAATTTAGGATTTAATTAATTATTGAAAATACTATGTTGAGTAATTAGTTTAATTTGGTAAGTTATTTTAATTTAAGAGTTATTTTAGTTTTTTAATTTATTTGAAAAGGAAAAAGAAAGAAAAAAAAGGAAGAAAACAATTAAAAATTGAAAAGAAAAAGAATTAGAAGTTAAAAGGCTATTGAGTTTTGGGCCAAATTGGCACAGCCCAACCAAAATTCCGTCCCAACCTATTCAAAATCCGGCCCAAAACACGCTCCAAACTGATCCAAGCCTTCAGCCCCCAAGACCTTTGAAACAATGTAGTATGGGTGTGAGACTACGTCGTCTTGAGTTCAAAGCTTTAAAATCAATCTGGGCCCTTCATTTTGTTTCATCTAACAGCTTAAACACGCCCCCCATTTCGTTTAAAATTGTCCGAATCCCTTCAGAATCCCCTCATACTTCTTCACTTCATCTCCTCCATCTGAAACCCAAACCCTAGCGCCTCCCTAAATCCCTCACCCTCTCCGGTGGCGGCGCCACCTCAAACCCCAACCAAATTTACACCCCATAACCCTTGGCCTACCCTCTTCCCAAAACCTAGAACAGTTTCCCTCGAATCCCTCTCCATCCGCTCAAATTTTAAATCTAAGGTCGAACCCTAATTTGCTTCATTTACAGAAATTAACGTGTTTTTAAGGTTTGGTTTGAGTTGAAGTTTATACTGATCAATTGTTTTATACTGATCAATTGTTCTTAGTAAGAACAATTGATTAGTATTGTGATTAGCTAATTTCAAGCCTCATTGAAACCCTAAACATGGTCAAGATGTCTCGCTGTTCATGCATGAGAGGTAGATTTCACCTCTGTTTCTTCCTTTCTCTGGTGAGTCGGTTGTTTTCTTATTTTTGATTAATCTGTTAATTTAAGTGTGTTCATATGAGAGTCCTTATTGTTCTAATCTTCCAATTAAGGTTAATTAGGTTTTATTTAGATTTGTTAATCTGGTTTAATTCTAGTTTATTTAGTTGTTTGTTTAGTCATGTTTTGATTTCGAAATCTTGTAATTCTGGATTTGCTTCTCTCTTCTTTTTCTGAACCACTGAAGTTGATTTCTGATTTGGGCTATGCCATTTGATTGGACTTTGGGGTCATTTCTGACCCGGTTTCAAGGGAAGCCCTTTCATTTTTTGGTTTGGGTCCTGGGTCAGATTTGACTCATGTGATTTGCTGAGGGTAAATAACAGGGTTTTAAAGGGTGATTTGGGGAGTTTCGACAAATGAATCTTGTGTAACTTAATAAGAAATTTATAGGAAGGTGGGGTTTGGGTTTAGTTTGACAAACAGGCAGGAAATCAAGGTAAAAGTGAACAAATTGGAAATCAAAGAATGGGTAATTGGAAAATTGAAAATCATTTCTGCTGCCCTAGAGGGCTCTCTATAAGAAGGTTTTTTTCCTTCTTTTTCAAGTCAGATTTTAGAGAATTACAATACTAAAAAGGTGAGAAAATGGCTGAGCTGAAAAACACATAAAATCTCTTGCATTTTTAGTAGAAATTGGCTTAGTTCTGCTGTTATCTTCATAGTTTGAAACTTTTCTCAAGAATATCTGGTAATTCTGGGTTCAAAAATGGTTTAAAAAGACTGAGTATTGCTGGTTTGCTGAGCTGATTCACTACTGCTGTTCATCCTTCACTCTCATTGTTTTCTCTTGATTTCCAGGTACATTTTGGACTATGGATAACACATGAAGTGTAACATGGAACTTGAATATGGAAATATGATAAACATCAGTGTTTCTTGTTGAGTTTTATTTCTTATTCTTCAATCTCATTCATCGCTTGTAATATTTTAATTTTAGATGCATTGTTGTTAGTCTTTTCATGTTATGAATATGGTGCCATATTGTTAAGTTGAAATTTTAGTTCCTCTGCGTCTTTTATTAAGTTGTTGGTTTGGTTTAAACTTGTCATGGATAAGGAAAATTTTCTAGGCTATTACACCGCTCTTAGTTTGTGTTTAAGCATGTTTAAAGTTGGTTTGATGCTTAAATTCAGTTTTTTCATATGACAATCTCATGATTTTTTTGTTGCTATTATGTGTGTAAAAAAGGGTTTAACTGAGGTCTGAATTTCATGCAATTGTCTATAGGCTAGTTAGGGACTAATTTAAATACGAATACTGTATTTATGGCTCCAGTTTGTTTGCAGTAATAGTTAAGTCTATGTTGATCATTCTTGGTCTGTGTTTGAGTATTTTTAAATTTGACTTAATGTTTAAATTCAGGAGTGTCCTATGACAACTTCATAGGGTTTTGTTACTATGGTGTGTGTCAAAAAGGTTTAATTGAGGTTTTGAACTTCATACAATTGTTCATAAGCTAGTTTGAGATTGAATTAAGGTTGAATGATGTACAGTTTTGGGTTCCATATCATTAGTGCAATTGAACTCCAAACAATGTTGTTTTTTGGAAATGTAATATGGTTTAGTAGTGTTTAAAGCCTTTTATCATGTTGCTATGTACCGATGAAAAATGGGAGTTCCAGGCCTTGTCGCGCTTGGGCCTGCTCTTTCATACCCATTTCCTCATTTAATCGCTACTGAGGCCTTGTATATAACAGGCTTGGTTCTAAAAAGCTGAAAGCCCAACGTTCCTCTATAACTAGCAGTTGTGAAAACAATACTTTCAAATTGAGTTGTTTTAAAATAATTCCTTTTATTTAGGTTGAGGCGTGTCATAAACAAGATCAAGTAACCCATGACCCTCATTTAATTAGTTTTAGCTCTTTAAAAATTGAGGTGTGCCATCAATTGAATTTTCCATGGCCCTCGCAAACCTTGTTGTCAATTTGAAATTTAGTAGTTGCTTTAGGCGCGCTATTCAAATTGACTTTCTTTTATTTATTAATTTTGGGTGTGCATTTCATGTGACCCAATTTCAATTCTTCTCAACACTAAATAAAACGTGTCACGAACCACGGTGCATTTCATGTGGCGTGGTTCAAGGCGTGTTTTAAATAACGTTGAATCTTCCTAAAATAATTAAAAGCGGTTAATAAGTTAAAAATGTACTATAGGTTGAAACATGTAATAAATCAGATAATAGGCCAATTGTAATAGTTTAAGCGATCGTGCTAGAACCACGGAACCCGGGAATGCCTAACACCTTTTCCCGAGTTAACAGAATTTCTTACCCGGTTTTTTGTGTTCACGGACCATAATTAGAGTCAAACTTCCTCGATTTGGGATTTTAATCCGGTGACTTGGGACACCATAAATCATCCCAAGTGGCGACTCTGAATAAATAAAATAATCCCATTTCGATTGTCACTTAAATTAAAAAAAACTCCCTTATACCCTTACGGGGGTGGTAAAAAGGAGGTGTGACAGCTCTAGTGACTCTGCTGGGAACAATAACCCAGAATCTCTGGTTCAGGGTTCAAGAATTCGAGCTTAGAATAATTGTTATATTTATCTTTATTTATTATCTGGTTTTGTTACATGTTTGAGCCTAATGTGTTAAATGCCGCTTTTACCACTTTGATATTGTTTGGACTGTATATAAATTGTTGCGAAACCCTCCTCTCTCTGAGTTTTCTAATCATCTGGGAGTGTGCACTTCGTGTGACTTCTTTTCTGTTAGAGTCATATCCTAATTTTAGAACGAGGTTTGGACAAGCTACAAAGCCAGTGAAGCTTCTGTATTTCCGGTATGCTGCCCCCCCCCCCCCTCGAGCTGTCCGCTCGAGTAAGCCAGGTCTAGAAAAAATAATCCCAGGTTTTCAAACCTAGTATAACATAGCCTCATGCCGGATCCCTAGTAGGAACGCTTGTTTGCATCACATGCATTTGACTTTGGGGATTCAACACAGGGGTTGGGTCCGTCTAGGACAGGTGCACCTGAAATCAAAAGACCATCCTGATGCATTTTGCTTGCTACTTGCTCATTTATTTGACTCGGATTGCATGTTGACCGACTTCTAAAATAAGGAAAAAATTGAGAAAAACCAAATTGAGGTGAGTGAGAGGAAATTACCCGCATGTGAAAAAACTTGGTATCCAAAATACCCCGAAACTCTATCGAAATTTTTGGAAAAAAGAAGAAAAAAAAGTTATTTCAAAAGTTTGTGTTTTCTGTTGCATCAAAATTGACCAAACTACGCAAGTTTGATTCTCACTGGATGTAGGATATATAGGCAACCCTCATCGGGTCCCACTCCTTTTGCAAAAATAACCCAAAAATTGACGTGTCGCTGTTTTGTCATAAATAAATTAGGGGGCGCCATTCTTGTCCAAAATAGTCAAAAATTCCCCAAAGGGCGCCGGAAGGCTGTTTTTGCAAGAATAGCCACCTAGGGTCCTTTTTCAAAAAAATTTGGTTGATTAACAAAAATAGTCCTAAAAAATTTTTCGTTCTTGAGGTGTTGAAGGGCTGTATGCGCAAAAATGTTTTTGTTTAATTGTTGTGATAATTGGTGCTTTTCTCTTGAGTCAAAGTAAACTACCGTCTTTTAGTCAATCACCTTAAATAAATGTGTAGGAGGAGCACAATTGAAAATGAACCTTTCACAGTCCGCGAAGAAATCCCATTAGGACTACATATGTGGTGGAATGATTTGGGAGAAGTCAACAGAAAAACTGTGATAAAAGCTTTGGGTGGTCTTGTCGGGCTTCTGAAGATCAAGCAGAGGAAGGATATTATTGAGGCTTTGATACCCTTCTGGGACCCAACACATAATATATTCTATTTTGCTGATTTTGAGCTAACCCCTACGCTCGAGGAAATAGCAGGCTACGCTGGTTTTAGTGGGAATCTCCGAAATCAATACCCGGTAGCACCCAGAACAGTGACTCTGCATAAATTTCTGGACCTTCTAAGCATCAATCGGGAAGTTCAAGATGCAAATTTGGCCAAGGGATTCTGCACATTCTACATCTTGTACTGACGTTATGGGACTCCACATGGTTTTGAGATGCCAGATACCGGTCTTACTCAATGATGGGTATCTGGCATTTAATCGCTACGAGATGTGTTTTCCTCTATTGATGGGTCTCCGGAGCATTCAGCCTTATGCCTCGCACAGAGTTCTACACCAGTTAGGCAGGTACCAGACCATCCCACATGATGAGGATTTGAGTTGGCAGGTCATCGAATTGGAACCAAAAGCTACTTTCCCAAAAGAAAGGGTGCGTCGAATTTGGCATCAATGTAGGTTCTTAGAGCCAAAGACTCAGGTACGAGATCTATCTAGAGGCAAATTGGAGCCTAGTTACACAGCTTGGTATGGTAAAAGGTCCCAAGTCCATCAAGAGCCCGAACGGCCCGCAAAAAGGCCCCATGTCCAACAATTCACTAATGGAGCGCAGGAGCAATGAGATTGGTTAGCAAAAGAGGCAAACTATAGAGACACCATAAGCAAGTTGGAGGGACAGATCCGGGATCTCAAATTTGACAAAAGTGTACAGGTCGCGGCTGATGAAGGGGAGAAGAAGAAATTGGCTCAAGAAAACAAGGCCCTTCGAGCACATATCCAAAAAATAAAAATAACTGCTGAGAATCAAGAAAGGATTTGAAAGGATGAAAGACTCATAAGTGGTCTTAAGAGGAAATTAGCTGAGTGTGAGGATGATCTAGAAAAATCCGAGGGTAATCTGACAAGGGCTCGGGCACAGTTAGCAAAGAATGCAGAGGGACAAGCAAAGTTTGTCCGGCAGTTAAAAAGGAAATATGAGGGAACGATCACCATTTTGAAGAAAAGGCTAACTACCCTCGAAAACGAGATGGCCAAGCAAGCTAAGAACTTTAAAGCAGAAAGGGAACATTGCTATGCATTAATGGCCCGTTAGAAGAAGATATGCAACAGTTGCAGGGTCAAAACCTTCATGATGCCCAGGTGCTAGAAGCTAGGTCTCAACAAATAAAACATTTTCTCCAAGAAAAGGGTATCGTCAGGGAGAGGGTTAGAGCCATTGCTGACTACATCGTCATGAAGTGCCATGAATGTGAAGACATGACTAGAACCACCTTCTTTGCTGCGATAATGACCTTTGTTCGCCAAATAATGAGTGACCTAGAGCGCCTTCAAGGGGATCTCACGTATAGGCCCGTGGCGAGACCGACTGATGTCCTACGGGCCCTTGGAGCAATTAAGGCATTGATGTATTCATGATTTTCCTTCGAGTCTTTATTTTCATTTTTCTTTGTTGGAGTTTGTTAGTCTGTTTTCGAGTCAGTATTTTCACCTTTCTGTTGGAGTCTGTTTGTCCCCCTTTTTCAAATCTGTTAGCTTTTATGATTAAATGCTATAGGATGAGTCGTTGTAATCGAGACGTTTTATGAAAATTGGAAAACCCCAAAATATTTGTTTCATTTATTTTTATTTTACACTTATTCCCAAAACTACGCTTGCTTTGATTCATGCGACATCATGATACGTAGGCAATCTCCATAGGATTCGATCATAACCATGAAATGAAAAGAAAAACGAGGAAAAGAACAAAAAAAAGAAAACAAGAGAATTGTGGGAAGGAAACAATGGCAAAACAAGAGAGTGAAAATGAGTGAACAAAGGCAAAATCAAGCAAAGAAATGCAAAAAAAGAGAGAGAAAGGAGATGTTGCAAAAGGAAAATTAGGGAAAGCCGGGATGACACAAGTAGCCGTTCAAATGCATAATAGAAATGGTTAATTGCTTAGGTGCATTGCATCACGAACGTGCGATTGCCTATCTGTTAATCCCTAATCGCTAATAAGTTTGTTGTTGTCATCAAACTCAGGCAGGTTGTTAGTTTGTTTGGTATTTTGTCAACTCACCCGTACAACACCAGGTCCAAAGACAAGTTGATCATGGCGAACCAAGAACTGGATGCAAGTGTTATTGATCCGTCAAGAGAGGGGGAAGAGTCTGATGTTAATCTGAAGGAGGAGTTGTATAAGCTGAAACACCAGTTGGTAGAGATGTACCAGGCATGGGTAAAAGGGCATCCACCACCATTCTACCCCGCTAACCCTGCTTTCGTCCCGCCATTGGCTCAATCCCAAGAACCTCCACTGTTAATTCATCTCCAGGCTTTCCCATTTACCACCACTACCAAGGCACCACTTCCTAAACACCACAAGCACCAACACCCAAACCAGTCCCATACCCTCCTCTACCAGCCACCCCTGTTTTCGTGGCGCCCCCACCCACTACACTTCATCGATCCTCCAGTGAGCCCTTATTCCAGACCCAAGAAAACCAATACTACCCCCAGGAGCCTACTTTCAAGTCCCCGGAGCCTTACTCCTACACTCCTCGTTTCGACCTCCTAGGTGAGACTGAGAAACCACCTAAGAACCCAGAACATGAGGAGATGTTCAGGAAGGTTAAAAGCCTGGAATAGTCATTCAGAAACATGCAGGGATTGGTAGGTCAGGTGAGCGTGGCCTACAAAGATTTGTGTCTATTTCCCTATGTTCAACTGCCAGTGGGATTCAAGATGCCTAAATTCGATCTATATGACGGGCACGGAGACCCGGTGGCCCATTTGAGAGGATTCTGCAGTAAAATGAGAGGAGCCGATGGGAAAGAGGAGCTATTGATGGCATACTTTAGCATGAGTCTGAGCGGCGTGGCATTGGAGTGGTAAACTCATCAGGATCACAGCAGATGGTATACATGGGATGATTTGGCCTAAGCATTCGCTTGTCATTTCCAATACAACCTCGAAATTGTTCCAGATCGTTTGTCTCTGACTAAGATTGAGAAGAAGCCTAGTGAAAGTTTCAGGGGGTACGGTTTTCGTTGGAGAGAACAAGCGGCAAGAGTTGACCCTCCTATGAAGGAGAGAAAAATGGCGGATTATTTTCTGCAGGCTCTGGAGCCTACTTACTTCGGCTATCTGGTATCGTCCATATGCAAGTCCTTCAACAAGGCAGTGAAGATGGGTGACATGGTGGAAGAAGGGCTTAAATCAAACGAAATCATGAGTTACTTGGCTATTAAGGCAACTACCCAAGCCATTCAGAATGGTACTGGGGGAGTGATCGGAAAGAAGAAGAAAGAAGATGTGGCAACAATCGATTCAAGCTCATGGTTTGGACCCAGGGGCCCGTCACACCAATATACCCAGTCTCGACCCCATCACCAAACCTACACTCAAACCTCATATCTCCACCCCAACACTATTTCTCGTCACAAGACCCTCATATTTCTGTTCACCACGCCCAGACATATACCCAACCTCTTACCTACGCATAATGGCATGCCCCAGCCCTACAGAACACCTACCCAGCTCCACGAAATGCTTACCCACCCCCACGAGCCTACCGAAACCCTGTCGGCCCAGATTTACGACCCAATCCAACATTCAAAAACAAGAGGTTGCAGCGAAAGAAAACCTTCACCCCATTAGGAGAATCTTATACCAATTTATTCTAAAGATTGAGGCAGTTGGATATGCTGAGGCCAATTGAGTCGAAATTGCCAAACCCTCCTCCAAAGAATCTTGATTACTCCGTGAGCTGTGAATATTGTTCTGGTACTCCGGGGCATGAAATAGAGAAGTGTTGGCACCTAAAGAATGCCATCCAGGAGCTCATTAACACAAATCGGATTGAAGTCCAGACTCCAGAGGCACCCAACATCAACCAGAGCCCATTGCCAACCCATCATGAAACAAACATGATCGAGATAGTACATAAGGGAGGGGAGCCCAAGAATCCTTCACAGACCGTCATGATAATTCGGTCCAGTAAGGTCAAGCCAGTTAAAAAATCAACAGTTGAAGGATCGGTGAAAAAGTTGAGCAGGGCAAACAGTGAATCATCTATGTTAGTCAAGGAAGGATCCCCTAGTGATGTTGCGGCAAAGCAAGAAAAGTTAAAAGTGGTCATGCCAGGAGCGGAAAACAATCCTATCATAATTATAGAGGGTGCCCACACGGATCCTGTCATCATCAAGCCTGTAACCCTGTTGCCGGTAATCAGCACCAAGGCCATCCCATGGAGCTATGAACGGGTGATAGTGACCTATAAGGGAAAGGAAGTGAAAGAAGAAGTCAATGAGGCCCAGGGATTAACTTGTTCAGGGAGATGCTTTGCCTCGGAAGAGTTAAGGAAAGCTAAAACATCCAGAGATAATCCAGTCCTAGTAAAGAAAGTAGTGACTGAGGAAGAGGCAGAGGAGTTTTTTGAGAAAAATGAAGGTACAAGATTATTACATCGTGGAGCAGTTGAGAAAGACGCCTGCTCAGATTTCCTTACTGTCATTGTTAATCCACTCAGAAGAGCATCGTTGGGCCTTAATGAAAATTCTAAACGTGGATCATGTTCCCAACAAAATTTCAGTAAACCATCTGGAAAAAATCGCCAACAAAATATTTGAGGTGAACAAGGTCATCTTCTCTAATGATGAGTTGCCTGTGGAAGGTACTGAACACAACAGAGCTCTTTATCTTATGGTAAAATGTGAAGATTCTGTGGTTACCAGGGTATTAGTTGACAATGGTTCCAGTGCAAACATTTGCCCTCTCTCTACTCTGAACAAGTTGAAAGTGGATGATGAGAGGATTCGCAAGAACAACATCTGTGTTTGGGGATTTGATGGTGGAGGGAAAGATTTAGTTGGTGATATAGTACTTGAGTTGACA
The DNA here is from genome assembly GCF_000393655.2 of Nicotiana sylvestris. NCBI lineage: Eukaryota > Viridiplantae > Streptophyta > Magnoliopsida > Solanales > Solanaceae > Nicotiana > Nicotiana sylvestris. Next base: position 87,323,009 of record NC_091059.1, on the reverse strand, counting down.
ATAGGACCGATGGAATTCACCATGGAGTTCCAGGTGCTGGACGTAGCCATCTCTTACAATTTGCTGTTAGGTCGACCTTGGATTCATGCCACCAAAGCAGTCCCGTCCACTATGCACTAGATGGTCAAGTTCGAATGGGATAGACAGGAGATCGTCGTGCATGGTGAAGATAATTTGTGTGAACACAGTGATGCCTATGTCCCGTTCATTTAGGTTGAAGATGACAAAGGGCCATGGATCTATCAGGTTTTTGAAATAGTGTCGGTCGAGAAAATTCCAGAAGGGAAATGTGTTCCAACTCCAAAGATAACCTCCGCATCCGTCATGGTGGCCTTTGAAATGCTGAAAAATGGCTTTGTGCCCGGCAAAGGTCTGGGTGCATCTCTACAGGGTATCATACATCCAGTGTCTCTCCCTGAGAATTTTGGTACGTTCAGTCTTGGATTCAAGCCTACAGCGACATATGTGAAAAGTGATAAAATGTTAAAATAGAAGGCGTGGGCACTTCCAAAGCCTATCCCGTGTCTCTCCGGGTTTTTTGTCAAGCCCGGTGCCAAGAAACGCCTAGTGACGACAGTTCCAAGTTTGTTGGTCAACATTAATGAGGAGTTAGTTGAAAGGTTCCAGAGGTTGTTTGATGATGTGAGCATGGTGGAATTTGGAGAAGGTTCTAGCAAAGCGGACGTGCAGTTCGTCTGGCCGAATGTAAAGCTAAACAATTGGAAGGCTACTCCTCTCGCTACCCGAAAGGAGTCTTGGTAGTTTGTTTTGTTTTCCTTTCTATCTGGGTCATTCTAGGGTTGTGACCCAGATTTTTATTTTCCGCTTGTTGATGTACAAACCCTGTTATCCTTTATTTTTAATGAAATGCAATTTCACTTTCCATCACTCCTGATAGTTTTATTTTAATTTCTTTTCCTCTCTGTACAGTTTTTTTATGCTGGTTTCAATGACATGACATGCATGAGGAATCTTCGGCCCAGTCTTAAAAGTTAATCTAATTCTGAAATAATAATCCAAGAAATAGAGTGTGATGATGTATCAGAATATGATGAGGATGAGGCCTTTGAAGAAATTAGTAAGGAACTAAGTCATTTTGAGGAAAAACCAAACCTAACCTGAATGATATAGAAGCAATCAATCTAAGGATCCAGATAATGTTAGAGAAACTAAGATCAACGTCCATCTTGAATCGCAAATCAGGGAAGAGATAATTAAAGCATTGTTTGAGTATAAGGATATTTTTGCATGGTCGTATGAAGATATGCCCGGCTTGAGTACCGATTTGGTGGTCCATAAATTTCCAATTGATCCAGTATTTCCACCCATTAAGCAGAAGTTGAGAAAGTTCAAAACTGATATGAGTGTGAAGATTAAAGAAGAGGTCACAAAGCAGCTTGATGCAAAGGTCATTCGGGTCACACGGTATCCCACGTGGTTAGCCAATGTTGTGTATGTGCCAAAGAAGGATGGTAAGACCAGAGTGCATGTTGATTACCGTGATCTCAACAAGGCAAGTCCAAAGGACAACTTCCTATTGCCAAATATCCACATTTTAATTGATAATTGTGCCAAGCATGAGATTGGGTCTTTTGTGGATTGCTATGCGGGCTATCATCAGATTCTAATGGATGAGGAAGATGCGAAGAAGACGGCATTCATCACGCCGTGGGGAACATATTGCTACCGTGTCATGCCTTTTGGTTTGAAAAATGCTGGGGCAAATTACATGAGGGAAATGACAACCATATTCCATGACATGATACACAAGGAGATCGAGGTTTACGTGGATGATGTGATCATAAAGTCCAGGAAGCAGTCTGACCACGTCAAAGATTTGAGAAAGTTCTTCCAAAGGCTCCGCAGGTACAATCTTAAGCTCAATCCTGCAAAGTGCGCATTTGGTGTTCCTTCGGGGAAATTGTTGGGATTCATAGTCCGTCGATGGGGCATTGAATTGGATCCGTCAAAGATTAAAGCTATTCCGGAACTACCCCTGCCAAAGAATAAGACCGAGGTGATGAGTCTGTTAGGGAGGCTGAACTATATTAGCATGTTTATCGCTCAACTCACGACAACTTGTGAGCCCATTTTCAAATTGCTAAAAAAGAATGTTGCGGTCAAATGGACCGATGAGTGCCAAGAAGCCTTCGATAAGATCAAGGAGTATTTGTCGAACCCACCTGTGTTGGTCCCACCAGAACTAGGAAGACCTTTGATTCTTTATTTGACAGTCTTGGATAATTCATTTGGATATGTATTGGGTCAACATGACATCACTGGCATGAAAGAGTAGGCCATCTATTATCTCAGCTAGAAGTTCACATCTTATGAGGTTAAGTATACTCCCCTTGAGAGGACGTGTTGTGCCCTGACTTGGGTGGCGCAGAAGTTGAAGCATTACTTGTCGTCCTACACTACTTACCTCATCTCTCGCCTGGATCCTTTGAAGTATATTTTTCAGAAACCTATGCCCACAAGAAGGCTCGCAAAGTGGCAGATCTTACTCACAGAGTTTGACATCATATATGTGACTCAGACAGCGATGAAAGCCCAAGCTTTGACTGATCACTTGGCTGAAAACCCGGTAGACGAAGAATATGAACCTTTGAGGACTTACTTCCCTAATGAAGAGGTGTTGCATGTTGATGAGGTAGAGCAGGTTGAAAAACCAGGTTGGAAACTTTTCTTTGACGGAGCCGCTAACATGAAAGGTGTCGGGATAGGGGCAGTGCTTATTTCTGAAATAAGGCATCACTACCCTATTACAGCTCAGCTTTGTTTCTATTGTACTAACAACATGGCTGAATACAAAGCATGCATTCTAGATTTGAGGCTAGCTTTAGATATGGGAATCCAGGAAGTCTTGGTTTTGGGAGACTCAGACCTTCTGGTGCACCAGATTCAAGGAGAATGGGAGACACACGATTTAAAGCTTATACCGTATCGACAATGTCTGCATGATCTTTGTCAACGATTTCGATCAATAGAATTCAGGCACATTCCAAGGATCCATAATGAGGTTGCCGATGCTTTGGTTACCTTGGCGTCGATGTTACATCATCCAGATAAGGCGTATGTTGACCTTTTGCATATTCAGGTCCGCGATCAACATGCTTACTGTAATGTGATTGAAAAAGAACTTAATGGTGAACCATTGTTTCATGACATCAAGGAGTATATCAAGATGGGGATGTATCCAGTACAAGCCACAGGGGATCATAAGAGAACAATTCGTCATTTGGCAAGTGGATTTTTCTTCAGTGGAGGAGTTTTGTACAAAAAACCCCAGATCTTGGATTGTTAAGATGCATAGATACTAGACAAGCCACAACTATCATGGCCGAAGTAAATTCCGGGGTTTGCGGGCTGCATATGAGTGGGTATGTTCTGGCAAAGAAAATTCTTTAAGCAGGTTATTATTGGCTCACCATGGAGCGATATTGTATCAGTTTTGTGCGCAAGTGTCATCAATGTCAAGTACATGGAGATTTGATTCATTCTCTGCCATCTGAATTGCACACAATGTCCGCACCATGGCCCTTTGTTGCTTGGGGTATGGATGTCATCGGACCAATTGAGTCAGCAGCATCCAATGGGCATAGGTTCATTCTGGTGGCCATTGACTATTTCACTAAGTGGGTTGAAGCTAAAACTTTCAAATCTGTGACCAAGAAGGTAGTGGTCGATTTTGTTCATTCAAATATCATTTGTCAGTTCAGAATCCCAAAGGTGATCATCACAGATAATGGTGCTAATATGAACAATCATCTGATGAAGGAAGTGTGTCAACAATTTCAGATTACACGTCGCAATTCCACCCCATACCGCCCCAAGGCGAATGGAGCAGTCGAGGCAGCCAACAAGAACATAAAGAATATACTTCGGAAAATAGTGCAAGGTTCCAGGCAATGGCATGAGAAGTTGCCCTTCGCGTTGTTGGGTTATCGCACTATTGTTCGCATTTCAGTAGGTGCAACTCCTTATTTGTTGGTATATGGCACTAAGGTAGTGATACCCGTGGAAGTTGAAATTTCATCCCTTCGGATTGTAGATGAAGCCGAAATTGATGATGATGAGTGGGTCAAAACCCATCTGGAGCAATTAAGTTTGATTGATGAGAAAAGATTGACAGTAGTGTGTCATGGCCAGTTGTATCAAAAGAGAATGGTGAGGGCGTACAACAAGAAGGTGTGTCCCCAGAAATTTGAAGTGGGTCAACAAGTATTGAAACGCATCCTTCCACATCAGGCTGAAGCAAAGGGCAAGTTCGCCCCAAATTGGTAGGGGCCGTTCATCATAACGAGAGTGTTGTCCAATGGTACTTTGTATTAAATAGATATAGAAGGCAAATGTATAGATATGACTATCAATTCTGATGTTGTCAAAAGATATTATGTATGATTTCTTTGGTTTGTCTAAATTGTTGTACTTGGCATATTTTGAAGATTGGAATGACAAAGACATTTTGTTCTTCTATCTAAACACTTTATCCTTTGTTATCCCTTTGAGCCTTATTTATTTCCTTTCATACCGCTCTTTTGGAATCAGTAGCAAAGTTCAGAAACATGAGCGCAAAAGATAAGTGAAGAAGAAAAAGAGAAAAGAAAAAATCAAAGAGAAAGAAAAAATGGAAAAGAATGAAAAAGAGAAGAAAAAAATAAATAAAAGGAAAAAAAGAAGAAGAAGAAAAGAAAAGAAAAGAAAAGAAAAAAGAGAGAAAGAAAAGAAAAGAGAAAAATCACAACAACAAAGTAATTCATATGTCGTGAACTACATTTGACCTGATTCCTTTAAGGATATGTAGGCAGCCTCACGGTTTGATCCCATCAAAATAAAAATTCAAAGTCCCCAAGCAAAGAAATTGGGGCAGAAAGTTGTGGTTGTTGTACGAAATCTGATTCCAAGAGTTGTAATTTTAAACACATTCAAGTTATTTGAGCCTTTTAATATCCTTTCTTTCTAACCTTAACCAAAACTCCATATTACGGTCCAAAGAAAGACCTTCCGACCAGTCTTCGAGAGATGCCAAGTCAAGCAAATAGAAGTGATTCATATCAGGGGCAACACTCCGTCCGGAGCCAGAAAATGAAAAATGAGAGAGTCTTATTGGTGAAAACCCTCACAGGCACCGTAAGGCAATGGAAAGCTGAGAGAAATTTAAAAAAATGAGAGAGTCTTATTGGTGAAAACCTTCACAGTCACCGTAAGGGACCAGTGAGTTGAGAGATGAACAAATGAGAGAGGTTTGTTGGTAAAAACCCTTCAGGGCACCGTAGGAAAACAAGGTTAGTGATTTGGCGAAGAAGTTGGTTTATGGAGATCTCGGGGCATAAAGTATGACACTTGAAAGGCGATTGGTTGAATAGGCCGGGCTGATTAATCCAAATTCCATGTTATGATCATTGGCACCATTTGTTCCACTCAGATAAGTCTCTTTTCTTTTTCCCTTTCAAACAATCATCCAGTTTTGGATTTTCTTCTTTATTCCTAACTCTCGAAGTCATTTCATTTCATTTCTCTTGGGTTTATTTCTCTAAGATTTTTCCAATGTTAGTTTTGTCTGAGCAAGTGAGAAGGGATTTTAAAGCTTACTACCAACTTCTAATTGCACAAAGCAGAGTGCGGCCGAAGCATACCAGAGATAGCATGATGTAAAGTGGGAAATAAGGTGTCAGCGAAAGTTCCATTGGTCAAATGGTTTAGTAATCTTGTGGGAGATAGAAAAGTTCAGATAGAAAGGTCAGAAATGTAAAGCAACGGTGTGGGTGTAGGACACTCGGGTCATCTAACGTCCCGCGATTGAGAGTCAGTCAGAAAGTCAAACAGTTCTTAGCCAGTTCAAGGCAACCAGTCAAAGCAAAAGCACAGCAGCGGAGAGGCCACCTTCAGCAAGAATGCCACAAACTAACCACCATATTTTAAACTTAAAATATTTTTGTTTGATTTGAAACAGGGGCAGAAAATTCCATTTGCTTCGAAGAAACCTTTCGTAAAGAAAGCAAGTACCGGACATGTTCGACCGTAAATCCTCAGGACCGTCCTGGATAATGGGGCTTGATATAAAATTTTCAGGGCCCTCCTGGATAATATGATTTAATTTTAAAACAAAAGGAGGGGTTCTTATGACCCTCCTGGATAATGGGCTTTAGTTAATTTTAAGTCCTTCATAGTTAACCAGATTTAGTGTAAGTTCTACCTTTAGGAAACATAGTTTAACGTTAAAGTTTTCACTCTTAAGATGAGATTTAATTTGAAATTTTTAGGGCCCTCCTGGATAATGGGATTTAATTTCTTTAAAGAAGAAAAAAGGGGGTTCTCAGGACCCTCATAGATAATGGGACCTAGTTAAATTTCAAGACCTTCATAGATAACAAGATTTAGCGTAAGTTCTACTTTGGGGAAGTACAATCTAGCATTTAAAGTTTTTCACTTTTGAAATGAGACTTGGTTTGAAATTTTCAAGATAAGGGAATTTACCTTAGAATTTATTTTGATAACAAGAATCGGTTAACACTCACAGATGTTCCCAATATCAAACTGGGGCAGAAAAATTTCTTTTGTTTTGTCTGTTTTGTTGTAATTAGGAGCCCACTTGGAGAACAAAGGGAGAGCAATTCAAGTGTTGGTAATTAGGAGCCCACCTGGAGAACAAAGGGAAATCAATTCAAGTGTTGGTAATCAGGAGCCCACCTAGAGAATAAAGGGAAAGCAATTCAAGTGTCGGTAATCAGGAGCCCACCTGGAGAACAAAGGGAAATCAATTCAAGTGTTGGAAATCAGGAGCCCACCTGGAGAACAAAGGGAAAGCAATTCAAGTGTCGGTAATCAAGAGCCCACCTGGAAAACAAAGGGAAAGCAATTCAAGCGTCGGTAATCAGGAGCCCACCTGAAGAACAAAAGGAGAAGCAGTTCAAGTGTCGGTAATTAGGAGCCCACCTGGAGAACAAAGCGAGAGCAATTCAAGCATGGGTAATCAGGAGCCCACCTAGAGAACAAAGGGAGATCAATTCAAGTGTTGGTAATCAGGAGCCCACCTGGAAAACAAAGGGAAGCAGCAATGTTCAAAGCAAGACGGTACAAGTTCGACAATCAGGCGCCCACCTGGAAAACAAAGGGAAACCAAGTCAAGGGTCGGAAGAAAAGAAGATAATTCAAATGTTGGTAATCAGGCGCCCACTTGAAGAACAAAGGGAAAACAACAATGTTCGAAGGAAGATGATTCAAGTTTAGCAATCAAGTGCCCGCCTGAAAATAAAGGGAAAGCACCTTAGAATACAATTCAAGCTAGCAGCAAAGGAATTTCACCTGGAGAGTACAAGTCAACAAAGCATCAGAAACTGCAAGATTAAGTTTGAGGATATAGATAGGATTCTTTTAATTCATAGATCGTAGTTTAGTCCAGCTTCTTTTACTTTGTCTTGGAGTAATAAGGAGTTCAACAAGCAGTAGCAGCAACAGCAACAATAAAATCACAGCTTCCTGGTAGTCCCAGCTACCAAAACTTCCAGAACTACACTGACCTGATTCTTTTATAGCCAAGGATATGTAGGCAACCTCTGAAGCAAGGTTCGGTCAGGCTCTTTCCAAAAATGCTTCTCATGGAGTTTCAAACGGGCAAAAATCCCTCATAATTGCTTATTTTGTCTTTGCTCGAAAACCCTTCGTGTCTCCGAGCAAAGAGTGTCAGCTGTGAGCACGTGATTTTTGCCCCACATGAATTACTCCTACAGAATTCCAAAGAATTAAATTTTATTTTTTTTATTTTTTTCTTTTAATTGTTTGTCATTTTAGGAATTATTGTAGGATTTTCTTAATTATTTGCATTTTTCTATGCATGTTTAATTTTATTTAATTCATAAAAATACAAAAATACATTGCGTTTGCATTTAGGATTTATTTTTATATTTTTAGGTTAATTAGTAAATTAGTTGTTTTATAAAAATGAAAAATCACAAAAAATGACTCACGTTGCATTTTAACTTTTTAATTTTTAATTTTATAGTTTTTTCTTTAAATTTAGGATTTAATTAATTATTGAAAATACTGTGTTGAGTAATTAGTTTAATTTGGTAAGTTATTTTAATTTAAGAGTTATTTTAGTTTATTAATTAATTTGAAAAGGAAAAAGAAAAAAAAGGGAAGAAAACAATTAGAAATTGAAAAGAAAAAGAATTAGAAGTTATAAGACTGTTGAGTTTTGGGCCAAATTGGCACAGCCCAACCAAAATTCCGTCCCAACCCATTCAAAATCTGTCCCAAAACAGACTCCAAACCGGTCCAAGCTTTTAGCCCCCAATACCTTTGAAACGACATAGTATGGGCGTGAGACTAGGTCGTTTTGAGTTCGAAGCTTTAAAATCAATCTGGGCCCTTCATTTTCTTTTATCCATTGGCTTAAACATTTCCCCCCATTTCGTTTAAAATAGTCCGAATCCTTCAGAACCCCCTCGTACTTCTTCACTTCATCTCCTCCATCTGAAACCCAAACCCTAGCGCCGCCCTAAATCTTTCACCCTCTCCGGTGGCGGTGCCACCTCAAACCCCCACCAAATTTACACCCCATAACCCTTGGTCTACCCTCTTCCCAAAATCCAAAACAGTTTCCCTCAAATCCCTCTCCATCCGCTCAAATTTTAAATCTAAGGTCGAACCCTAATTTGCTTCATTTCTAGAAATAAAAGTGTTTTTAAGGTTTGGTTTGAGTTGAAGTTTATACTGATCAATTATTCTTAATAAGGACAATTGATTAGTATTGAGTTTGGCTCATTTCAAGCTTCATTGAAACCCTAAACCTGGTCGAGATGTCTCGTTGTTTGGTTCATGCATGAGAGGCAGATTTCACCTCTGTTTCTTCCTTTCTCTGGTGAGTCGGTTGTTTTCTTATTTTTGATTAATTTATTAATTTAAGTGTATTCATATGAGAGTCCTTCTTGTTCTAATCTTCCAATTAAGGTTAATTAGGTTTGTTTAGATTTGTTAATCTGGTTTAATTCTAGTTTATTTAGTTGTTTGCTCAGTCATCTTTTGATTTCGAAATCTTGTAATTCTGCATTTGCTTCTCTCTTCTTTTTTCTGAACCACTGAAGTTGATTTCTGATTTGGGCTATGCCATTTTATTAGGGTTTGGGGTCATTTCTGACCCGGTTTCAAGGGAAGCCCTTTCATTTTTTGGTTTGGGTCCTGGGTCAGATTTGACCCATGTGATCTGCTGAGGGTAAATAATAGGGTTTTAAAGGGTAATTTGGGGAGTTTGGATAAAAGAATCTTGTGTAACTGAATTGGAAATTTCTAGGAAGGTGGGTTTTGGATTTAGTTTGACAAGTAGGCTAGAAAATCAGGGTAAAAGTAAATAAATTGGAAATCAAAGAAGGGATAATTGGAAAATTGAAAATCATTTCTGCTGCCCTAGAGGGCTCTATATAAGAAGGTTGTTTTCCTTCTTTTTCAAGTCAGGTTTTATAGAACTACAATATTAAAAAGTTGAGAAAACGGCTGAGCTGAAAAACTCATAAAATCTCTTGTATTTTTAGTAGAAATTGGCTTAGTTTTGCTGTTATCTTCATAGTTTGAAACTTTTCTCAAGAATATCCGGTCATTCTTGGTTCAAAAATGGTTTAAAAAGATTGAGTATTGTTGGTTTGCTGAGCTGATTCACTGCTACTGTTCATCCTTCACTCTCATTATTTTTCTCTTGATTTCCGGGTACCTTTTGGACTATGAATAACACATGAAGTGTAACATGGAACTTGAATATGGAAATGTGATAAACATCAGTGTTTCTTGTTGAGTTTTATTTCTTATTCTTCAATCTCATTCATGGCTTGTAATATTTTAATTTTAGATGCATTGTTGTTAGTCTTTTCATGTTATGAATATGGTGCCATATTGTTAGGTTGAAATTTTAGTTCCTCTGCGTCTTTTATTAAGTTGTTGGTTTGGTTAAACTTGTCATGGATAGGGAAAACATTCTAGGATATTATACTAAGGGTTGAGCCATATACTGAATTGCTCTTGGTATGTGTTTAAGCATGTTTAAAGTTGGTTTGATGCTTAAATTCTGTTTTGTCATATGACAATCTCATGGTTTTTTTGTTGCTATTATGTGTGTCAAAAAGGGTTTAACTGAGGTCTGAATTTCATGCAATTGTCTATAGGCTAGCTCGAGACTAATTTAAATATGAATACTGTATTTATGGCTCCAGTTTATTTGCAGTAATAGTTAAGTCTATGTTGAATCATTCTTGGTTTGTGTTTGAGTATTCTTAAATTTGACTTGATGTTTAGATTCAGGAGTGCCCTATGACAACTTCATAGGGTTCTGTTGCTATGGTGTGTGTCAAAAGGGTTTAATTGAGGTTTTGAACTTCATACAATTGTTCATAAGCTAGTTTGGGATTGAATTAAGGTTGAATGTTGTACAGTTTTGTGTTTCATATCATTAGTGCAATTGAACTCCAAACAATGTTGTTTTTTAGAAATGTAATATGGTTTAGTAGTGTTTAAAGCCTTTTATCATGTTGCTATATACTGATGAAAGTTAATTAGGCTTATTTGGTATTTTTGTTGAGTTTAAATATTGGCTACATTTTGTGTGGACTCGATCTTGAGTCCCTGTTCTTCAACTTTTGCTTTTTTATAAGGTTTGGGTTCCCTTTGGGCCTAGACCTTGAGGCCATTTGAAAAATGGGAGTTTCAGGCCTTGTCGTGCTTGGGCCTGCTCTTTCAAACCCATTTCCTCATTTAATCGCTACTGAGGCCTTGTCTATAACAGGCTTGGTTCTAAAAAGCTGAAAGCCCACGTTCCTCTATAACTGGCAGTTGTGCAAACAATACTTTAAAATTGAGTTGTTTTAAAATAATTCCTTTTATTTAGGTTGAGGTGTGCCATATTAAACAACACCAATAGTTTATGGCCCTCATAATTTTAAAACAAGAAATTATTCGAACAATTAGATTTGAGGCGTGCCATAAACAAGATCAAGTAACATATGGCCCTCATTTAATTAGTTTTAGCTCTTTAAAAATCGAGATGTGCCATCAATTTAATTTTTCATGGCCCTCGCAAACCTTGTTATTAATTTGAAATTTCGTAGTTGCTTTTTGCGTGCTATTTAAATTGACTTTCTTTTATTTATTAATTTCAGGTTTGCATTTCATGTGTCCCAATTTCAATTCTTAATAACGTTAAATAAAACGTGTCACGAACCGCGGGTGCGTTTCATGTGGCGTGGTTCAAGGCGTATTTTAAATAACGTTGAATCTTCCTAAAATAATTAAAAGTGGTTAATAAGTTAAAGATGTACCATAGGTTGAAACATATAATAAATCAGATAATAAGCCAATTGTAATAGTTTACGCGACCGTGCTAGAACCACGGAACCTAAGAATGCCTAACACCTTCTCCCGAGTTAACAGAATTCCTTACCCGGATTTTTGTGTTTTGCGGACCATAATTAGAGTCAAACTTCCTTGATTCGGGATTTTAAACCGGTGACTTGGGACACCATAAATCATCCCAACTGGAGACTCTGAATAAATAAAATAATCCCATTTCGATTGTCACTTAAATTGGAAAAAAACTCCCTTATACCCTTACGGGGGTGGTAAAAAGGAGGTGTAACAGCAGTTGATGATATTGAGGGATGGATCTTCCCTGGATATGGATCTTGTCCGAAGTATTGGTATGGAGATGGATCGTCTCCATGAGGCTAGATTGGCCTATTTCCTCGGTGCTGGGTGACTTATAGTCTATGATGTGTATACGTTCTGTGATGGATCTTCCCTGGGCTGAGTGGGCCCTATACAATACCGAGTGGTTGAGCAACTGTGAGAGGAAGTAATATACATAACATTGAGCATGCTATCTGTGCATTGGTACTTAAAATTTTTCCTGAGCTTTATGCTCTGTATCGTTCATACTGCGTTCAAATTTCTGCTGAGAAACTACATGAACTGTAAGCATGTCTATTTTTCCGTACAATTATCTGTTGCAACCTGTTGAGGTTTGGTTCGTCACTACCGTCAGTCCATAGTTTGGACTTATTACTTACTGAGTTGGTGTACTCACGCTACCCCCTGCACCCCTGTATGCAGATCCAGGTATCTTGGGGTACGGTAGCGGTTGCTAATCTTGCCAGTTGGAGGCCTTCTAAGGAGATTGCGAGGTAGCTGCTTGGCGACCGCAGTTCTGCCTTCTCCTTCCCTATCTTCCTTTAGTTTATTTATTTGGATATTCTCAGACCGTGTTGGTCATGTTATTTCAAATAGTTGTAGCAGTTTTTGGCTCATGACTTAGTGACACCTGAGGTCGGGATTATGTCTTTTTCCGCTGGATTTTGATTTATTCTTTTATCTTACTGAATTTCTGCTAAAATTATGATTTTCCTTAAGTACTTATTTGAAAAATAGTGTGTTTGGAAACAAGTGGCTGGCCTAGTATCACGATAGGTGCCATCACGACATGGTTAGATTTTGGGTCGTGACATATTGGTATCAGAGCCTAGGTTACATAGGTCTCACGAGTCATGAGCAGGTTTAGTAGAGTCTCGCGGATCGTTACGGAGACGTCTGTATTTATCCTCGGGAGGCTGCAGAACCTTTAGGAAAAATATCACATTCTTGAATTCTTGTCATGCTAATCTGTTGACTCTGGTAACTAAACTTCTTTTGTTCTATTCTCTCACAAATGGTGATGACACGTGCTATCGGTCAGGATGGACGACCACCAGTTCCACCATTTGGGGCCTCTAAAGGCTGAGGACGCGGTCGAGGCCGTGGTAGGGGCAGGGGTATGGCCTGCACGACAGCTAGGGCAACACTTGCAGATCCACCCCCTACCCTAGTTCATGATCAAGCTCCAGCGGGGTATGCTCCAGCAGCACTAGCTCAGGCACCGACAGTGCCTATTGTTATTCCAGGTCTCCAAGAGACTTTGGCTCAGATTCTGACTGTATGCACCAGTCTTGCTTAGGCAGTCGCAGTTTTTACGATAGCAGCTACTTCTCAGGCCGGAGGAGGCACTCAGACTCCCGCCGCCCATACACCCGAATAGGTTATTCAGGAACTCCAGACATCGGAGGCACCAGCAGCCCAGCCGGTTGCATATGCTCGGGATTTTGTGGTTCTAGTTATGCCTGATGACGAGTAGCATTGATTGGAGAGGTTTGGTAGACTTTAGTCTCCGAGATTCAGTGGTGCAGAGGGTGAGGATGCCTAGGGTTTCTTGGATAAATGTTAGAGGATGTTGCGTACAATGGGTATTCTAAAGACTAGTGGGATCTCATTTACTACTTTTTAGTTTTCTGGGGCTGCCTTCACTTAGTGGGAGGCTTATGAGAGGCGTAGGCCTGTTGGTGCACCGCCCCTTTCCAGGCATCAGTTCTCCATTTTCTTCCTAGAGAAGTATGTACTGTATTCCCCTAGGGAGGAGCTGCGCAAGGAGTTCGAATAGCTACGTTAGGAGGGCATGTCCATGATGCAGTAAGAGATGAGGTTCTCCGGGTTGGCCCGTCATGCTATCTGGCTAGTTTCCACAGACAAGGCAAAGATTAGGAGGTTCGTTGATGGCCTCAACTATCAGCTACGGATTTTTTTGACCAAAGATAGAGTATCTGGCGCTTCTTATGAGGAGGCAGTTGACATTTCTAGAGAGATTGAGTCAGTTCGTTGCCAGGAGCGAGAGGAGAGGGAGACCAAGAGGCCTCGGGGATCTGGTAGTTTTGGGGGTTCTTCTTCGAGAGGCCAATTTCAGCACAGTAGAGGCCGTTCATTCAGAAATGCTCAGCCAGCCCGTTAAGGTCACTGTGGTGGGTCATCTGGCCATGGTTCTCACAGTTCACATTAGGGTCACTCGTCTTTCAGTGCCCTTCCAGCTCAGAGTGGGCATGTCGATGTGCGGGGCTCCCTTCAGCCCCCACCGCCACTTGCGGCGAGGGGTTTCTTCGAGTGTTGAGATTTGGGTCATATCAAGAGATTCTGTCCCCATCTTATGGGAGGTTCATCCTAGCAAAGGAGTTAGCCTTTGGTTTCAGCACCAGTTACTTCCCCGCCCGCTTAGTCAGCTCGGGGTGAAGGTGGAAGTCAGTCAGCTAGGGATCGCCCTAGAGGGAGAGGTCGATCAGGTGGTAGTTAGGCTCGTTTCTATGCCCTCCTAGCCAAACCAGATGCTATTGCTTCAGATGTTGTGATTACAGGTATTATCTCAGTCTGCCACAGAGATGCCTCTGTATTATTTGATCTCGATTCCACCTTTTCTTATGTGTCGTCATATTTTGCCCATTATTTGGATACGCCTCGCGAGTCTCTTGTTTCATCTGTTTATGTATCTACTCCGGTGGGCGATACTGTTGTTGTGATTGTGTATATCATTTGTGTATAGTGACTATTGGGGGTTTGGATACCCGAGTGGACCTCTTGTTTCTTAGTATAGTTGATTTTGATGTGATACTGGGCATGGATTGGTTGTCTCCATGTCGTGCTATTTTGGACTGTCATGCTAAGACAGTGACGTTGGCTATGCCGGGATTGCCATGGATTGAGTGGCAAGGTTCGACTGATTATGTTCCTAGTAGGGTGATTTTATTTATGAAAGCCTAGTAGATGGCTGGGAAGGGTTGTCTTTTATACCTAGCTTTTGTGAGGGATGTTAGTACAGAGACTCATAGCATTGATTCTATTCTAGTTGTGAGGGATTTTCCCGATGTGTTTCTTGTAGACCTGCTGGGCATGCCGCCAGATAGAGATATTGATTTTGGTATTGACCTGGTGCCGGGAACTCAACCTATTTATATTCCACCGTATCGTATGGCACCAGCGGAACTGAAGGAGTTGAATGAGTAGCTTCAGGAACTCCTTGATAAGGGGTTTATTCGGCCTTGTATTTCGCTATGGGGTGCTCTTGTTCTATTCGTGAAGAAGAAGGATGGTACTATGAGGATGCGCATTGATTATAGGCAGTTGAACAAGGTTACAATTAAGAACAGGTGTCCCCTACCTCACATTGATGATTTGTTAGACCAGCTTCAGGGAGCAAGAGTTTTCTCCAAAATTGATCTTCGTTTAGGGTATCACCAGTTGAAGATCAGGGACTCAGATATTCTTAAGACATCTTTCCGGACCCGATATGGTCATTATGAGTTCTTTGTGATGTCTTTTGGGCGGACCAATGCCCTAGAAGAGTTCATGCATTTGATGAACAACATGTTTTGGTCATATCTCGACTCATTCGTGATTGTTTTCGTTGATGATATTTTGGTATATTTGTGTAGTCAGGAGGAGCATGCGGAGCATTTGAGAGTTGTGTTGTAGAGATTGAGGGAGGAGAAGCTTTATACAAAGTTTTCCAAATGTGAGTTTTGGCTCAGTTCAGTAGCTTTCTTGGGGCACGTAGTGTCTAGTGAGAGTATTCAGGTTGATTCAAAGAAGATAGAGGCGGTTCAGAGTTGGCCCAAACCGTCCTCAGCCAAGGAGATTCGCATCTTTCTTGGTTTGGCAGGTTATTATCGTTGGTTTGTGCAGGGATTTTCATCTATAGCATCGCCCTAAACCAAGTTGACTCAAAAGGGTGCTCTATTCAAGTGGTCAGATGAGTGTGAGGAGAGCTTTCAGAAGCTCAAAACTGCCTTGACCACGGCTCTAGTGTTAGTTTTGCCATCAGCTTCAGGATCTTATATAGTATATTATGATGCTTCGAGCATTGGTATTGGATGTGTTTTGATGCAGGAGGGTAGAATGATTGTGTATGCTTCTTATCAATTGAAGCCCCATGAGAAGAACTACCTCGTTCATGATTTGGAGTTGGCTGCCATTGTTCATGTGTTGAAGATTTGGAGACATTATCTGTATGGTGTGTCTTGTGAGGTGTTTACTGATCATCGTAGCCTCCAACACTTGTTCAAGCAGAAGGATCTCAATTTGAGGAAGCGAATACGGTTGGAGCTACTAAAGGAGTATGATATTACTATTTTGTACCATCCGGGAAAGGCCAATGTGGTGGCCGATGCCTTGAGTAGGAAGGCAGTGAGTATGGGGAGTTTGGCATATATTCCTATTGGGGAGAGACCTCTTGCAGTTGATGTTCAGGCCTTGGCCAATCGGTTCATGAGGGTTGATATTTCGGAGCCCAATCGGGTCTTAGCTTGTGTTTCTCGGTCTTCCTTAATTGGTCGCATCACAGAGCGCCAGTATGATGATCCTCATTTGCTTGTCCTTAAGGACAGAGTTCAGCACGACGATGCCAGAGATGTGACTATAGGTGATGATGGGGTATTGAGGATGTAGGGACGATTATGTGTGCCTAATGTAGATGGGCTTCGGGAGTTAATTCTGGAGGAGGCTCATAGCTCGCGGTATTCCATCCATCCAGGTGCCGCGAAGATGTATCAAGATCTGAGACAACATTATTGGTGGAGGAGAATGAAGAATGACATTGTGGGATTTGTAGCTCGGTGTCTCAATTATCAGCAGGTGAAATATGAGCATCAGAGACTGGGTGGCTTGCTTCAGCAGATAGATATTCCAGAGTGGAAGTGGGAGAGGATCACCATGGACTTTGTAGTTGGACTCCCACGGACTTTGAAGAAGTTCGATGCTATTTGGGTGATTGTGGATCAGCTAACCAAGTACGCGCATTTCATTCCTGTGTGTACTACATATTCTTCAGTGCGGTTGGCAGAGATCTATATCCGAGAGGTTGTTCGGTTGCATGGTGTCCCAGTTTCTATCATTTCAGATAGAGGTACTCAGTTTACTTCGCAGTTTTAGAGAGCCGTGTAGAGAGAGTTGGGTACTCAGGTTGAGTTGGGCATAACTTTTCACCCTCAGACAGACGGACAGTCCCAACGCACTATTCAGATATTGAAGGACATGTTGTGTGATTGTGTCATTGATTTTGGAGGGTTATGGGATCAGTTTCTACCGCTCGCAGAGTTTGCTTACAACAACAGTTACCAGTCGAGTATTCAAATGTCTCCATATGAGGCTTTGTATAGGAGACGATGTAGATCTCCAGTTGGTTGGTTTGAGCAGGGTGAGGCTAGGCTTTTGGGTACAGACTTAGTACAGGATGCTTTGGACAAGGTGAAGGTGATTCAAGAGCGGCTTCGTACAACGCAGTCGAGACAAAAGAGTTATGTAGACAGGAAGGTCCGTGATGTGTCTTACATGGTTGGGGAGAAGGTTCTGTTGAAGGTTTCACCCGTGAAGGGTGTTATGAGATTTGGAAAGAAAGGTAAATTGAGTCCTCGGTTCATTGGGCTTTTTGAGGTGCTTCGGAGGATCGGGGAGGTGGCTTATGAGCTTGCTTTGCCACCCAACTTATCAAGTGTGCATCCGGTATTTCATGTTTCTATGCTCCAGAAGTATATTGGCGATCCATCTCATGTTTTGGATTTCAGCACGGTTCAGTTGGATGGTGATTTGACTTATGATGTGGAGCCAGTGGCTATTTGGAGTGATAGATTCGAAAGTTGAGGTCAAAGGATATAGCTTCAGGGAAAGTGTAGTGCAGATGTCGGCTGGTGGAGAAGGCTACCCAGGAGACCGAGCGGGAGATACGGAGCAGATATCCTCACCTATTTGAGACTTCAGCTATGTTTCTTGACTCGTTCGAGGACGAACGTTTGTCTAAGAGGGGGAGGATGTAACGACCCGGCCAGTCATTTCATGAGTTACCACTTCGTTTCCCCCATTTCGGCTTCTTATTGTCTTGTTCAACTATATTATGTTTTATCGGGTTGGTTGGTTCGGGTTCGGAGAGGTTTTGGAAAGGAATGAGACACTTAGTCTCTTTTGAGTAAGCTTAGGTTGGAAAACTCAACCAGATGTTGACTTATGTGAAAAGGGTTCAGATGTGAATTATGATGGTTCGGATAGCTTCGGGAGGTGATTTGGGACTTAGGAGCGTGATCGAAATGTGTTTTGAAGGTCCGGAGTAGATTTAGGCTTGAATTGGCGAAATTGAAATATTGGCGTTTTCCGGTTGATAGGGGAGATTGTTGATACCCAATTTCCCCCAAAAATATTTTTAAAATGTATATACCTTCAAAATCATGCATTAATAGCAAATGGTATTTTTCTATAATTTTCCTATATTTTTAATAATTTATCCAACATTTTATTCCCAATAAATAATTACAAAATGGCATTACAAATGATTTCGGAAGCATCTCTTGATTTAACTTATTATTTATGGTCCTATTTAAACCAAATCATTCCATAATTAGCCAAATTGGCACCTTTTGGCTATAATTACAATAACTTTGCAATTATAGCCCAATCATAGGATGTTATACTATTTTTGACCGGAAATTAATCATTTGTATTTTTTAATACTAAGTAATCATTTTTAACTATTTTCTATGCATGAAATTCATTTGCTACAGTTATCAACTATTTTTATAAATTATTTTATTCAATTTAATTGGGTATTTAACAAATAGCCCCATTTTATTTCAATTATAACCTAATTAAACTAGCCCCAAAACCCCAATCAAATCAGCCCAAGACCCAGGCCCAAACCTAAATCCTATCCGACCCAATTCCACCCACATCCTGGCCGTTGATCATTTTTGATCAACGGTCCAGGTTAATTCCTTCCTTAATTAATGTTCTCAAACAATACACCGCCATTGATGAGCCCATCGACCAACTATATGAAAGGTTGAAAGTCGCGGGTTACATCACTCATGTTCTCGCTGTGGCATTAGAAAACCCATCTCAATGGGTCAATCCAAACAAAACTTGTTCGTACCCTTCTAGTATAAAGGGGCACACCACTGTTGAGTGCCAAACATTGAAGGATAAGATCCAGATGCTAATTGACAATATGGTCATACAGGGGAAGGAAGCCGCACCTAATGTCCTCAACAACCCCCTCCCCGATCATAGAGGTGATGGTGTACATGTGATAGAGACAAACGAAGAATGGGACCCTGAGGAGTCAATTGGGCTTATCCGATAAGGTGATGACTTTAAAGTTGCAGTCACACTTACTCCTATTGTGGTACATACTCAGTCACCGATCGAGGTTGAGGTAACTGCATCAGTTCCATTTGAGGTGGAGGTGGCTCCGCCTGCAACCGCCCCGCTCCATTTGAAGTAGAAGTGGTCACACCTTTCACTGTGATAGTATCGACCACACCTCCATTCAACTCAAAGGCAATACCTTGGGACTACATTGCTGAGGCTCGGCGAAAAGGGAAGGCCAAGGTAGAGGAATCTGACGCTGCACAAGGAATGACTAGAACTGGAAGAGTTTATACGCCTGAACATTAGGGAGGTTCAAGTAAGGATGCTACTACTAGACAGCCTAGCATTGAGATAGGGCCAGATGACCTGTGGAGGAAAGTACAAGCAAAGGAGTATTCTGTCGTTGACCATCTGAACAAAACCCCAGCTCAGATATTTATCCTGTCATTGTTGCAAAATTTAGAGGCACATAAGAATGCTTTAATGAAAGTGCTGAGCGAGGCTTATGTACACAATAACATCACTGGCGGGGAAATGGCCAACATGGTAGGGCAAGTATTGGAAGGTCGTAATATTATCTTCCACGAAGATGAGCTACCACCTGAGGGGTAGAATCATAATTGAGCATTGCATATCACAGTGCAATTTGAAGACAAGTTCATTGCCAGGGTCTTGGTTGATGGAGGTTCAAGCTTAAATATTTGTCCATTGGGCACTCTGAAAAGGTTGGACAAAGGTTTCCATGAAATACGCGTAGAAAGCATGAATGTGAAAGCTTTCGATGGGTCCCAAAGGGCCACGATCAAGGAAATCAACCTTTGAAACAGATGGGGCCAACTTGGTTCGATGTCGAATTTCAAGTACTCGACATACCAGCCTCATATAACCTTCTGTTGGGCCGACTATGGATCCATGCCGCTGGAGTTATGCCTTCCACACTACATCAAGGCGTGAAGTTTGAATGGAACATCCATAGTGGCTCACAAGTTTCCTACTAATCCCATATGTCCGCCAGTAAAATAGAAACTCAAGAAGTTCAAACCAGACATGAGCCTGAAAATCAAGGAGGAAGTTACCAAGCAGATCAAAGCCAAAGTTCTCAGGGTGTTTGAGTACCCAACCTGGTTAGCTAACATTGTGCCAGTTCTGAAGAAGAATGGGAAGGTCAGAGTATATGTTGACTATCGGTAATTAAACAGAGCGAGTCCCAAGGACAACTTCCCACTGCCAAATATACATATCTTGATTGATAATTGTGTCAAGCATGAACTCCAATCCTTCGTAGATTATTTCACGGGTTATCACCAGATTTGGATGGATGAAGAAGATGCAGAGAAAACAGCTTTCATCATAGGGGTATACTGTTACAAGATGATGCCATTTGATCTGAAGAATGCTGAGTCCAGTTACATGAGAGCCATGAAAACCATCTTCCATGATATGATATACAAAGAAATAGAGGTGTATGTGGACGATGTCATTATCAAATCCAAGAGGGCCATAGTTCACATAGCGGACCGAAGAAAGTTCTTTGATAGGCTAAGGAGGTACAGTTTGAAACTGAACCCCGCAAAGTGTGCATTCGGAGTTCCCGCAGGAAAGTTATTGGGATTCATCGTCAGTTGTCAAGGGATCAAGCTGGATCCATCCAAAGTCAGGGCTATTCAGGAGTTACCACCACCTAAGAGCAAAAAGGATATGATGAGCATCCTAAGACGTCTCAACTATATCAGCCGCTTCATAGCACAGTTCATAGTCATATGTGAACCCATCTTCAAGATGTTGAGGAAAGATACTGAAACAAGCTGGACAGAGGATTGTCAGAAAGCTTTTGACAAGATCAAGGAATACCTGTCCACACCACCAGTTCTGGTCCCGCCAGAACTAGGACGACCTTTGCTACTCTATCTGTATTAGATGGAGCCTTTGGATGTATTTTGGGACAGCATGATGAGACAGGAAGAAAGGAGCAAGCCATATATTACTTGAGTAAGAAGTTTACACCTTATGAAGCAAGGTATTCTCTGATTGAACACACTTGTTGTGCTTTGACCTAGACATCTCAAAAATTGAGGCATTACTTCTGTGCCTACACTACACACCTCATATCCAGGATGTATCCTCTGAAGTACATATTTTAGAAGCCCATGCCTACTGGGAAGTTGGCTAAATGGAAGACACTATTAAGTGAGTTTGATATCATCTATGTAACTCAAAAGGCAATCAAAGTGCAAGCATTGGCAGATCACCTTGCTGAAAATCTGGTGGGAGGAGCGTACAAGCCTTTGAAAACATATTTCCCTGATGAAGAAATGTCATTCGTAGGGGAGGACATTACCAAAGCATATGATGGTTGAAGGATGTTCTTTGATGGAGCTGCAAATTTCAAAGGATTAGTCATTGGGGCAGTTTTGGTATCATAAACAAGTCAGCATTATCTGGTGTCTGCTAAACTCAGATTTCCCTGCACCAACAACATGGCAGAGTATGAAGCCTGCATACTAGGACTCAATATGGCAGTCGACATGAACATTCAGGAGTTGCTGGTGATTGGTGATTCAGATTTGCTTATGCACCAAGTACAAGGAGAATGGGCCACAAGAATTCCAAGATATTTCCAAATCTGCACCATGTGCAGGAATTGAGAATGAGATTCACAAAGATAGAATTCTGACATGTGCCCCAAATTCAGAATGTGTTTGCTGATGCATTGGCCACTTTGTCATCTATGATACAACATCTAGATAAGAATTACATTGATCCCATTCTGGTGAGGATCCGTAATCAGCCTCCATATTGTGCTCATGTCAAGGAAGAAGCAGATGGAAAGCCTTGGTTCTATGGCATCAAAGAGTACTTATCAAAAGGAGAATACTCGGAGCATGCAAATCACACTCAGAAACACACACTTCGGAGATTGTCAAATCACCTCTTCACAGCGGAGGAAACTTGTACAGAAGAACTCCTGATTTGGGTTTACTAAGGTGTGTCAACGCAAAGGAAGCTTCCAAGCTACTTGAGGATGTGCATGCCAGGACCTGCGGCCCACACATGAATGGTTTCGTCTTAGCTAAGAAGATACTCGGGGCAGGTTAATTTTGGATGACCATGGAGATGGATTGCGTTCAGTATGTCCGCAAATGCTTTCAATGTCAAGTGCATGCCGATATGATAAAAGTTCCGCCAAATGAGCTCAATGCAACAAGCTCACTTTGGCCATTCACCGCCTGGGGAATGGATGTTATTGGTCCGATTGAGCCCACTACTTCAAACGGGCATAGGTTTATTTTGGTAGCCATTGATTACTTCAGGAAATGGGTGGAGGCTACATCTTATAAAGCTGTAACCAAGAAGGTCATCGCAGACTTTGTCAAAGATCATATTGTTTGCCAATTCGGAGTTCCTGAGTCCATTGTTATAGATAATGCTGCCAATATCAACAGTGATCTGATGAAAGCCATATGTGAAACTTTCAAAATAAAACACAAGAATTCCATAGCCTATAGACCTCATATGAATGGAGCCGTAGAAGCCGCCAACAAAAACATCAAGAAGATACTAAGGAAAATGGTAGAGATCACAAACAATGGCATGAGAAGTTACCCTTTGCTATATTGGGGTACCGCACCACGGTTCGCACATCAACCTGGAAAACTCCCTACATGCTGGTTTATGGTACCGAGGTTGTCATTCCAGCCGAGGTGGAGATTCCTTCTTTAAAGAATCATATAGAAAGCTGAACTCAGCGATGCAGAATGGATAAAGAGTCGCTATGAACAATTGGACCTTATCGATGGAAAAAAGATGAATGCAGTATGTCACGGCCAACTTTACAAGAACATAATGTCTAGAGCTTTCAACAAAATAGTCAAACCAAGACAGTTCGCACCAGGACAACTGGTATTGAAGAAAATCTTCCCACATCAAGATGAAGCCAAAGGGAAATTATCTCCCAACTGGCAAGGTCCATACATGGTTCACAGGGTACTAACAGGAGGAGCACTCATACTTGCAGAAATGAATGGAAAAGTATGGTCAAAACCAATCAATTCAGACGCAATCAAGAGATACTATACTTAGATTATCTACATTTTTTCATATGATGTAATTGAACTGCGCTTAACCTGATTCCCATTTAAGAGGGGATATGTTGGCAGCCTTATGGGTTCGGTCATATCATAATAAAATTTTCATTTCCCCCCAAGCTCAGAAATTGGGGCAGATTTTGAGGAGGACCCTCAAAATTTTGGAGCTAGTCCAGCCAACGCCATCACATGCCAGAAAGTCAATAATCAATTAAGAAACTGGGGCAGAATTTTGAGAAGGATTCTCAAAATTCCAAAGAAGGTTCAGCAAGGCCTATTATCCGCAAACGGTCAAAGACCATCTACCAAAACAGGGGCAGAATTTTGAGGAAGACCCTCAAAATTCCGATATAAGAGAACCGCAATGCCTTTGAGTTGTGTTACGGTCACTAGTTCATCTAAATTATCAATATATTTCTAAAATAACTCTATTTTTATCAATAATTACATATTTTTCTAAAACTCTATTTCTGTAACAGTCAGTGTCACCCAGGAGAACTCGAAAGGCATTTAGAACGGAGCAAAGCAAAGCCAGCCGACAGAAGCACGAGCCAACCTCCCCCATAAAACTTACAACTTTTCTTTGAACGCAGGCACATTTGACGTAACGATAGCGCTCGCAAATATATATACACAAAGCAAATTCACTATCCATTCGGCCATCAGACACTAAATATATCTCCAGCTAAGACGTACACTACTTTTATTTGCTACTCGCTCTTTGCATGAGACTAATCCCTGTCCCCATATTTGCATGAGGCTAATCATGCCTCCACAATTACATGAGGCTAATCCTTTCCTCCACACTTGCATGAGGCTAATCCTTGCCTCCATACCTGCATGAGGCTAATCCTTGCCTCCATACTTGCATGAGGCTAATCCATGCCTCCCATTTGCATGAGGCTAATCCTTGCCTCCATACTTGCATGAGGCTAATCCCTGCCTCCATATCTGCATGAGGCAAATCCCTGCCTCCATATCTGCATGAGGTAAATCCCTACCTCCATACCTGCATAAGGCTAATCCTTGCCTCCATACTTGCATAAGGCTAATCCCTGCCTCCCCACTTGCATGAGGCTAATCCTTGCCTCCATACTTGCATGAGGCTAATCCCTGCCTCCCACCTGCATGAGGCTAATCCCTGCCTCATATTTGCATGAGGTTAATCCTTGCCTCCATATCTACATGAGGCAAATCCCTGCCTCCATACCTGCATGAGGCTAATCCTTGACTCCATACTTGCATGAGGCTAATCCTTGCCTCCACATTCGCATGTGACTAAGCACTGCCCCCCTTGGCACAAATATTGCTCTATTTCTAGCACTATCTATTTGCTTTTCAATCGGGCTAAGCTCTGCCCTCCATTTCACAAAACTAAGCTTTGTCTTGTTTAACATCATATTATTACATATCATGGGCTGAAATATTGCCAATATATCCAAAGGTGTCATAGTCTAAAGGCATCATCCTTATAGCCGGAAGACACCATGCCATGGCCTGAGGATCCCTCAAATTTATATATCATTATTCAAAGGCGTAATGGTTCGGAGGCACCATCTTCATGGCCCGCGAACATCATTTCATGACCTGCGAATCTCTCATCAGACAATTCATGGCCTAGGACATCATGGTCTAAGGACGTCATCACTAACTGTTCGAAGATAACTTTCATAGTCCAACGGGAACCTGCATCATGTTTAAATTTATGCACAGTATACACTTGTATTTCTTCTATTTGCAGGTAACCTGGCTAGCAACGGTTATCCCATCAGGAGCGATCCCGCTCCAGTTCTCTCAGCCATATCAAACCTAACCATTCCCGTAAACCATTCACTCACCCAGCCCTAGATGTTGCGTCCGTTCTCGAAATGACTTCATCGGTATACTCTGCTGATGGATCCAGAACTACATACAACCTGATTCCTATAAGACCAAGGATATGTAGGCAGCTCAGAAGCCAAAGTGCGGCCTAATCTCTCGAACTGTTCCGCTCGGTCAAAATTGGCCATCATTTCTTTACCCGAAAACTCTTTCATCCTTCACGGGTATAGAGAGGCAGCCATTGATACCCAATATTACCGCAAAATATTTTAAAATTGCATATATACCTTCAAATCATGCATTAATAGCAAATGGTATTTTTTATAATTTTTCTATATTTTTATTAGTTTATCCAGCATTTTATTCCCAATAAATAATTACAAAACGGCATTAGAAATGATTTCGGAAGCATATCTTGATTTAACTTATTATTTATGGTCCTATGTAAACCAAATCATTCCATAATTAGCCAAATTGGCACTTTTTGACTATAATTGCAATAACTTTGCAATTATAGCCCAATCATAGGATTTTATACTATTTTTGATCGAAAATTAATTATTTATATTTTTTTAATACTAAGTAATCATTTTTAACTATTTTCTATGCATGAAATTCATTTTGTATAGTTATCATCTATTTTTATAAATTATTTTATTCAATTTAATTAGGTATTTAACAAATAGCCCCATTTTATTTCAATTATAACCTAATTAAACTAGCCCCAAACCCCCATTCAAATCATCCCAAGACCCAGGCCCAAACCTAAATCCTACCCGACCCAATTCCGCCCAAATCCTGTCGTTGATCATTTTTTATCAACGGTTCAGGTTAATTCCTTCCTTAATTAACACTAGCCCCCAAACCCTCATTTCTCTCATTCTCTCATCACTCTCCGTCGTCTCACCCTCTCATTCTCTCTCAATCCCTCTGCTAAACCTAAGTTTCTACTCGCCGGCCGTTGGCTCGCCAGCATCACTGGGGGTTCCACCACCACCCTTAGCCTCCATGGCTCCCCCCCCCCCCCCCATGCTGGATTATTGTTACCCTAAGGCCCTCAAAGGACCAGTAGCTGTTCAACTTACACATAGGGTCTGTGCTCACCGTTCTCAGGCTACTTTGGCCCGTCCAAGTAAGATCTTTCTATTTTTCGGCTAGATCTATGGCTTCTAAGCCGGAATCTCTCCATCTCTGGGTTATCTCTCTCTGAAACCCTAACTCATCTCTTGACTTTTCAGATCTACCATAGATTTGAGTACATTTTGAGTTATTTTCGCTGTTTTCCATGATAAACTCTTCGATTTTTCAAAACCCCTCTTCGTCTTCAAGACTAGGGTTTCATAATCCCTTTTTTAAAATGACTTCTCCTCTAATTTTCAGTATTATTATATGATTTTCCTATGTTTAAACGATTTATTTAAGTTTTTCTTTTATCAGATTCATCATGTTGAATACTCTAATTATTTTGGTTTTAATCCGGGGTTCTGAAACTGTCTTTGCTTATCTGATTTGTATATATACCTATTTCTCATGCATATGTTCTGAGCTTCTATGATTTTCTACCTCCTCGTGCTTATTAGGGTTTCTGATTTTGCTCTTCCCGCCTATATTATGTTTACTTTGTTTGTTGACGGAAATTTGTGGTGATTTCGTCTAATCAGTACTATTTTTAGCTAAATCCCTAATCTCTTGTGATTGATACCTTTTACTAATTTCCTGTGATTGATACCCTTGCTGATTTCTGACCTTTAAATCATTCTCTTGCCTTATTACGTGATTGACTATGTTGTTGATTAATTCTTATGCTATTTCCTTAATTAGAACTTTATGAACTTAGCCCTAATTATTTACCCTATAGCTGTTGTATTTGAAGGCTGTCCTTATTGGTCGTGCATTGATTTCTTTCCTTATTTTGTTACTTAACTCTTTAATTAAAGGGAAGTACTTACACTGATTTGATTCTAATTAGTCCATAGTTCCATAATTATTGCTGAACTATGATTCTTGCCTTATTCTCTACCTGTTTTCAAACTATAAGTACCATGCTCTTTCATTAACACAACACATGAACACATTGGTTCAAAACTCTCTCTCTTATACTCAAAACTTTCTGCTCTCTTTCTATGATTACTTACTACTATTCTAAGTTAGCCGGCAGCAAGCCAAGGCTAGCTATTGTGCTCTCCTATTCTTCATTTTGTGTTTATTGTCTCTTTACTGGTATGTCCTAATTTCAATTCAAGTTCCAAAACCAATATGTTTCATTTACTACTTTAGCTTATCATGTTTCTGTTTTGTTTCTATCTGTGGTTCTGTTGTTCAATGAGTAATTGACATGTTTACATTATGGCTTCATCTAACATGCTAGCTCTACTCCCCTGGTAATCTGTTTCAATATGACTCTATCCTGCTTTGAATACTTGTCTACTTGTTGTCCAGTTTTGATATGCACTTACTTTGCAAACTGATCTGTGACTTTAGATGTCTGATTCTATGATTGTTTTGAAATCCATATTATGTTGATATCACTAGCTATTCCCTAATCCCATGAACCCTCACAAGGACTGCTATGCTCTTATAACTGTGTGTTTACCTACATGACCTATGTGTCCCCAAATCCCTCGACCCCTGTTTGTGGTTGCTGAACCTACTTTGGTTCTATATTCTCTGGCTGTGTATGAACCTATTTTGGAGTGCTGTGTTTGGACTGTTGCTTGCTACCCCACTCTCTTTTTAAAACTGTCTCTGTTGTCTTTTACAAAACTATTTCAAACAAGTCCCTTTTTCAAACTGTCTCTCTGCTTAAATCTTTTCAAGCACTCTCACATCTACTCTTAGGTTTTAAGTTCTACCCCTCTAATGTGTGACTGCTTAGGGATCCCTATGAGATCCCTCTGAACTCGGATACATTAGAGTTGGCCCTTCTACACTGCATTTACTCAACTATGACCATGAAATCTGGGTGTGAGAACTGCCCGGGATCCCTTGAGGTCCTTAGGGAACTCTAACAAACCCGGATTATATGAAAGGTTGTGAGGCAATCTGGCATTGGAAATTTTGGAAATCTGGGCCTATTTGTAGGCTCCCTATAGAGTAACTTCTTATTTTTCTTATCTACTTATGTAATTCATTCGATATTGGCCTGTAATAATTTATAAACGAATATGGGGGTTGGATAGTGAAAATGGGAGGGTAGCTATACATGTTATCAATATCAATGGGTAGAAAACATGCTTTAGGTTTATACTCTCCTGTATATGCATTAGAACTCATGTTTAGGACCAATACATGCAAAGCATATCATGTATTAGAAACCATGCTCCTAGGTTTCATGTATACTATTTTCAGCATCTCATTTTGACGTCCTTATTATCACTTAGAAATCCTGTTTCTAGGATAAACGACAACTTTTTAAATAAACTGCTGTGACCTGATGTGCATTTAAAAATCCTGCTTTAGGAACCCTGCATATAAATTATTCTACATTTATACGTCCATTTTAGATACCATGTTTTAGGATCTCCTTCGTACTTGCTCAGTCACACCTAGTGTAAACTACTGATTATGGAAGATGTAAAAACAGCTTCACATTTGATTATCCTATTTAAAATAAACTGGTATTAATCCCTGCATTTTATAACACTTAGAACAATATACTTTTAGGTAAAATAACTCCTTCATTGTCCTAATGGTTCTGGTAACAATTGTGCATTATCCTACGCCTAGGCAAGCCTTAGGTGATCCAATTTCTTGTAAAACTGGAAAACTGTCTTCGAGTGTCTTGCTTAATGATTAACAAGCTTAAAAATCAATAGGCTAACCAACCTAGGACCCCTTTTTCCCAAATTCCTTTTGATTAAAACTTTTTATGTATACAACTTGTTCAAATCCCTTGTCTTATTATCTGAGTCATACAAGGTCCAACATGATTTATTTGCAATTATTTGTTTCAACTACTTATTTGTTAAAGACTAATTCACAAGTATAAGTTCGACCGGGACCCACCGTTGTGGACCGAGAGGGGTGCCTAACACCTTCCTCTCAAGGTTATTTCGAGCCCTTACCCTAAATCTCTGGTAATGCAAACCAATCCAAGAGTTAACCGCTCTGGGTGCCCTAACTCACCATAATCCATTAGGTGGCAACTCTTCAAATACCCAATTCCCAAAATTAAAACGAATTATCACCCCCATGTAATGTCGAAACTCGGACTTCTCTCCGTGAAGGGAAAAGAGGGGGTGCGATAGAGATTTTGATATAGGGGTCAGAATGGAATTCTGAAAGTTGGAGTAGGACCATTGTGTCATTTGTGACGTGTGTGC
Organism: Nicotiana sylvestris; assembly: GCF_000393655.2. Classification (NCBI taxonomy): domain Eukaryota; kingdom Viridiplantae; phylum Streptophyta; class Magnoliopsida; order Solanales; family Solanaceae; genus Nicotiana; species Nicotiana sylvestris. The sequence goes on along the minus strand of NC_091059.1, from coordinate 87,293,812 downwards.
AAAATTTCAGGTTATTCGAACGAGGTTTGATAGACTTTTTGATCAAAAGCGGAATTCAGAAGTTTTTAGAGTTCTTAGGCTTGAATCTGTGGTTAATTTGATGTTTCGATGTTGTTTTAGGTGTTTCGAAGATGGAATAAGTTTGGAAGGTGGTATATGACTTACTTGCACCTTTGGTTGAGGTCCCGAGGACCTCGGGGTAATTTTTGGATGGTTGAAGGGAGGTTTTGAGTTGGAATTAGCAGCTGAAGTGCTAAAGTTCCTGTCATAACTGCACCTGGGGCTTGGGGACCGCAGGTGCGGGCTCGCAAAAGTGGAAATGGAGTCGCAAATACGGGATTCTTAGCACAGGTGCGGTGGCTGGGGGGAAGTGGAATCCAGAGATGCGCACCTAGGACTGTAGGTGCGTGTCCGCAGGTGCGATAATTTGTCCGCAGATGCGGTTTTGCTGGGCCAGAACATATATATTCCACCCTTCGCGAATTTGGGTTATTTTCCATCACATTTCAAATGGGAAGAAGCTTTGGCGAGCAAATTCAAGGGAGAATTCAAGAGGGTTTTGTAGAGGTAAGGTCTTTGGTTCCCAAACATATTTTTATGATGATTTTTAACAATGTAAGCTTGACATCTATGGGAAAATTAGTAGCAAATTAGGGGTCATTCGTGGTCGGATTTTGGTACTTTTGGTATGAATGAACTCGTGAGAGTGTAAGATTCCAGTTTTGTGAAATTTATCGGAATCCAAGACGTGGGCCCGGGGGTCGAGTTTTGACCAATTTCGGGATTTTGATGTAATCTGATTATTTTCGAGTGGGCTTTGTTCCCTTAGCATATTTTGATGGTTATATACTGATTTTGGTTAGATTCAGGGCATTTGGAGGCCGAATCGAGAGGAAAAGGCATCGCAGGCTAGAGTTCGGCTTGGCTTGAGGTAAGTAACACTTCCAAACTTGGTTCTGAGGGTACGAAACCCCGAACTATATGTTCTATGATTACTATTGAGGTGATTCAAATGCCAAGTGACGAGCGTGTGGGCGTGCACCGTGAGAAATGCAGCCTGGGTCATTCCAAAGCATCACTTAGTGACTCTTTCTATCTGATATCTGTGATGTATCTATGTGATTAAGTCAATGAATTGCAAATCATGCTAAATACCATGTTAAGGCCCACGCCAATATTGTTGAGACCCAAGGAGTCATTTCTTGTTGTCATGTCATTAGTTTCATGTATATTCTATACTCAGTCATGTGCATGCATATTATATCATGCCTCAGTCTTGATTATTGCTATTTGACATGTCATATCATTGTTCGGGCTTATATCATGACATTTTAGCCCATATGTGTGAGATTGGAGAGTATTGACTGAGTGAGGCCGAGAGCCTGATATTGATTGACAGTATGTGATCGGGTTGCACGGTGCAGCAAGATATTGATCATGCCTTTGCTGGCATTGATATAGCTTTTGGGCTTAGAGAAGCCCCTCCGGAGTCTTTACACCCCTAGTGAGCGCAGTTGATGACATTGAGGGATGGATTTTCCCTGGACATAGATCTTGTCTGAAGTATTGGTATAGAGATGGATCTTCTCCATGAGGCTGGATTGGCCTGTTTCCTCGGTACTGGGTGACTTATAGTCTATGATGTGTATACGTTCTGGGATGGATCTTCCATGGGCCGAGTGAGCCGTATACAGTACTGAGTGGTTTTGCAGCTGTGAGAGAAAGTAATATACGTAACATTGAGCATGCTATCTGTGCATTGGTACTTAGAGTTTTTCCTGAGCTTTATACTCTGTATCGTTCATATTGTGTTCAAATTTCTACTGAGAAACTACATGAACAGTAAGCATGTCTATTTTTCCGTACAATTATCTGTTGCAACCTGTTGAGGTATGGTTCGTCACTATAGTCAGTCCATTGTTTGGACTTGTTACTTACTGAGTCGGCGTACTCACATTACCCCCTACATCCCTGTGTGCAGATCCAGGTATCATGGGGTACGGTAGCGGTTGCTGATCTTGCCAGTTGGAACCTTCTAAGGAGATTGCGAGGTAGCTGCTTGGCGACCGCAGTTCCGTCTTCTCCTTCCCTATCTTCCTTTATTTATTTGGATATTCTTAGACCATGTTGGTCATGTTATTTCGAACAGTTGTAGTAGTTTTTGGCTCATGACTTAGTGACACCCGAGGTCGGGATTATGTTTCTTTCCGCTGTATTTTGATTTATACTTTTATCTTAGTGAATTTCTGCTAAAATTATGATTTTCCTTAAGTACTTATTTGAAAAATGGAGTGTTTGGAAACAAGTGGCTTGCCTAGTATCACGATAGGCGTCATCACGACATGGTTAGATTTTGGGTCGTGACATCTAGATATGTATAGGTCTCATCATCTCGTACGTACGTATAACCCATAAAAAGTAGCAAATAACCATTAGAATACCCATGGGGATAAGTCCTTCTTACAAGATCGGACAAGAGACTTACCTCGCTTCGAAGCCTTCTACTCGGCTCCCTTATATTCGTTAGTCACCTCAAACCAATGCCGAGAAACCTAAAACTAATCAAATAACGTCCAAACCAATTAATATTTGCTCAAAAGCTCATAATTTAACCATTAGAGTAATTTTCCAACCCAATTCGGAAAGTCAACAAAAGTCCACCCTGGGCTCACGTGTCTAGATTCTGGAATAAGATGAATGTTACACATAACCTTATGAACTCAAATATATAACTTATACCCAATTTCATAATCAATTTCGTGGTCAAATTCCATTTTTACTAAACGCTAGATTTTCCAACAAAATCCCAAAATCCCACTAATTTCTATGTTAAAATCCTTACCTAATTTATGTATTTAACATTTTAACTCATAATTGGTAAAAATCACTTACCTTATGTTGCTTGATGAAAACCCTCCCTCCAAAGAACTCTAAAATCGCCCAAGCCACATGAAAAATGGGGAGAATGAGCCTAAGTCCCGTATTAAAATCACTCTCTAACTAGGTCCTCCCTCTTCACGATCGCGGAAGCCTCCTTGCGATCGCGAAAACCAAAACTCTAGCCGCTTAAAAATACTCTTCACGTTCACGACAGCCAAGTCGTGTTTATGATGACTCTTTCCCCCAGCCCCCCGCGTTTGCGGTCACCAAGCCACGTTCGCGAAGTCCAATGCCTTCCAGCTCTTCCGACCCTCTTCTTTCTTCGTGATCATGCTTGGACCTCTACGTTTGCGAAGAGAAATTAACTGCTTCCTCTAAAATCCTCCTTCACAATTGCGGGACATCATTCGCGATCGTGGAGCATACCAACACCAGCAAAAGCTTCCAACTTCAAAAATGCTCTAGGTGATCCAAAACTCACCCTTGGAACCCCATCCAATCATATCAACAAGTCCATAAACATAATGAAAATCTAATCCAAGTCCTGAAACACATAAAAGAACATCGAAACCAAGAATCGCACCTCAAAACTAAATTAATAAACTTCAAACTTCTTCTAACCAACTCTGAACGCGGCGAATCATACTTAGACAACTCAGAATGATGCCAAATTTTATGAAAAAGTCACAATCACTATATGAACCTATTCCAAGGCTCGGAATCCAAAATGGATATTGATAACACCAAATTCTATTTCAAATCAAACATAGAAAACTCTAAAACTTTCAAGATGCCAACTTCCAACAGTAAGCGCCGAAATGCTTCCGTTCCACCAGAAACTCAATCCAAACATACTCCCAAGTCAAAAATTACCATACGAACCTATTGGGACCTTCAAATCCCGATTCCAATATCATTTACTCAAAGTGCTGATTCAAGTCAAACTTAGCCACCTTATGCCACTATTATGGAACTCAGTGTTTCAAATTCAACCCGGACCCTTCCAAATCCAAAGTAATCGTCCCCGCAAGTCAAAATAGGGGAAAAGGGAAGTAGATAGAAAATTGACCAGTTGGATCGTTACATGTCCTGAAAGTTGGTATAGCCTAGATTTCATAGGTCGCACAAGTCATGAGTAGGCTTGGTAGAGTATTGAGGATTGGTACAGAAAGGACACATGCTTTAGCTGTAATAGAGTAGGAGCCGGAGCCACAGGTTTTGCCGCTACTAGGGCTATAGGCCGGTTTAGAGGTAGAGGTAGATCCCAACATAGATCACGTGTAGCGACACCTACAGTTACACACGCTCATGCTAGAGCAGCGTCTATCGAGCCCCAGATAGCTCCAGATGGCGAGATTCAAGTTTAGATTGAGCCAGTAGGGCCAACTCAAGTTCTAGAGGGGTTTATTGCTACTACAGTGCTTCGGGATACTTTGGTTCATATGGTTGGCCTTGTGGAGAGCATGGTTTAGATAAGTGTACTTCCTATGGCACCAACCGCTTCTCAGGCTGGGGGAGGAGCTCAGACTCCGGCCACTTACACTCCAAAGCAAATGGTACAAGAGTATTAGACCCTAAGAATTAGTTGGTATGGTTTAACTTATCATTGCAACACAACTTAAGGTTAGGCCCACGATGCCAGCTAATGAGTTAAAGATGATGTATAGGTTTCAAAAGTTATTTCCTCCTCACTTCAGCGAGCGCCTTCAGAGGATACCGAGTCTTAGACCAATGTCATGATATTTTGCACAATTTTCAAGCCTTTGAGTCTAATAGTGTGGACTTCACTATATTTCATAAATAGGATTCGTCTAAGAGATAGTGGCAAACCGATAAAATGGGCATACCGGTAAGATTACCTCCTTTTACTTGGGTTCAGTTTTCAATGCTTTTTTTAGAGAAGTTTATCTCAATCACTCAAAGATATGTTCTACACAGTTAATTTGAGCATGTTTATCAAGATGGTATGACAGTTACCCAAGATGAGACAAGGTTTGTTAATTTATCTCGTCTTGAAGCTAGTGTGATCCCTACTGAGAAGGAGAAGGTACAGAAGTTCATATTGGGGATTGCCTATGGTCTTAGATTTTAGATAGCTAGAGAGGTCGAGATTGAGACTTCATTCGCTCAGGAAGTTAAGATTTCTAGGAGGATAGAGTGTATTCATGGTAGGGAAAAGAGGCGGCATCTGATATGAGGCCTTATCATTTTGGTAGTTTCAGTGCTGACTCCTTTGGGGGCAAGGGTCATTCTAGTAGCGTAATAACCCGACTAGTAATTTTGAGCTTTATCATTTTGTTCAGTGGTTAGAGGTCTTGAGTGGCTTCATATTGTGTATTATGACTTGCCTGTGCAGTCGATTTTAGTTTTCGAGAGTTTCGGAATTTGATTTTGAAGAATGTTTTTCCTTTTAGAAGCTTAAGTTGGAAATATTGACTGAAATTTAACTTTTGCGGAAATGACACCGAAACGGTGTCTTGATGGCTATGATAGGTTTGTATCGTTATTTTGGACTTGGTCGTATGCCCGAAATTGAATTTGGAGTTCCCTGGGTTGATTTGGCATGTTTTGGCGAAAGTTGGCAATATGAAGATTTCAAAATTCCTTAGGTTTGACTATTGTTTGACTTGATGTATATCGATTTCAGATTTTGGTTTTAGAACTTGAAATACGTCCGTTTTGTTAGTTGGAACTTGTTTGCAAAGTTTGGCATCATTTTGAGTTGATTTGATAGGAATCAGACGTGTAGTTGTGTTTTTAGAAGTTCTTGAGTTTCATGTAAATTTCATGTGTTTTGAGGTCTGATCTGTGGTTTCGGATGTCATTTTGGCGGTTCGATCACCCGAGTGAATTCATATTATTTCTTTAGACTTGTGTTGATGTTTGGTATGGATCCCCAAGGGCTCGGGTGAGTTTGGGACGCGTTTCAGAGTGTTAGACGGAGTTTCAGTTCTGCTGGTTTTGCATTGATGCTTCAGGTCTCTCATATGCGAGATTTTATTTGGATTTGCGATTTCCGCATTTGCAAGGTGGGAATCTCTTTGAGAGGTATGGAGATGTTGGCTATTTTTGCATTTGAAATAAGGGCTCCACATTTTCGATGTTGCTTTTGCGAAGCCCTAGTCGCATTTGCGACAATGGATGGGCAGTGGCCAGTCGCATTTGCGAGCTTTTTTGTCACATTTGCAATGGACCATGATTCGCTTTTGTGACATTTGGGTGGGCTTGGTAATATTTTCTTTTGCGATCAATCACATTTGTGATTGTCGCATTTGCGAACCCTGGGTCGCAAATATGACTTTTGCAGCTGAACATAAGTGTTGAATTATGAGACTTAGCTTCATTTTATTATATTTTAGAACCCTACACTCGGTAGGAGGGGATTTTCACACACAATCATTGGGTAAGTTATTTTGATCAATTTTCAACTATATTACATGATTATATATGCGATTTAACATCAGAATCATGAGATTTGAAGGGAAATTTAGGGGTTTTGTCTATATTTTGAAAAATGAAAATTTGGGATTTGAGAGTCAAGTTGGACTCGGATTTTGAAACAAAATACATATATGGACTTGTGGGGTTATGGGTAGTCAAGATCTACCCTTGGAACCAGATTTTTACCGGGCGTGCTTGGGGTTGACTTTTGTTAACTTTTGAGAAATTGTACAAATATCATAACTTTACTTGTTGGAATTGGTTTTTCTTGCATTGTTTAATGATATTAAGTCATTATTTTTTAGATTTGAGCCGTGCGGAGACGTATTTTTAAAGAAAAAGCTATTTTGAGTATTAACTGAGGGCTTTTGAGATAAGTATCTTGGCTAACTTTGTGTGGAGAAAAATACCCGGTAGGTATTGGTTTGATTGTACTATTTGAATTACGTGGAAGTCATGGGTACGAGTGTGTACACGGCCTTATATGTGAAAATTTGACCCGTATAGACTCTTAGGTTTCTTATGCACATTAAATTGAAGTTGCCCTATCATGTTATATCCTCCATTATTAAATTAACTCTTACATGCTTTATTTGAAGTTTTTAGTACATATTCTATCTTTTATTGCCAAATATACTCTTATATGCTTTAATTGAAGATGTTGCCTCTTTTATTGCCATGATTTCTCTTTCAATGTTGATTTATTCTAATTTGAAGTCGTTGTTACATGTTATCTCTCTCATTGTTGAGTTATTCTTATTTGAAGTTATTAGTACTTGCTATCTCTTTTACTATTGAGCTTATTCTTCCATTTCATTGTGTTGTTGTAATTCTTGTATTGATTTACCTATCGTATTCCTGTGTTATTGTTGTTGTTGTACTCAGTGTTGTCGAGTCGTGGGCTATGTGAGGTTGTGGTATTGGAATTTTTGTTATGAAAATGTTATGACATATGAGCACATATGGAGTGAGTTGTTATATTTTGTTGTTATGTTATTGGCACATGTGGGATTGTTGGGGTGGTTGCACGTGAGGTGTCTGTGCTATTGTTATTATTGATGTTTGCACATGTAGTGTAAGAATGAGGGCTATATATGTGGGGTTTGTGCATGTGGCGATACAAGGCGAGATAATTATCCATGAATTGTGTACGCGACGAGACAAGGCAGGCACTTACTTTATTGTTGCATACGTGGCGAGACTAGGGGGTCTATGTCGGGGATGATTTGTGATGGCTTGGGGGCATTGTCATTGATGATATTAGTGTGATGGTGTGACTATCTTCTCTGAGTCATGCATATTGGGGTTTTTGTTGTGTTGTTTCTAATATGCTATTCAGTGTCTCTGGTCTTACTTGTTGACTCGAGCTGTATAGTACACTTGCACAAGCATACTCCATAATCTGTCTACTATATTAGTCCAAGAGTGTAATTCTTGATTCATTGATCATGTACGTGTATTCTTATATATCTACCTTCCGTGTGAGGATTGGACTATTGGTACATCAGTTTTTTGTGCAGATATGAGATATTGGTACTGTTGGCATCTGAGCTATCCATGCGAATATGAGATATTGTTATTATTGGTACGTGAGTTGTCCGTGTGAATATGAGATATTGTTACTATTGCCACGTGAGTTGTTCGTGCAGATATGAGATATTGTTATTGTTGGCACATGAATTGTCCATGTGGATATGAGGTTATTATTAATGGTATTGGCAATAACATTTGCCTGTGTTGAAGGATACGATACGGCGAGATGGCGCAAAGAAGGTTGTGGTGGGAGATGATGTTGTTATGCGACTTCAGGGTTAGATTGTGTTTCGAATGTTGATGGATTGAGGGAGTTGATTCTACATGAGGCTCATGATTTCCACTATTCATCTAGGTGTCACGACAAGTATCGTGACTTGAAGAAGTATTACTGGTGGTGGAATATGAAGAAAGATATTGTTGGGCATATTTCACTGTGTTTGAAATGTCAGCAGGTTAAGTATGAATATTAGAAATCATGTGGTTTGACTAAGAGGTTGGTTATATTAGAGTGGAAGTGGGAGCACATTACTATGGACTTTGTGGTAGGATTACCACGGATTTTGAGGAAGTTTGATGTTATTTGGGTCACTATGGACAGATGGACCAAATTTGCACATGTTATTCTGGTGATGGCTTCTTACACTTAAAGAAGTTGGCTCAAATGTACATCAAAAAGTTTGTTCGTTTGCACAATGTGCTCATTTCTATCATTTCATATTATGACACACAGTTCATATCGCACTTTAGGAGAGCAGTTCAGTGAGAGTTAGGCATACATTGGCAAAGTTCAGTGAGCAGACTATTTAGATCTTTGAGGATATGTGTTTTTTATTTTGGCGCAATTTCTACCATTGTCAAAGTTTGCCTACAACAACAGCTATTAGTTTAGCATTCATATGGCACCATATGAGGCTTTATTTAGTAGGCGATGTCGTTCTCTTGTTAGTTGATTTGAGCCCGGTGAGGCTAGTGATCCATGTCCAATCAGCACTCAATAGTGAGTTGAAATGGTCGTTGGACGAATAGTACCCAACAAGAGTCAGGGTCGATTTCCATAGGGAGTTTATAAGGGGTGTTAGAGTAGACACTTGATGAGAGTACGTGAAATAACTCAATTGTGCTTCCAACACATAGTTTTTATTTTTGAAGTCTAAAAGTATAAAATTAACATGTGTACAGTGAAATCAGGGGGACCAATTTCTCATTGGCAAAGTGCTTCAGGAGGTCGCCTCAGAGGCTCGAGACCTCGATCTGGGTACTTCCCTCAAGATCTATCGACACCCGACCTGGGGATAATGTTGGCCGAGACCCCGATGAGCATGGGAGGCTTTCGAAGAATGCATCCGGAGCCGATTAAGTCTACCTGGGCAGCCCAACGTTGGTCTACGTATACGTCACGAAGCTAGTTAGTTGTCCCATCCCCCCTCCTTTATCACTCAACGTATCTTGTACTAAGTTTGGATTCCCCTCTCTTATAAAAGGGGAATCATTAACACTCTGTAAGCAAGTTACTCCAACTATTCTACATAAGATCAATAACAACTCTCTCTCTTTTCTCTCTTACTTACTCGCTCAAGGCTACTTCTTCATTTATTGCTTTCATATTTCTTCTTCATTTATTGCTTGATATTGGCCATAAAGAGCCTCCTTTAATTATATCCTAACTGTTATTCCCTTCCCAGTAACCCCCGATAACTCGAACTCAAGCCAAGGCATCGACCTCGAGGCCCCTCATCGATCAATCCGAGGCCCGGATAACAAGCCCCTCGATTTGATTATAACTCTGTTTTAGCTCGCATTTCATCTCTCATCTACATACGCCTGGCATCAACTGCTCTAACAACTAGCATAAAATTAGATCACGTATTTTTAGAGTCCCATTAAAATATTTAATTGTTATTACCATTTTCACGGTAAACAGTTTGGCGCCCACCGTGGGACTAAAAATAATAGTGTTTATTTTCTTACTGGTTTTGTTACACAATGCAAGTTATCTTTCACACTTCTTCTTGTCCAAGGTCTTCAATTTCAGGACAAAATGTCTGGCTCGGTAAACAGAGTCGAGAACGACAACCTTGAAAACCACGGGGAAAATGGTGTGGCTATTCCAATTATTGGCGAGTTGCCGCAGAACCTCGATAACACACCCGGACCAATTCCAGCGGACACGGATTCGCAAGACGTGCAGCAGGTCGACGAAACCTCACACACCGACAAAAGCATATGACATGGTGACCAATAGGAAGCCCAAAAAACCCCAGCCCGGGAAGAACAGAAAGTTAGTGTTCATGTTATCTTTGAAATGTTCCAGGCACAACAGTTGGCTATCGCTCAGTTGCAAAGCCACCCCAAGACTCCCAGCACGGTAGCACCAAAAATAGCTCCCCCAGCCGAACAAGTACCCAAGAGATCGAGCAATAACGGATCGATAGCCGACCCGTCCATAGTAAAAAAGCTCGAGGATCTCACCAAAAGGATCGAATCGGGTGAGAAAATGATAGCAGCCAACAATATGAAGGTCAAGACCTATAACTCTAGGGTCGACCAGATCCCGGGTGCGCCCCCGGTCCTCAAGGGCTTAGATTCAAAGAAGATCATACAAAGGCCATTCCCCGAGGAGATGGCCCCAAAACCCATTCCAAAGAAGTTCAGAATGCCAGAACTCCCTAAGTACAACGGGACCACTGACCTTAGTGAACACGTTACTGCCTACACCTGTGCGGTAAAAGGTAACGATATAAAAAATGATGAGATCGAGTCCGTATTGTTGAAAATAATTTGGGGAAACACTCTCGAAGGGGGCTATGATGTGCATGCTGAGGCGCAACCTATCTCACAATGATCGGAGAATGGATCGAGGATAGGATCCTCGAGGGCTCATCAACAGAGCCAGGTTCGATCGTAACGTAGTGAAAATAGGTTCCCCCACTTGTCATAATACAACTTCAACGTCGATGTGTCGGAAATCATGCTCGCCATCAGTAAAATTAGAGATGCCAAGTGGCCCAAATATACAGTCGGATCCTTCGCCAAGGAATTACAACTTGGTATGCGAATTTCACAACACGCACGGCCACTTGACCGAGGATAGTCATCAGCTACAAGAGGAGGTAGCTCGACTGCTTAACAAAGGACATCTCCGGGAATTCCTTAGCGATCGAGCCAAAAATCAATTCCGGGAAAGGGAGGCAACTAAGAAGAATGAGGCAAACGAGCCCCAACATGTCATCCACATGATCATAGGGGGCGCTGATGCCCCGCAGGAACTCGTAATGAGAAAAATGAAAATATCCATCACCAGAAAAAAGCAGACCCGGGGATATATTCCCAAGGACGCCCTCACATTCAGCAAACAAGACATCGAGACCTTGTCTCAACCTCACAATTACGCACTGGTAATCTCCTTCCTTGTAAATTCTTTTCAAATAAAGCGTGTACTCGTAGGTCCAGGTAGCTCGGCTAATATTGTCAGGTCGAGGGTGATAGAGCAGCTCCGATTGCTCAACCAAATTGTGCCCGCCACTCGATTCATCAACGGATTCAACATGGCAAGTGAAACAACGAAAGGAGAAATCATCCTTCCGGTTACTGCGGCCGGCACGACCCAAGATGCCAGATTCCATGTCATCGAAGGAGACATGAGGTATAACGCATTATTTGGGCGACAGTGGATACACTGCATGAGAGCGGTACCATCCACCCTTCACCAGATGATGAAATTTCCAACAAAGGACGGAATTAAAATTGTTTACGGGGAATAGCATGCGGCAAGGGAAATGTTCGCAATACATGATGTGGCACCAATGCTCGTACCTTCGCCTCGAGTAAACAAAAGGGCGAATCAGGCTTCACCCTCGATCAAACATGGCGAAATAAAGTAAAGGACCATACCGCATCCTCACCTCAGGCAATTGAAACAAATCAGCCCTTACGATTGTAGCATATCAATCCCCGACGCGTCGCCGACATATCTCACTTCAAGGTACGACCATCTCCCTTTTTATTTCAAATTTAGGACTAAACCTTATGCAGGCACTCGATCGGAGCAGTCAGAACGCTAACCCTGCCCGAAGACCTTAAGGTCCTATAAGCACCCATTACACTCTTTTCCTTCGATCAAGTTTTTATCCCAAAAGAAGGGTTTTACCGGCAAGGTTTTTAACGAGGCAACGTCTGTGTGCTACCTAGGGGAAACTCAACAAATGTTCAAAACTTCTTTTGCAATCAACATTGAATGTTGGGGGGCATCCCCCTAGGAAGCCACCCGCTCGAAAAAGTCATGAAACGCCAAATGGGGTCCCTGTAGGAAAGTAATGTACCGGGCCAAACGGTCAAACGAACCGTGTCCATATAGCCAGGCTCCTGTCGGCGAATACGTGTACTATTGTACCAAATAATCAAAGAATATCTTTTGTCAAAAACACCTTCACAAGATAAGGCAACAATTTCTTCGTCGAAAACATCCAGAACACTCAGGGACTGACGTCGGCAATTCAATGCTCAGACGACCTCCGGGTCGAAACTCCAAAACCATAAAGCCTTCAGGTAAGGCAATGCGAAAATCGCTAAGCATCTCCAACATCGAAGGTACCTCGAGTACTCGAGGACTGACGTCAAAAGTTTGAAAGAGAAACGCACGGCCTCAAGGGACGGAACCCCATGCTCGTAAGCCCTCAATGAGGCAACTCCGAACTCGCGAGTAACGGCCTTCGAGCCTAAGCAAACTCGATAACTCGGAGACTGTCACCAGTCGCCACTCACTTAAAAACTCGAGGTCGTAAGACCCCGAGCGGGCAAACTCGGTCTGCAAGGTCTATTCAACATAGCAACAAAATCTGTAAGACCTCAACGGCATGAAAAACCCTGTAAAACCTCAACGGCATGAAAAAATCTATAAGACCTCAATGGCATGAAAAAATCTGTAATACCTCAACAGCATGAAAAAATCTGTAAGACCTCAATAGGCATGAAAAAACTGTAAGACCTCAACGGCATGAAAAAATCTGTAAGACCTCAACGACATGAAAAATATGTAAAATCTCAACGGCATGAAAAAATCTGTAAAACCTCAAAGGCATGAAAAAACTGTAAGACCTCAACAGGCGTGAAAAAAACTATAAGACCTCAACGGGCATGAAAATTTTGTAAGACCTTACTACAGGCATAAAACTCAATCCCGGAGTTTAGGCTATATGTCACATTTGCAAGACTACGGAAAGGCATACCCTCGATGTAGATACCTACACTACCACACTCGGGATCAAAAATGGCTCCGGCAAAACACAAATAACTATGGTCAATATGGCTGCACTAGCCAAATTAACGCAACGCGGGGATGCCCAACCGTTGCTACAGAATCACAGGTCATTACTTCGAATATACTTCGAAAAGAACCAGTTAAAATAGGCTACCCTCGATAGGCAAACGGGTTTCGACCATGTAAGCTCCAAATCACAAGACTTCCAGCTACTCAACCTACGAGCCAAACCTTTTGAGGTGCTAGAACATCGCCGATAACAACTTGAAATCAAGGTTTTTCCCGAATAGATAATGGGTTAGACAAAATCATTTCAAAAAGTCCTTAACGAGAGGAAAACAAAACCTACATATGCCCACGGGCAAAAGCGTAAGAGCCATTGTCGCCAGCCAAACGAGCCTCAGGGCCCCACACTAAAAGGTCACAACGACCAAAAGCGTAAGAGCCACTATCACCGGTTAAAATTTGAAAACTTGAGGATTAAAATGAGCTAGAGTCGCAACCCAATTCGGAGATCGGATCCAAAATAGTTAAACTATACATAATGCCTAAGGGCATAGCGTAAGAGACATCGTCGCCAGCTTCACGAGCCTCAAGGCCACATACACAAAAGGTCGCCTCGACCCAAGGCATAAGAGCCACTATCGCCAAATAAAAAAAACTTGAGGGTCGATTGAGCTCGAGTCGCAACCCGATTCGGAGACTGAACCCAAAATAGTGTAAGTACAAACGCCCAAGGTTAAGGCATAAGAGCCGTTGTAGCTAGCCCACGAAAACACGAAACGTGAGGGTCAATTAAGCTCGAGTTGTAATCCAACTCGGAGATTGAACCCAAGACAGTTAAGCAAAAATGTAAGGGCTCCCATGCCAGCTTACACTAAAGGCCGTGTCGACCGAATGCGTAAGAGCCCCCGGGCATGCCTGGTAAGCCCCAGAGCCATATTGCGGATCTAAGGAATCTCGCCAACTCTGAAACCAGTCCACCCGGTCGAAAGCAAAGCAGAAAGGGGTACATAAGAGATAAAGCTTCAGGTTTTCTTTTATTTACACACACAAAAAAGTGCATTCTCCATCTACAAACGCGCTCTGTGAATATCACATGCAAAATGGCAAAGTCTACCCCCCGTTCTAGAAGGCTACAGCCTATCAGCCTCATCTTCACTCTCCACGACATCGGCCAAAACTGATCGGGCATTACGCTCGATCGCCCTCGCTCGACCAGCTCTTCCGGGAGAACAAAACCCCTAGTGCCGATCTCTTCGAACACCTCTCTTCGAGATCTACAATGAACATATTCCTCAATCCTTTCTTCACGATCGAGAGCCCTCAGCAACTTGGCTTGGGCATCAGTAGTGTCCTTCAAATGAATTTCCATCTCCTGATCAGCCTTAGCCCGGCTCAATGCTGCTTCAGCCCGAGCATCAAAGATCTTGGCCCTGACCTTTGAAAGTTTGGACTCGAGCTTCGTGACCATATCCGCTTGAACTGAAGCGTTGTCACGAGCTGAGCGGAGTTGGGCCATGAAGGTAGGAACTTTAGCCAAGGCACCCTTCTCTTCTGAAGTTCGAGCCTGCACCTGAGCTCTTAGCTCGCCACAATCATTCCTAACTCGGTCGGATTCACCCCTAAGGTGCTCCAGAGCCTCCGTCTTTTTCCACAACTAAGATAAGTAAGAAGTTAACCTAAAAGATCAAAGAACGAAGCGCATACCATGAGAAGTTACCCGCTCTATCAAATAGCTCCTGTAACTCGAGCTGCGGTACGCCCCATATCGCCAGTGCATCAACTCGACTTCCTTATCCTTGCAAAGGAGCCTAAGCGACATACCCTCATCCAGGGCCTTCCCGAGCCTAGCTCTACAATGAAGCAGTCCAGACTCAAGCTTGTCGGAGGCCTACAGAAGAGAACTCAGTAAGAAGTATAAGGTGATAGCGAGAAAGGAATAAGCGCAATGCTCACCATAGCATTTTGCTTCCATATGTCCTGGGACAAAGCTCGCCACTCGCACTCCTCGAAGGATGAGTGGGTCGCTAAATCCTCAGTCCAAGTCTGGCAGGACAAGAACATCACCCGACACCCGTAGAACTACTATAGAAGAAGGGAGGAAGACACAGCTACTAGATCTACTCTCGCCATAGGCAGAACTGATTAAGCACGGGGCGCATAACCTAAGAGTATAGCTCAATTCTCCAACAAATAATACGGACTCTTAGGGTGTAATACCAGTAGTCAACACCCAGGAAAAGCAGCTTGCCCATATCCAATCTCGGTTGTCCTCAATGATAGCAATGAAGGGCGTAATCAATCGATACCGTGAAGTCAATAGACCCCGATGATCCTAAAGACTGGGGGCAGAGCTCTCCCCCCCCCTGTCGGATAAACCCAGACATAGCCGCCATAGCGGTCACAAAGTTGAAGAATTAAAAGGCAAAAAGATGTGCAGGCATGTTAATGTCGAAATACTGAAAACATGGCGCAGAAAGAAAATGGCAACTGCTTAAAACGCGGTGACCCCTGAGAAGGCGGAAACTGCCTCATATTCTATGTGGGAAAGGTGGCGACGATTCGCCTACCTCAAAGTCAGCCGGGAACGCTAGCCGATAATATGCTCTTTAGTCCAGAGGTGATACCCGACCTCGAAGATCTCCGTCGAGGTAAGGCTACGCTCCAAGAAGCCAACAACGTCTTCGTCAACACAAGGATGGCGCCCGACTTCGAGGATCTCCATCAAAGGGAATCAGGCCCTGGGGAAATGAGCGCTTTCCGAACATCGCCCGTGTGAACCTGGTTCCGGATGCCATCCAGGGTTGGCCAAACCCTTTTCCAGAATCTATCTACAGCACCATAAGGCTATTTACACTCAAATGCGCTCCCGGGTGGTCCGAGTATGAGAAAGTCTTCGCTCGGAGACTGCTTTCAAGAGATCAAAAGCATCCCCCACCCACAGATCCCCAAGCAAATTTCCTCTCAAAGGTTATTACGGAACTCAACTGGTAAGTCACGACTCCGAGGCCCAGAACATTATTCTCAACTGGTAAGTACGTATTGATATCTAATTTTTTCCTATATATTTTTTAAAAATGCAAAATATATTCAAAATGGCATATACATACATATATAAGCATGTCCAAGTGTTTTATTATTTTTTCCCATAATTTTAAAGTTTTAAATTGATTTATTTTCTCTCTTTTTACCCATAAAATCCCCAATAAGTATTTCCAAAATTATTATTTTGATAATTCATCTACTGAATTTTATTTATGCCAAAGTATGGCTAAGTAATTTTTACATATTTTTACAATTTTTTTTAGTATTTTTAAAACTAAATTGCACATAATTACAATATTAGCCCTTTTAAGGTTTAATTATGTTTTATACGCATAAAATTGGATCCTGTATTTTTAAATTATTGATTATGTATTATAAATTATTTTAGTACTTTAAATTAGTTTTCAGAAACTATTTACTATTTTTATAAATTAAAAAGGGGGAAATGGCTATTTAAAATGTAGCCAAATTGGCTTTTAATAATAGCCAAATCAAACCACAATTTCCCAAGCCCAATTTCTAATTAAAACCCGACCCTAACCCAATTAAATCCTACTCAACCCAGACCCCTTTCTCATCCTGGCCGTTGATCACAAAGATCAACGGCCACCGTTCACTCTAACCTTTTTTAACCCAAACGACCCCCCCCCCAAACCCTCTCATTCTCACAATCCGCCGCCCTTGAATCCTCTCTCCTCTCCAACTCTCTCTGAAACCTAAAGCTAACCCTAGTCGCCGCCACCTAAACTAGCCCTAATCTTTTCAATCCTCACTCAATCCAGGACTCCCATGGTTGTTTGAGACATGTATTTGTCTCCTACGTCTCTTGGTTGCCCGTTTTCGTGATTTCGTGAAATGATCTCGAAGAGATCTAGTCCAGACCTTGCTCAACTTCTATCTATGGTCTTTTATGCTATTTTCGGCCATCTATGGCTGTTCCAGACCTTGCTCAAACTCTCTTTTCTTTCTCTACTACTTGTGCTACTACTTTGTCTAGCTGGCTGAAAGCCAAGGCTGTGAAACTCTAATTGCTTTACTTTTTCTGCACTTTGCTTCTTCAACTGGTATGTTCCTAGTTCAAATTCTACAACTCAACTCTATGTGTTCCCTTGTTTGTCAATCCTTGTCTCTTTCTGCACTAACTTAATGGCTCATGTTGTTAAATTGCACTTCTTGTTTACTGCTTTACTCAACATGCTTAAATTTCTGCCCCCCCCCCCCCCCCGTACAAAATGTAATCAGCATGTTGACTTGTTCTTGTTTATGTCCCTCAACTAGTATGTCTCCTAATGTACTTGATTAACACTAATTCATGACTAATTATGTGTTTTTGATTTGGGTCCTCAATGTCCCCAACCCTTACTTCCCTGTTTGTAACTGCTGAAGTTGTACTACTCTCTGAACTTGTTTTATGTACATTGTTGCTCCTATCCCATTTCCCTTTCAAAAAAAACTATTTTCACTAAGCAACTCTTCTGTTGTTTTACAAACTTATTTCAAAATGTTATTTTCAAAACTGTTTTCCAACTCAACTCCTTTAAATCTATGTCAAGCACTCTCACATATACTCTTAGACTACTAGGTTCTGCCCCTTTTGTGTGAGCCTTGCCTTGGGACCCTAGAGCTCCCTCTGAACTTGGACACATAAGAGCTGGCCCTTCCGCACTGCACTCACTCTGTTTGGTTATGCAATCTGGGTGTAAGCACTGCCCCGGATCCCTTAAGGTCCTTAAGGAACTCCGACATACCTAGATATAAGAGAGGCTATGGAACAACATTGGCATTTGAGGTGAATTATTACATAACTCAGAGAGGAAGTCCAAATCAGGCTTCCTATAGTTGTAACTTCTTATTTTTCATTTCTACTTATGTAATTCAATCACATGGTCTGTAATAATTTGTAAACAAGTATTGGGGTGGTTAGTAAAAAGGGATAGGTTAAATATGCATGCTATAATTTGTTAAGGGTGGAAGACATGTTATTAGGTTTATATTCCTAATTGTCCAATAGAAACTATGCTTAGGATTCATACAATGCATTTGAAATCATGTTCTTAGGGCCTATGTTTCTTGCTTCAGCACCTCATTCATTGATCCATGCTCTATGTCTATGCACTTAGAAATCCTGCTCTTAGGGAAATTCTGCAATCCTGCCATGTGCATTTAGAAATCTTGCTCTTAGGAAATTCTGCAATCCTGCCATATGCATTTAGAAATTCAACTCTAGGAATTCTGAGTCATGAGTTTTATATATGCGCCTTAGACACCATGTTTTAGGATCTTATTTGCACTTGCATTCACACTTAGTGTAAAATGTTGATTATAAAAGAGGTAAAAACAGCTTCACACTTGATTTAGCTGGTAATAATCTTTGTATTTGACTAGAACATCATGCTCATAGGGTAAAACAATTTCCAAACCATCTTTTAATTCTGAATAACTACTGCATATTGCTTTACGCCTAGGCAAGCCTTAGGTAATAACTTAAATAAAAGTAGAATTGCCTTTGCTTAATTATCAATTGTTAAAATCAGTAGGCAAACCTGATTCGGACTTCTTTTCTGAGTCATGTAATAAATCTGGTTCTACTGATATCAATTAGATACCATGCTTTAGAATTCAAATATGGACCTTAATGGAGTATGAGTCATGATGTACATGTGCATTATTTGTGGAGGTATATCTGAGCCTTATACTTGTTTCTATGTTTTCACCCTTTAAATGCGGTCCTACCTGTTTTTTATGTCGCCTTAGTATTTTGCCTTTAAACCAGAGGGTCTACCTAGAACCTCCTTCTTATAGGGTAGGAGTCCTAAATTCCCCCGGGACTGATAGGAAGGGATGGGTAACATCATGCAATAGGGGTCGATACCAACCCTCGCTTTAATTACCTTCACGGGCAGGAAAGGGTAGATATAGATATGAATGACCGGTGCGCTAATACCACGTGTAGCCCCTCTTTTGAGGAGTGCTATACCAGGTATTATGTGATCCATATTATTATAAAACCTAGGACCCTCTCCCCTTTTAGGCTTAGATTGTAATTTTTCTCAAAAATGTTGCTTTTCACTATTTTTTTCAAACACTCGTGTACTTAAACTCAAATCTCCTTACTATTTGAGCCCTACTTGTCTACTTGTTAATTGCACAAATTCACAAAAAACTGTCTGGCCGAGAACCACACTAGTGGATCCTGAGGGGTGTCTAACACCTTCCCCTTGAGATAATTTCAAGCCCTTACCTTGTCTCTGGTTATCAAACATAGTTAGAAATGAACCCTGTAGGTGCCCTAACGCACCTTAAAATCATTAGGTGGCGACTCTTCAAAATTACAAAACCCCTTTCCCAAAAGGAAAGAGTCGGCCCATAGCAAAAATGTCATGAACCCAATTCCGCAAAAGGGGAAAAGGGGGCCCGACAGCATGTCGACTCTACTAGGTAACTTTAGGCTTTTACCATTACAGATTGTTTTTGTGACTTTGTACCCTATGTGCAATTACTTGTTTAATTTCTTTAAGCATTTAATTTCTTCTTCAAAAGCAAAACTGACATATCATTTCTTGTTTCCTTCCTGTATAACTGCTTTAAATTTATGAAACTATTGTATTTATCGCTTTCTTAACGTGCAAATACATGTCAACATGCTTTTAATTATTGCATAATCATGCTCAACATCATACTCCACTCGTGCCAAACAAATACTATAGCAACGCTTGATGAGTGGTTGTGGTCTTCCTATATCATTACCCCCTAAATTCGGAAAGGCGCATTTGCGATAAAACTTGTCGACCAGCGGTGCAGTGGATAGTTCCGTGACTTCCCCCCTTGAGTTGTCCGCTCAAGGGTACCAGTCTAAAACCCCATAGAAACCTTACTCTATTTAAATTGTGCATGCATCATGGTCAAACCTAGCTGAGTCAGTTATGTAGTCCACATAATTATCCTTTAAGATAGCCTTGTCTAAAAGTCCACTGGGTTTCCCTAAACCCAAGCGGACATCATCATGTTCTGTGCATTTATTTAGAGAACTAAATGCTTCATGCTAATTGTTGATATTAAATAGTCTAGTCTGGTGGGGGTAAGGGCCTAACCTTGTTTGTCTTGCAGAAATATGAGGCACGAGGTCCCCAGCTTTGGTATGGTTAGCACACCCTCACTCTTGCTAGACTGGTGGAGGAATCTTCCATCAAATAACCAAATCAACGAATGGAAAGAGAGGGCTGCCAAACCCAGCGAAAAGCTAGAATATATGGAATACAACCTGTTGGAATTGGAAGGAAAGGTGAGGAAAAGAGTCACCGATTGCCAGAACGCTGAGGGAATGAAGGAGAACATTTATCAAAGGCATTTTTATTGGTGAACCTACGCGAACTGGAGGATTTGATCAATGAGAACATTCAACCTGAGGAAGGTCCTTCTAGGACCAAATAGATAGGAATTTGCTTTTTCGCTTTATGAATGTAATAAGGCCAATGGCCATTAGTGACTTTTATTTCTTGTTTATTTAGTGTTGTTTTGGGATTCGTCTATTTCTAGCAATAAAATGAGGCATTTAGCATTCTAAGTTCTCCAAATTAATTTGTCGCTAGACCTACCTCGGGCACAAAAAGGTTCCCAAATTAGGATACGCTTTACATTCCCGCACTATATGTTTAAATATTGCAATACTTTTTATAATCCTTACCTTTTGTTTTATTTTTGTTTTATTATTCCCCTCCCCAAAGGTTAGTTCGTGCACTTTGGCATCATCATCTTATTTCACAAGATCCAAGGGCCCTCCACCCACTCCACTTCTTAGTCCCATTAAAGGCAAGAACAAAGGCAAGATGGAAGATTTGAACAACATCAGGAAGGAGAACACCGCTGAACGGATAGAGGCCACTGATAGCCAGGGTAATCGGCTTCCTAACAAGAATATGTCACAACTTGAATAGAAACTGCTAAAATTCCAGGAAGAGCTCGATCAGGTTCAGAATCTGGCAAACCTGTCATTTTCCCTTAACACCCCAGATACCAACTTCCCCAACACTCAAAACCCGACACCTCCTCAAAATATCCCAAAACAACAGAATCATCCCGCTCCTCACCATCACATTGCTCCATCAAAGAACTAATGTAACACTTGACATACCCCAAACAATGCTCCACTACTCATCCTAGAACCTCAAAACTCCACAAACGACCATTTCCACACCCATACACTAGGCCACCATAACACTCCCATCTATATAGAGACCATGCCACACTCCACCCAGCCGATTTCATGCACACCTGAGTATGATGAGAAGGATCTGCTTATCAGGAACTTGGCCGAGAAACTTAAGAAACTGACCAGCTGGATTCAGGGCGTTGAAGGAAGTAAAGGAATCGAGGGGCTGAACTATGAGGATTTTTGCATAAAGTCTGATGTCGAACTGCCTGAGGGGTACAAACCTCTTAAGTTTGAGATGTTTGATGGCACGGGTGATCCAAGGGTCCATCTGAGGCTATTGTGACAAGCTGGTTGGAGTAGGAAAGGATGAAAGAATCCACATGAAGCTGTTCATGAGGAGTTTGAAAGGAGATGCATTATCTTGGTATATCAGCCAAGATCCCAAGAAGTGGTCAAGCTGGGTAGGCATGGCATCTGACTTTATGGACAGATTCAGGATTAATACAAAGAATGCACCAGACGTGTTCTATATTCAGAATTTGAAGAAAAAGCCCACAGAAACATTTTGCGAGTATGCTACTCGCTGGAGGTCCGAAGCTGCTAAGGTCAGACCCGCCTTAGAAGAGGAGCAAATGAACAAGTTCTTTGTCCGGGCTCAGGACCCGCAGTACTATGAGCGGCTGATGATGATTGAGAACCACAAGTTCTCCGACATTATCAATTAGGTGAGAGAATTGAAGAAGGTATCAAAAGCGGTATGGTTACAAACTTCGAGGCCTTACAAGCTACAAATAAGGCTTTACAGTCCGGTGGTGTATCCAAGAAAAGGGACGTAGGGGTCGTGATGGTTGCACAAAGGACCAAGTCTCCCCTCAAATACCAGACTTATCCAACACCACCACTCACATACCAGCCAACCCCAAATTACCAAGCACCCTCACCTTCATACCAAGCTCTGCCACCCACTTAACAGTCATCTCCACCTCCTACATATCAACCTACTTCACCCAGATACTCCTAACCCGTTCATGTCTACAAAACTTACAATGCTCAACTATCCCATTATCAAATCACCCCCTACATGCCAAAATTTCCCTAGACCCCAACCTAATTTTGATCGCAAACCTCTAAAATAATATACAGCCATCGCTGAACCCATCGACCAGCTGTATGAGAGACTCAAAGTTGCTGGTTATGTCACCCCCATCCCTGCTGCAACCCCTGAGAATCCTTCCCAGTGGGTTAACCCAAACAAATCCTGTGCATACCACTCCGGCATGAAAGGGCACACCATCGATGAATGTCGTTCCTTAAAAGACAAGATACAATCCTTGATTGATAACAAGATCATTGTGGCAAAGGAACCTACTCCAAATGTCCGCAACAACCCCCTTCCAGACCACAAGGGTGGAGGTATCCATATGATTGAAATAGAAGATGACTGGGATCCCGAGGGATCAATCGGGTTAGTCGCAGAAGGTGATGACCCAAAAAAACTGACAATTACTCTCAATCCAATCATAGTCGAGATCTAACCGTCAGAGGACGCTGAGGTAAATACGTCTGCACCACTCGAGTTTGAAGCAGCACTATCCGAAAAGATACCAGCACCGATTGAGGTTGAATTTGTGTCTCCAGTAAATGCACCCGCACCATTTGAGGTGACAGTCTTACCACCCAAGGCACATGTTCCGTTCGGAGTAAGGATAGTCGCACTGATCCCAGTGGAGATGTCAACCATGGCACCATTCTATACAAATGTTGTACCCTGGGACTATACAGCCGAGGCGAGAAGGAAAGGCAAGGTCAGGATTGAAGAAACTACCGCGGCACAAGGTATGACAAGGACTGGTAGAGTCTATACCCCTTAACATCTAGCTGAGTCAAGCAAGCAGGGCCTCTAATTGGCCACCCCTCATTGAGACAGGTCCGAACGACCTTTGGAGGAAAATACAGGCCAAGAAATATTCGGTTATCGACCAGTTAAACAAGACGCCGGCACAAATATCCATTCTTTCTTTGCTGCAGAATTCTGAAACACATAAGAATGCTTTATTGAAGGTGCTGAATGAAGCGTACGTACCAAGTAACATCACTAGCGGAAAAAGTGGCTAATATGGTAGGACAAGTGCTCGAAAGCCACAAGATCACTTTTCATGAGGACGAGATGCCACCTGAAGGGCTAGGTGTTGCGACCAAACACACACGCAAGTATACGCGGTCGTCAAGTAATAAAGTGACTAAAAGTCGGATGTCGATCCCATGAGGACTTGTGATTAACTATTAACTAAATTAGACTATCCTAATTATCTATACAAGAATTAAACCTAGAAGTATTTGATTCTAAACTAATTAAAATAAAAAGAAAATAAATAATGAACTCTGAGCCAAAGGATAGCAGATTTTTATGATATCAATGTAATGAAAATGATCTAGGGTTATGGGCTATCTAACAATCCTATTGTATTCTTCTATTAAATTGACTAACTAATTTATCTAGTTTATTGGTTGACAGGGTTAATATTGCTCATAAGAATCTGTCGAGTTCTTACTCGCCTATTCAAGTCAACTCAATGCCTATATGTCTATGGAATTAAGATCAACAAGAACGCATTTACAATTCCCGTATTTCAACCAAGCAAGGTAATTAGGTATATGTCTATCCTAACCGCGAATCTGTTCCCCGATGCCCAGGTTCAAGAACTTGCTCTATTCAATCCTATATGCAATCTAGAATTCCCACTTTCGAGTTCAATTCAAAATTCGTAGATAGTATTCAATTGGTGATCAAGCAATCAAATAATTAAGTGCATGATTGAATAAATAAACCAATATTATAAACTAAGAAATCAAACTCAATATCCGAATGACAATAGTCATGAAAGAACCACAACCCTAGAACGTCAAGTTTAGCTCCACATAGACATGGTAGCAAAACAACAACTCATACAAAGAAACATAAAAATTACTAAGTTTGGAGGAAGAAAGATGAAACCCGATGAATTCCGGCCTCCACGGCGGCTCTATGCTTGTGTTTTCCTCTCAAAAACGTCCTCATTGCCTCTTGCCTCTCTATTTCTTGCCCTAAACTATGAAAACCCTCTCTGATTTAACCTTGGGCAAGCTTGACTTTATAGAGGTTAAGTGGGTTTCTCTCCATGATTCTGCCTCAGCCTTTCTTACGTGCGAACTACTGTGCGACTTCGCGCGTTTCTTCGCGCACCTGGAGCTTATTTCATCCATTTTTTCATCTCGTCCTAGCGTGCAATCGACTCCGAGGGGTTTTTCTTGCTCATAAATCATTCCAATATCCTCTTGAAAGCATCATATAGGCTCCTCATCCTGCAATGTATACATATCACAATTAAAGCCTATTTTTCATCAATTAACCATAATATGTCATTGGAATATAATCAAGCAGAAGCATAAACAAGGAAATTCACATCACCATGCAATGCGAAGATTATTTCATCACCAGAATCCTGATCGATGGAGGTTCTGGTTTTAACATTTGTCCGCTAGTAACACTCAATAAGTTAGGTTTAGGGCTGCATAAGATAAAAGATGGAGCAATCAATGTGAAAGCCTTCGATTGTTCTCAGAGGTCCACCATTGGCGAGATTATTCTATGCTTGTAGATGGGACCAACCTGGTTCGAGGTCGATTTCCAGGTGATAGATGTACCAGCGTCTTACAACTTGCTGCTAGGACGGCCATGGATTCATGCCGCTGGGGTCATAGCATCAACGCTACATCAGGCAGTAAAGTTCGAATGGAATCACCAGGAAGTCATCATTCATGACAACCGTAGCAACCCTATATACAGTCGCCAAACCATTCCGGCGATTGAGGGAAGAAGGAAACTAGGTGGAGAAACTTACCACCATATCGAACGGGGAAATGCTATCAACAAAGACAAATAGTGGGATAGCAAAATCGAGAGTATACTAAGTTGGAGTGGGTACGAACCTGGAAAAGGTCTCGGCAAGAACCCCCAAGGAATCTCTAAACCCATAAAACTCAAGAAACATGGCACTACCTTCGGTTTGGGATATGAATACACTTTGGAAGAATTCAACAACTGGTCGCCACCATGGCGCGGTCGTTACTATCCATTAGAGCAGCCAATACCAAATCTGGAGCAGACTTTCCAACAGGCTGACATTATTTATGGGTCAAATGAAGAAGAAACGCTTGCAGGTGTGAAGAACTTATTTTTAGAGGACGATGATATGGACTATTGTATTATTCTCAAGGAGGAGGGGGAGGAAGGCCCTTCCATACAGGCTGTGAGCAGAGGGGCACATCTCAATAACTGGACTATCAGGACAACCAAAGCCCGACGAGCCTCGGGGTAGTAAGTCTAAAACAAGCATCATTCACTGTTTTTATTTACTAAATGATTTTCTTCTCACATTTTTCAATTCCCACAATAAGATCTTCGATGTTCAAAATAGTTACAATTTATCAAAAGCATGTTTGATTTTTCTTATGAATTGATATTTATTGCTATCATTTTCTCTCCTTAATTTACCAATACATCATTACTATTACTTATCTTGATGAACCAATGACTGTGACATGCAACGAGACAATGCAACAAACGGACATTGATTCAGAGGAAGATGACATACCTGACAAGATTATCAAAGAAGTTGAGAACTTTGAGGACAGGCCTAAGTCCAACCTGGACAAGACCGAAATTGTCAACCTAGGAGATGCAGAAAACGTCAAGGAAACACAAATCAACATTCACCTATCGCCATCAGAAAAGAAAGAATACATGGAATTTCTAAAGGAGTACGAGGACATATTCGCCTGGTCATATGATGACATGACTGGTCTGAGTACGTCTATTGTGTCTCACAAATTGCCAACCGATCCAATGTGTCCACCGGTAAAGCAAAATCTCATAAAGTTCAAGCGTGATATGAGTTTGAAAATCAAGGAAGAAATCACCAAGCAGGTCAAAGCTAAGGTCCTCAGGGTAGTAGAATACCCGACATGGTTAGCCAATATTGTGCCAGTACCAAAGAAGGACAAGAAGGTCAGAGTCTGTGTCGACTAACGGGATCTCAACCGGGCCAGTCCGAAAGATGACTTCTCTTTGCCAAATATACATATCCTGATTGACAATTGCGCCAAGCATGAGCTGTAGTCGTTTGTAGATTGCTTCGCTGGTTATCATCAGATCTGGTTGGATGAAGAAGATGTGAGAAAACGACTTTCATTACGCCGTGGGGAATGTACTATTACAAGATGATGTCGTTCGGCCTGAAGAATGCAGGGGCCACCTACATGAGGGCCATGACTACCATTTTCCATGATATGATACACAAGGAGATAGAGGTATATGTGGACGATGTTATTATCAAATCCAAGAAGTCCACTAACCACATGGAAGATCTGAGGAAATTCTTCAATAGACTATGGAGGTATAACCTGAAACTGAACCCCACAAAGTGCGCATTTGGGGTTCCTACTAGGAAATTACTTGGGTTCATTGTGAGCCGCTGAGGAATAGAACTGGATCCATCGAAAGTCAAAACCATTCAAGAACTACCACTGCCAAAGAACAAGAAGGATGTGATGAGTTTCTTGGGGAGGCTTAACTACATCAGCTGATTCATAGCACAGTCTACAGTTATCTGTGAGCCAATCTTTAAGATGTTGAAGAAGGACGCCACTACCAAATGGACTGATGACTGCCAAAAGGCCTTCGGTAGAATTAAGGAATACATGTCAACACCACCAGTATTAGTCCCGCCTGAGCCAGGT
This sequence comes from Nicotiana sylvestris, assembly GCF_000393655.2. Taxonomy (NCBI): domain Eukaryota; kingdom Viridiplantae; phylum Streptophyta; class Magnoliopsida; order Solanales; family Solanaceae; genus Nicotiana; species Nicotiana sylvestris. The sequence goes on along the minus strand of NC_091059.1, from coordinate 87,266,720 downwards.
AGACCCTTATTACTCTACCTTATAGTGTTGGATAGAGCTTTCGGCTGCGTTCTGGGGCAGCATGATGAAACGGGGAGGAAGGAAGTAGTCATTTATTATCTCAGTAAGAAGTTCACCCTGTACGAGTCCCGGTATTCTCTATTATAATGCACCTATTGTGCTTCGACTTGGGTAGCTCAGAAGCTGAGACATTACTTCTGTGCCTATACTACATATCTCATATCGAGAATGGATCCCTTGAAGTACATCTTTTAGAAGTCCATGCCCACCGACAAGCTAGCCAAGTGGGAAATCCTATTAAGCGAGTTCGACATTGTTTACGTAACTCAGAAAGTAGTCAAGGGAGAGGCACTGGCAGACCACCTTGCTAAAAACCCTGTAGATGGAGGATACGAACCCCTGAAAACATATTTTCCTGATGAAGAGGTATCATTCATAGGAGAAGACACTGCAGAATCCTATGACGGTTGGAGAATGTTATTAGATGGAGCGGCAAACTTCGAAGGAGTTGGCATCGGAGCAGTCCTAATATCAAAAACCGATCAGCATTATCCGGTGTCTGCCAAACTCAGGTTCCCCTGCACCAACAATATGGCCGAATATGAAGCATGCGTCTTAGGACTCAAAATGACCATTGACATGAACGTTCAAGAGATACTAGTAATTGGATATTCAGACTTGCTTCTACATCAGGTACAAGGAGAATGGATGACCAAGAACTCCAAGATACTCCCATATCTACATCATGTACAGGAATTGAGGAAAAGGTTCACGAAGACGGATTTCCAACATGTCCCCAGAATCCAGAATGAGTTCGTCGATGCATTGGCTACCCTATCATCTATGATACAGCATCAAGACAAGAATTTCATTGATCCCATTTCGGTGAAAATCTATAATCAGCCAGCTTACTGTGCCCATGTCGAGGAGGAAGCAGATGGAAAGCCTTGGTTTCATGATATCAAGGAATATTTGACAAAGGGAGAATACCCGGAGCTTGCTAATCCTTTTCAGAAACGCACACTTCGGAGATTGTCCAACAACTTCTTTCACAGTGGAGGAATCTTGTATAGGAGGACTCCCGATTTAGGATTATTGAGATGTGTCGACACAAAAGAAGCATCCAGGCTACTAAAAGAGATCCATGCTGGGACCTACGGTCCACATATGAACGGTTTTGTCTTAGCAAAGAAGATACTCCAGGCTGGTTACTTTTGATGACTATGGAAACAAACTGCATCCAGTATGTCCAGAAATGCCATCACTGTCAGACTCATGCAGACATGATAAAGGTACCTCCAAGCAAGCTCAACACAATAAGCTCACCATGGTCGTTCCCCGCCTGAGGAATGGATGTTATTGGACCAATCGAGCTTGCCGCTTCCAACGGACACAGGTTTATCTTGGTAGCCAGAGACTATTTCACCAAATGGGTCGAAATAGCATCTTACAAAGCAGTAACTAAGAAAGTCGTGACAGTCTTTGTCCGCGACCTCATTGTTTGTCGATTCGGGATTCCAGAGTCAATCATTACTGATAATGGCTCCAACCTCAATAGTGACTTGATGAAAGCTATGTGTGAAACTTTGAAAATCAGACACAAGAATTCCACAGCCTATAGGCCTCAAATGAATGGAGCTGTAGAAGCCGCCAACAAGAATATCAAGAAGATACTGAGGAAATGATAAAGAATCACAAACAGTGGCACGAGAAGTTATCATTTGCTATATTAGGGTATCGCACCACAGTCCACACATCAACTGAGGCAACCCCCTATATGCTGGTTTACGGTACAGAGGCTGTCATTCCCGCTGAGGTGGAAATTCCATCCCTAATGATCATACAAGAAGATGAGCTTGACGATGCAGAGTGGGTAAAAAGTCATTTTGAGCAACTAGTCCTTATAGATGGAAAGAGAATGAATGCAGTCTGCCATGGTCAACTCTATCAGAAAAGAATGTCCAGAGCCTTCAACAAAAGAGTCAAGCCAAGACAGTTCACACCGGGATAGTTGGTGTTGAAGGAAATTTTTCCGCATCAAGATGAAGCCAAAGGGAAATTCTCTCTCAACTGGCAGGGTCCATACATGGTTCACCAGGTTTTGACAGGAGGAGCCCTCATACTTGCAGAAATGGAAGGAGAAGTCTGGCCAAAGCCGATCAATTCAGATGCAGTCAAGCGTTACTGTGTGTAATCTTTATGATTTCCTTATATGATGTAAATTGAACTATACCTGACCTGATTCCCGTTTAAGAGGGGATACGTAGGCAGCCCTATGGGTTCGGTCAGAATTCAATAAAAATTTAATTCCCTCCCCCCCTCCGCAATTGGAAATTGGGGCAGAATTTTGAGGAGGACCCTCAAAATTCCAAAGTAATTTCAGCCAATCACCGCACGATCAATAGTTAGAAACGTCGACCCATCAAACTGGGGCAGAATTTTGAGGAGAACCCTCAAAATTTCGTAGCAGGAGAGGTTGCAATGTCCCGAACCACGTCACAGTTGTCGGTTCATCTAAAAGTTATTTTTAATTATACCTTTATGTCATACTTTTACAAAATCATGCATGTTCATTATTGAAACTGCTTTGCTTAGCAACGCTACCCCAATGATACAGACGATATCGCCAGATCAAAGATGAATGAGTCAAGCAAAAGCCAGCGGGGATACGAACTAACCTTCCCCCTTACAAAACTAACAATTTTTCTTTGGATGCAGGCACTAGGGTTGCGAAATCATTAAACATGTTATACGCCCATGGAACAAACATTATTCAAGAATACGACTCTCCCAACCGTTACACTTGCCAACATTTTCCATCAACACACACAAGAAATTCTCCGTAGTCACAATGCTCTGAGTAGTCACAATGTCGCAATCTGCTATCAGCTAAGAAAACTCTACTGTCATTTGTTACTTTATTTTTTGCATTAGGCTACTATTCTGCCTTCCAATCTGCATAAGGCTACCATTCTGCCTTCCGAGACTAAACGCTGTCTTCATCTGCATCTGCATTGCATAAGGTTATCATTCTGCCTTCTGAGACTAAACGCTGTCTCCATCTACATTTGCATTGCATAAGGCTACCATTCTGCCTTCCAATTTGCATAAGGCTACCATTCTGCCTTCCGAGACTAAACGTTGTCTCCATCTGCATTCTCGCATAAGGCTACCATTCTGCCTTCCGAGGTTAAGCTCTACCTCCATCTGCATTCGCTTTTTTGCATAAGGCTATCATTCTGCCTTCCGAGGATAAGCTCTGCCTCCCATTCTCTTCAAAACTAAGCGCTATCTCAAGCACCATTTACCTCGCTTTTCTTACGGGCTAAGCTCTACCCTTCAATTCGCAAGACTAAGCTCTGTCTTGTCCGCATCATGCTACTGTATCTTTCATGGGATGAAATATTGCCAACTGATCCAAAGGTTTCATCGTTCGGAGGCCCCATCTTCATAGCCCGAGAACACCATGCCATGGCCTGAGGATCTCTCTCAATCTTTTGCACGTCATTATTCAAAGGTGTCATGGTTCGGAGGCACCATCCTCATATCCCGAGAACTTCATTTCATGGCCTGTGAATCCTTTATCATACACTTCATGGCCCAGGACATCATGGTCTAAGGACTTCATCCTCATCGTCCGAAGACAGCATTCATGGTCCAACGGGAATTTGCATCATGCTTAAAATTTACACACAATATATGCTTGTATTGCTTATTTGCATGTAAGACAACGAGCAACCACCATACCGGAAGGAGCGATCCCGCTCTAGTTCCCGCAGCCATATCGAACCTAACCATTCCCGTAAACCGCCCACTCACCCGGCCCTAGATATTGCGTCCGTTCTTGAAACCGCTTCATTGGTATACTCCGCCGATGGATCTTGAACTACATATGGCCTAATTCCTGTAAAACCAGGGATATGTAGGCAACTCAGAAGCCAGGGTGCGGCCTAAATCTTCCCAAACCATTTCGCTCGGTCAAAATTGGCTATCATATCTTAACCCGATAACTCTTTCATCCTTCCCGGGTAAAGAGGGGCAGCTGTTGATACCCAATTTTTCCCTATATATTTTCTAATATGCAAAATATCTTCAAAAGGAATATATATATATATATATATGTCCAAGTGTTTTATTATTTTTTTCCATAATTTTAAAGCTTTAAATTGATTTATTTTCTCCCTTTTTACCCATAAAATCCCCAATAAGTATTTCCAAAATTATTATTTTGATAATTAATCTATTGGATTTTTATATTTATGCCAAAGTATGGCTAAGGTAATTTTTACATATTTTTATAATTTTATTTAGTATTTTTAAAACTAAATTGCACATAATTGTAATATTAGCCCTTTTAAGGTTTAATTATGTTTTATATGCATAAAATTGGATCCTGTATTTTTAAATTGTTGATTATGTATTATAAATCATTTTAGTACTTTAAATTAGTTTTCAGAAACTATTTACTATTTTTATAAATTAAAAAGGAAAAAATGGCTATTTAAAATGTAGCCAAATAGGCTTTTAATTATAGCCAAATCAAACCCCAATTTCCCAAGCCCAATTTCTAATTAAAACTCGACCCTAACCCAATTAAATCCTACCCGACCCAGACCCCTTTCTCATCCTGGCCGTTGATCACAGAGATCAACGGCCACCGTTCACTCTTACCTTTTTTAACCCAAACGAAACCCCCTCCCCCCAAAACCCTCTCATTCTCGCAATATACTGCCCTTGAATCCCCTCTCCTCTCCAACTCTCTCTGAAACCTAAAGCTAACCCTAGTCGCCGCCACCCAAACTAGCCTTAATCCCTTCAATCCTCACTCAATCCATGGACTCCCATGGTTGTTTGAGACGTGTATTTGTCTCCTACGTCTCTTGGTTGCCCATTATCATAATTTCATGGAAAGATCTCAAAGAGATCCAGTCCATACCTTGCTCAACTTCTATCCATGGTCTTTTATGCTACTTTCCGTCCATCTATGGTTGTTCGAGTCAGATCCATGGCCTTTCCGGCTAAAACCGGTAACGATCTAATGCTTTCTCATCTTTTTTGGGTTCTCTGAAACCATAACCCTTGAGATTCCCCGTTTTTCTTTAGATCTATCTTCGATCTAGGCGTATCCATGAGTTTTAACCGATCTTTTCTTCATCTCTTTTATTTTCTGAAAAAACCTAGCTAAACATCCTCCGATCTTTTTAGATTTGTGATGGATCTATGGGTTTCTTAAGGTTTTCACTTGTTTTCCTCAAAATGTTTCTCCGATTTCAAACAGTTTCTTCATTTTCCAAACTGGGGTTTCAAAACCCTTTTTGCAAAATACGATTTCTTTCTGCCTGTTTTCGAAAACTATAAATGCTCTACCCCCTCTTCTTTAAACACACGAACAAAAATAGTTCAGAACACACACATACACACTCAAACTCTCTTTTCTTTCTCTACTACTTGTGCTACTACTTTGTCTAGCCGACTAAAAGCCAAGGCTAGACTGTGGAACTCTGATTGCTTTACTTTTTCTGCACTTTGCTTCTTCAACTGGTATGTTCCTAGTTCAAATTCTGCAACTCAACTCTATGTCTTCCCTTGTTTGTCAATCCTTATCTCTTTCTGCACTGACTTAATGGCTCATGCTATTAAATTGCACTTCTTGTTTACTGCTTTACTCAGCATGCTTAAATTTCTACCCCCCCCCCCCCCCCGTTCAAAATGTAATTAACATGTCTACTTGTTCTTGTTTATGTCCCTCAACTAGTATGTCTCCTAATATACTTGATTAATACTAATTCATGACTAATTATGTGTTTCTGATCTAGGTCCTCAATGTCCCCAACCCTTACTTTCCTGTTTGTAACTACTGAAGCTGTATTACTATCTGAACTTGTTTTGTATGCGTTGTTGCTCCTATCCCCTTTCCCTTTCAAAAAACTATTTTCACTAAGCAACTCTTCTGCTGTTTTACAAACTTATTTCAAACATGTTGTTTTCAAAACTGTTTTCCAACTCAACTCCTTTAAATCTATATCAAGCACTCTCACATATACTTTTAGACTACTAGGTTCTGCCCCTTTTGTGTGAGCCTTGCCTTGGGACCCTAGAGCTCCCTCTGAACTTGGACACATAAGAGCTGGCCATTCCACACTGCACTCACTCTATTTGGTTATGCAATATGGGTGTGAGCACTGCCCGGGATCCCTTAAGGTCCTTAGGGAACTACGACACACCCAGATATAAGAGAGGCTGTGGAACAACATTGGCATTTGAGGTGGTTTATTATATAACTCAGAGAGGAAGTCCAAATCAGGCTTCCTATAGTTGTAACTTCTTATTTTTCATTTCTACTTATGTAATTCAATCACATGGTTTGTAATAATTTGTAAACAAGTATTGGGGTGGTTAGTAAAAAGCCCTTTGGTAAATATGCATGCTATAATTTGTTAAGGGTAGAAGACATGTTATTAGGTTTATATTCCTAATTGTGCAATAGAAACCATGCTTAGGATTCATACAATGCATTAGAAATCATGTTCTTTGGGCCTATGTTTCTCGCTTCAGCACCTCATTCATTGATCCATGCTCTATGTCTATGCACTTAGAAATCCCGCTCTTAGGGAAATTCTACAATCCTGCCATGTGCGTTTAGAAATCCTGCTCTTAGGAAATTCTGCAATCCTGCCATATGCATTTAGAAACCCTGCTCTAAGAATTCTGGGTCATGAGTTTTATACATGCGCCTTAGACACCATCTTTTAGGATCTTATTTGCACTTGCATTCACACTTAGTGTAAATTGCTGATTATAAAAGAGTTAAAAACAGCTTCACACTTGATTCTCCTATTTAAAATAGCTGGTAATAATCTCTGTATTTGACTAGAACAGCATGCTCTTAGGGTAAAACAATTTCCAAACCGTCTTTTAATTCTAAATAACTACTGCATATTGTTTTATGCCTAAGCAAGCCTTAGGTAATAACTTTAATAAAAGTAGAACTGCCTTTGTTTAATTATCAATTGTTAAAATTAGTAGGCAAACCTGATTCGGATTTCTTTTCTGAGTCATGTAATAAATCTGGTTCTGCTGATATCACTTAGATACTATGCTCTAGAATTCAAATATGGACCTTAATTATGTATGAGTCATGTTGTCCATGTGCATTATTTGTGGAAGTATATCTGAGTCTTCTATTTGTTTCTATGTTTTCACCCTTTAAATGCGGTCCTACCTGTTTTGTATATCGCCTTAGTATTTTGCCTTTAAAGCTGAGGGTCTGCCTAGAACCTCCTTCTTATAGGGTAGGAGTCCTAAATTCCCCCGGAACTGATAGGAAGTGACGGGTAACAGCATGCAATAGGGGTCGAGACCAACCCTCGCTTTAATTACCTTCACGGGCGGGAAAAGGTAGATATGGATATGATGATCGGTGCGCTAATACCACGTGTAGCCCCTCTTTTGAGGAGTGTCATACCGGGTATTGCATTGATGTGATCCATATTATTATAAAACCTAGGACCCCCTCCCCTTTTAGGCTTAGATTGTAATTTTTCTCAAAAATCTTGCTTTTCACTAATTGTTTTCAAACACTCGTGTACTTAAACTCAAATCCCCTTACTATTTGAGCCCTACTTGTCTACTTGTTAATTGCACAAATTAACAAAAAACTGTCTGGCCGGGAACCACACTAGTGGATCCTGAGGGGTGCCTAACACCTTCCCCTTGGAATAATTTCAAGCTCTTACCCTATCTCTGGTTATCAAACATAGTTAGAAATGAACCTTGTAAGTTCCCTAACGCACCTTAAAAATCGTTAGGTGGCAACTCTTCAAAATTGCAAAACCCCTTTCCCAAAAGGAAAGAGTCGGCCCATAGCAAAAATGTCATGAACCCGATTCTGCGAAAGGGGAAAAGGGGGCGTGACAGTACGTATCTAGTCTAACCTTAAAGAAGTAGTGATAAGGGGTCAACATCGACACATACTAGAGGTCGATAAATAAGGTACATGAATTATAAATAAGCATGAAATACAACAGTAGCAATGGAATAGGAAACAATAAATAATGATTCTTTAGCATAATATCAATTTAAAACCTCCAAGTATCACATGCCAATATTAGCCCGTAAAAACCCACCAAGTAATTATCAAGTCTCAAGTCAAGAAAGAGATGCCAAGTATAATCGGACTCTAGCAACACCACGCATGATTAATTATGCCAAGGTCGTACAACCCGATTTAGAATAGTGTGTACACTGCCGAGGGTCGACCGGCGTGAATCGTAGATGCATCTAATATATTTCCAAGGTGTTCGGCTCGATCCACAGGAAATGAGAAACTTTAGAAACTCCGATCAACGACTACTACATAGAAATAATACTCAAAGAAGGCATAATTTCCATTAACAATCAAGTATTCCGCCAAAACTCAAGGTAATGAAGCTCGGTCTCATAAAATCCCATATCCAATTTCAACTATAAATTCAAGTAATTAAACTAACAAGTTAGGTTTAAGTAATACAAGTATTGTATAGTAAAATCCTATGTCTATCCCTACATAAGCATGATTTTAGCTACATACATACTCTCGTCATGTTGCGCGTATGTATAACCCACAATTATTAGAAAAAACAATTTAAAACACTTACGCGTATAATTCCCTCTTACAAGGTTAGGCAAAAGACTTACCTTGTTTTCATGTCCTCTTCCCGGTCTACAGTTTACACTAATAGCCTCAAATCTGTGCTAAGCAATCGAAAACTAGCCAAAGATTGTGCAAACTAATCAATATATGCTCAAAAATTCATATTTTATCTATTAGAGTAATTACCCAACATAATTTGGAAGATTCCTAAAATTTACCTCGGGCCCACGTGCTCGGATTTCATAAATTTTCGTAAATAAATATTACCTATAACCTTACGAACACAAATATATAATTTCTACTCAATTCCATGATCATTTTTGTGGTCTAATCCCTTTTTTTTTTTTTACCAAAACCTAGGTTTTTCAACGAAATCATAAATTTCAATAATTTACCTATTAAAATGAACAAAATGAGCCTAAGTCCCGTTTTCAGTCAAGTTACTACCCAGTGAATCCTTCTTCGCGATCGCAAGACTCGATCCGAATATACTCCCAAGTCCAAAATCATCATATGAACCTATTGGAACCACCAAATCCCGTTTCCGAGGCCGTTTATTCAAAAAAGTTGACTCAAGTCAAATTTGGCCATCTAGGCCACTATTAAGGAACTAAGTGTTCCAATTTCAATCCGAACCCTTCCTAAAACAAACCAACCATCCCCCGCAAGTCATAAATCAGTAAAAGCACATACGAGGAGTCTTAATTAGGAGAACGGGGATCTAGAAAGCAAAATGATTGATCGGGTCGTTATATTCTCCACCTCTTAAACAAACGCTCACCCTCGAACTGGCCTAGAATCATACCTGGAGTGCTGAATAAGTGTGGATATCTGCTCCACATGTCCTCCTCTGTGTCCCAAGTCATCTCCTCGATTAGTTGACCCCTTCACTGGACCTTTACCGTACAAATCTTCATAGACCTCAACTGGAGAATCTGCCTATCAACAACGGCAATTGGCTCATCCTCATAACCCAAGTTGTCATCTAGCCGAACCGTGTTGTAATCTTACACATGCGACCTATCGGCATGGTACTTTCGGAGCATAGACACATGGAAAACCGGATGAACTCCCAATAGACTGGGAGGCAAACCAAGCTCATAAATGACTTCCCCAACTCGCCTCAACACCATAAATGAGCCAATAAACCTCGGACTCAGCTTACCCTTCTTCCCATACTTCATGATACCCTTCATCAGTGATACTTGCAAGAGAACTTTCTCGCCTACCATAAATGATGAATCACACGCTTTCTAATCTGTATAACTCTTTTATATGGATTGTGCTGTGCGAAGTCACTCCTGAATAAACTTTACCTTCTCCAATGCATCCTTCACTAAGTCAGTGCCATATAGCCTAGCCTCGCCGGGCTCAAACCACCCGACGGGGGAACGACATCTCCAACCATATAAAGCCTCGAATGGAGATATCTCAATGCTGGACTAATAGTTGTTGTTATAAGCAAACTCGGCCAAATGCAAGAATTAATATCACTACACTCCGAAGTCAATCACACACGCTATGAGAATATCTTCCAGAATTTTAATTGTCCGCTCTGACTGCCTGTCAGTCTGCGGATGAAAGGTTGTGCTAAGCTCTACCAGGTACCCAACTCGCTCTGTACTGCTCTCCAGAAATACGAAGTGAACTGGGGATCTTTATCTAAAATGATGGAAATAGGCACACCATGCAACTCGACAATCTCCTTAATGTGAATCTGGGCAAACCTCTCTGAAGAGTACGTAGTCACAACCGGAATAAAGTGCACCGACTTGGTCAGCCCATCGATAATGAACCAAACGACATCAAATTTCCTCAATGTCCATGGTAACCTACTACGACGTCCATAGTGATGCGCTCCCACTTCCACTTCAGTATAACTATCTGCTGAAGTAGGCCACCTGGACTTTGGTGCTCATACTTAACCTCCTGCAATTTAGACATTTCTCCACATACTCAACTATGTCCTTCTTCATCTGTTGCTACCAGTAACACCTGGATGAATAGATCACCGTGAACTGTGTGCCTCCTCTAGAATCATCTCTCTCCTAGGCTATGACTATTACGAACACATAAGCGACCCTAGAGTCGCAGAACACCATCATCACCGATAGTAAGCTCCGTGGCACCACCCTGTAGCATCGTCTCTCTAAGAACCAGCAAGTGTAGATCATCGTACTAACAAGCCTTAATCCGCTCAAATAATGAAGATTGAGCCACGACACATGCAATAACTCGATTGGGCTCTAAAATATCCAACCTCACAAGCCTGATAGCTAAGGACTGAATGTCCAAATCCAATGGCCTCTCCTCTGCCAAAATAAATGCCAAACTATCCATACTCTCGGCCTTTCTGCTCAAGGCATCCGCAACCATATTCGCCTTGCCCTGATGATAAAGGGTAGTAATATCATAATCCTTCAGTAACTCAAGACACATGCATTGTCTCAAATTAAGATCTCTTTTCTTAAACAAATGTTGTAAGCTGCAATGATCAGTGTAAACCTTGCAGGACACCCGATAAAGATAATGCCTCCATATCTTGAGAGCATAAACTATCGCGACCAACTACAAATCATGTACATGGTAATTCTTCTCGTGGGGATTCAGGTGACGTGAACCATATGCTATAACCGGCCTTTCGTGCATCAGTACACAATCCAAGCCAAATGCGTGAAGCATCTCAATACACAGTATACATCCCCGAACCGAAAGGCAACACTAACACCGGTGATGTAGTCAATGCGGTCTTGAGCTTTTGAAAGCTCATGTCGCAATCATTGGACCATCTGAACGGAGCACCCTTTTGGGTCAATCTAATCAAAGGTGCTGCAATAGACAAGAAGCCCTCCACAAACTGACACTAATAACTTGCTAACCCTAAGAAACTCCCAATCTCGATCGCGTAGGACGAGGCCAACTCTGAACTGCCTCGATCTTCTTGTGATCTACCTTACTACCCTCACCTGGTACAACATGCCCTAAGAATGCCACAGAATCTAACTAGAACTCGTACTTAGAGAACTTAGCATATAGCTTATGTTCCTGCAAGGTCTGAAGCACAACTCTCAAATGTTGCTAGTTCTCATCTATACTACACGAGTAGATTAATATGTCATCAATGAAGACAATGACAAATGAGTCGAGATATGTCCTGAAAACCCGGTTCATCAAGTCCATAAAACGTCGCAGGGCATTGGTTATCTGAAGAACATCACAAGAAACTCATAATGCCCATACCTAGTCTTGAACGCCATTTTCGGAACATCCGTAGAACGAATCTTCAGCTGATGATACCTAGGCCTCAAGTCGGTCTTAGAGAACACCCTGGCAACCTGTAACTGGTCAAACAAATCATCAATGCACAGCAACAGGTACTTGTTCTTAATGGTAAGTTTGTTCAACTAGCAGTAATCATTGCACATCCGCATACTCCCATCCCTCTTTTCATAAACAATACCAGTGCACCAAATGCCTCAAATTGTTCCTTCAACTCCTTCGGAGCCATGCAGTACAGTGGAATATAGATAGGTTGGGTTCCTAGCGCATGGCGCCAAATCAATATTGAAATCGATATCACGATATAGTGGCATGCTTGTAGATCAGAAGGAAACACATTGGAGAACTCCCGCATCACGGGCACTAAATCGATTGTGGAAGTATCTACAGCAGTATTCGGAACATAAGCTAGTTAGGCCAAACAACCCTTATCGACCGTATGTAGAGCCTTCAAGAAAGAGATAACCTGACTAGACGTGTTGATAGATGAACTCCCCTCCAATCTAGGCAACTCCTGCAGTACTAAGGTAATAGTCTTGGCACAAAAATCTAGAATGGCACGGTACGGAGACAACTAATCCATGCCCAGTATGACCTTAAAGTCGGTCATATCAATCAATAGAAAATCTGCTCTGGTCTCATATCCAATAAAAGTCACAATACAGGACCAGTAAACGCGATCCACAATAACAAAATTGCCCACTGGCATGGACACATATAGAGGAGCACCCAGAGACTCACGAGATACATCCAAATAAGAAGAAAATAGAGAAAATGTTTACAAATAAGTAGATCCTGGATCAAATAGTACTGAAGCATCCATACCACAGACCAAAATAATACCTATGATCATGGCTTTTAAGGCTACTACATTTGGTTTGGCTATAAAGGCATAGAACCTAACTGGAGCGCCACCTAGATGGCCTCCACCTCCAAAGCAACCCCTACCTACCTACCCTCCACCTCAGGCTGGTCGAACGACCGTTGTTGCAACTGGTGCGGTGATCGTAGGCTGATGGCCCTGCTATACTGCCTTGCCCCAATGTTTGGGGCAAAATCTCCTTATATGACCAAGCTCCCCGCACTCATAGCAACCTCTCGGTATGGAAGAGACTGGCCCTAGGTCTGACCTTGGGGATCTAAATACCCACTAGAAGAACCTTGAATAGTCGGTGGATGGTAGGATCTCTCTGGAATAGCATTGAAATAGGGCCGCATTGGAGCACCCCGAGAAGGCGGTGATGCTGAATACGTGGGCATGCTAGACTGGCCCCTAATAAACTAACCTTTGCCCCCAGACAGAACTCTACTGAATCCTCCTAAGTATCGAGGTCGCCTGTCCCTCAGTGAATTCCCTCATCCTTACTGACGGATACCCTCGATCCTCTGAGCTATCTCCACAACCTGCTCGTAAGAAGTTCCTATCTCAGCCTCTCGGGCCATAGTAACCCGGATGCCATAATGCAAGCCCGCAATAAACCTCTACACTCTCTCTGCATCTGTGTGGAATATCATAAGTGCATGGCGAGACAACTCAGAGAACATCACCTCATAATTGGACACTAACATTTGTCCCTGCTGGAGCCACTCAAACTAACCCTGCAACACTTCCCTCTGAGAGGGTGGGATATATCTCTCTAGAAAGAGACGTGTGAACTGGTCCCAAGTAAAGGGAGGTGAACCAAGTGGCCTGCTACAGAGATAAAACTGCCACCATCTACGGGCCTTTCCCTCTAACTGAAATGTGGTGAAGTCCACCTTGTTGGACTCCAATACCCCCATGTTCTGCAGTCTGTCTCTACAACGATCAATACAGTCTTGTGGTCCTCATGTCTCTCATCGCTAAAGACAGGAGGATGTAGTGTGGTCCATCTATCCAACCACTTATGCTACTCAACGGTCATAGTTGGTCTAGGCTCTTGTATAACCGTTGCAACTAGCTAAGCCACGCCCGTAGGTAATGCACCTGAGGTCTAATATATGGCAGCAGCATGCCCTAGAGCCTTAGCGGTAGGGGTATGTGCTACCCCTCCTTCCTAATATGTGGTTGCGTCCGTTGGAAATAAACCAGCTTGTATCATAGAGTACATGAACCGCAACATATGTCCCATGACCTCCTGAAATCCCGTTACAGTCGTGAAATCTACCGGGGCTGGCTCAGTTGCAAGCGCCTCATCCTGCTCCTCAATGACAGGATTCTCCACTGGATCCACTAATGGTACAGCGGGGGAAACTCTAGGACACCCTCGTCCTCTAACAGGAGTTGAAGCCCTCCCTTGGCCTCTATCAACAGGGGAGCAACTCCTCTATCACCGGGTACATCTACCGCACACGTTCTCAATATCTATGAGAGAATAAGCGAAAGATACTTAGCACAACATTAACTACACGATAGGAGATGAAGAAAGAAAATTTTCCTAATACCCTATAGACTCTCGACGTTTACGGACGTCTCCGCACCGATCCGCAAGACTCTATTAGGTTTGCTCATGACTTGTGGGACCTATTTGAACCTAGTACTCTGATACCAAGCTGTCACGACCCAATTTCCATTATAGGTTGTGATGGTGCCCAACGTATCCATTAGGCAAGCCAACGGTGAACTATCCATTTAATTTTTTATTTTAAAGTCATGAATTTTACTTAATAAAGAAACCAAGAATAATTAACCATGGTGATGTAAAATATAAAATAAAGCATATGAGTGAAGGGTTATTTATTAACAGACAAAATCATAAATATCTACTAGCAACTTCCAAAACTCGGTGTCACAAGTGCACGAGTAAACTAGTAGAATGTACGAAACCTCCTACAACTACTATCTAAAATAAGATAGACAGAAAAGTAAAAACAATAATGAAGAGACTCTGGGTGCTACAGAACAGAGCATAGGAAGCAGCTCACCACTAGGTCTCCGGGTAGCGGGGATACACGCCTGACTGGCCAGGAGATGCACCTACCTCAGATCTTGTGCAATTAATGTAGAAGTGTAGTGTGAGTACGTTAGCAACATATACCCAGTATATATCTAGGGTAACCTCGAAAAATTAGGGAGGAGGGGTCGACTCGACACTTACTAGAGGTCAATATAAATAGGCATGAAATACAATAGTAACAATGGAATAAGAAACAATAAATAATGATTATTTAACATAATACCAATTTAAAACCTCCAAGTATCACATGCCAATATTAACCCGTAAAAATCCACCAAGTAATTATCAAGTCTCAAGTCAAGAAAGAGATACCGAGTATGATTTTAGCTACGTACTTACTCTCATCATATAGCGCGTATGTAGTACCCACAATTATTAGCAAATAATAATTTAAAATACCTACGAGGATAAATTTCTCTTACAAGATTAGGCAAGAGACTTACCTCGTTTTCAAGTCTTCTTCTCGATCCATAATTCACACTAAAAGCCTCAAATCTGTGTCGAGAAATCCATAACAAGCTAAAGATCGTGCAAACTAATCAATATATGATCAAAAGTTCATAGTTAACTATTAGAGTAATTACCCAACCCAATTTGGAAGATGCCTAAAATTCACCTCCGGGCTCACGTGTCCCGATTCCAAAAAAATTTGTAACAAATGCTACCCATAATCTTACAAACACAAATATATAATTTTTACTCAATTCCATAATTGTTTTTGTGGTTTAATTTTATTTTTATCAAAATCTAGGTTTTTCAATAATATTCTAAAATTTTCATAATTTACATGTTAAAATCTTTCCATAATCTATATATTAAACTCACATTATGTTACTTACCTCAAGGTGCTAGGTGAAAAACCATCTCCAAAGATCTCTGAAATCGGCCACAAGTTGAGAGAAATAAACAAAATAAGCGTAAGTCCCGTTTTTAATCAAGTTACTACCTAGCGAATCCTTCTTCGCGATCACGACAATACCCTCGCGATCGCAAAGGCAAAGCGTCCAAGGCTCTGAAAAATACACATCGCGAGTGTGATGCAAGCCTCACAAACTTGAAGGATTGCCTGACCTACCCTATGCGGACGCGAGGGGCTCTTCACGAATGCGAAGACCAACAACCTACCCCCTCCCGAGCTAGCCTTACCCTGCGTGAACCCAAGCACGCAAATGCGATGACTAGTGGCCTATAGCATCGCGATCACGAGCTCCTTTCTACGAATGCGAAGGACAAAATCTCCTCCAACCTAATTCCTTCATCACGAACGCGAGGCCTTCTCCGCTTTCATGAAGAAGAAAACCAGAACAGCAAATTGAAGAAATTTGAACTTAGCTCTGGGTGGTCCGAAACTCACCCAAGCCACCCGAGATCCCATCCAACTGCACCAACAAATCCATAAACATAATACGGACCTGTTTGAATCCTCGAAACACATAAAACAATATCGAAACTAAGGATCGCACCCCAAAACCAAATTAATCAACTTCTGAACTTCAAACTTCTTCAACTAGTTTCGAACGCGTCGAATTATATTTTGACAACTCGGAATGACATATAATTTTGCGTACAAGTCATAAATCACCATACAGACCTATTCCTAGGCTCGGAATCCCACTCTACTTCAAATCTAATTTAAAGAATTTGAAAACCTTCAATACGACAACTTTCAACATTAAGTCTAAAACGCTCTCGGATCACCCCAAGACTCGACCTGCACACACTCCCAAGTCCAAAATCATCATACGAACCTATTGGAATCATTAAATCCTGGTTCAATGGTCGTTTACTCAAAATGTTGACTCAAATCAAACTTGACCATCTAGGCCACTATTAAAGAACTAAGTGTTCCAATTTTAACCCGAACCCTTTCAAAACCAAACTAACCATTCCCCGAAAGTCATAAAACAGTAAAAGCACATACAGGGAGTGTGTGTATTTCACTCTCCTTGGGAGAGTGAGAAGTAAGAAAAAAATGATATTCAGATTTTCTTTTTGTTTTTTTTACTTTTTTAGCGAGATACATAATTTATTACTTTTTCCCTTTTTCTTTTCCTTTTTCTTTTTATTTTTTTTTAATTCTTTTTTCGTTTCTTCTCTACTTCGGACGGACATTCACTCGCCGACAACTTTGTTTAACCGTCTTCTTCCATTAATTATGTTTTTCTTTTTCCTCTATCTATCTTTTTCACACAAAAATTAAACTCTTAAAAAGATTTATTCATAAGAAAAGCAAAATACGTTTAGACTTGGAGTAAAAGTTCATCATCAAAAAACCTTCTCACACTGGAAAAAATGGAGGTATTGAAATTTTAACTGGAAGAAGTCTTCTTCTAACCTAGCAGACACACTTATACTCATATTATATATCATCATTCACCTCTTAATTATAATATTCATTATCTTTATGTCACCCACAATCATCGATCATAGCCACCATCCGAAAATCTTCTACCATAATAGCCATTTAAAGATCTCAAGCCTAGCGTAGCAGCAAAAAAAGAAAAAGGCAGATTGGTGGCTAAATAAATATGAGTGAATCTTTATTATTCCAGTTTATTGGGGGTGACTGGAGTAGTGAAGAAGAGAAAAGAGAAAAGAAAAGGAAAAAAAAAGGTTTTTTATTTTTTATTATGAAATCTGATGTGTCAAGCAAGTGTGGTTCACTGCCCAACAAAAATTTGGTTGTGGTACTTTAGGGGGTGAATTTATTTGACTTTAAAATAGTTCAAGGGGTAATAAAACTCTCGCAAAGATAGAGTGTGTAGTTGGAAATCCGGATACAGGTTTAGGGAGTACTTATCATTTTCCCTAATTTTTAAGAATATTATAGGCAATTGATATTAATTAAACGGGCAACGCGCGTATCTTAAGAGTAATGAACTTAAAAACTAATTTATTAAGTAGTATAGAAGGTGAATAACATGAACAATTTCTTGACTATGTTGACAGGTGAGACGTCGCGAAACGCAGCCAAAAACAATTAATAAGTCTAAATAGCAGGAAATGTTGCGCATAGACGATGGAGACCATTTTCTATTTTATTATGCAAAAGACGATGGAGACTATTTCCTAGTCTATTTATAAAGTAATGTTTTCCTGCCCGTATTCTTCTACTGCTAAACTAAGTTATCATTTAAAGAATAAAGTTTTCCTAACATGTAACGTGCATGCTGCCATAGTTAATAGAGATTTTTACACGGTTAAGCATTTCTTCAGAATTATTTTTAAAAATGGCATCATTTTTTATTTATTCCATAAATAGCAATTCTTTTTATAGATTAAGCACACAATTAATGAGTAAACATAATGCACAAATCATGGGATTGGATCTTATCCTTATTTTATTTTTTCATACTCTTTCTCCTCTTTTCTAAATTTCATTTAGTATTCAAATCTCTCTCTCCTCTTATTAGAGGTGAAAGTAGGAGTCCTAGTGATTTTTTTGATAATTTATTGCCACTGTGCATATAATATATACAAGATATTTAATGGTATTAATTCATAAAAAGTGCATATACAACATATATGAGATGTATAGTTTTCAAATATACGATGTGTATATATGTAATAAAATATATACAGGATATATCATATGCATTTTCTGTATATATATTAAATATACTGCTTATATAAGTATAATTAAATATATGCTTATATAAATATAATAATTTTTGTATATATTTACAAATACACGTAAATAATTTTTTTACATATATAAAATATATGGTTTATATACATATAATACCAAAAATCGGGCGGTTTATTACTTATTACTAGTTACAATTTTTTTGACAAACCCAAAAAACAAAAGATTTTTTCAACTCGTTGCACAAATTTATTATTTCTAAAAAAATATTAGTTCTACTCCAAATAATTAAAAAGAAAAAGGAGAGAAGTATGATGGACTAAAACATAAGAAGCACGACTTGAAACATGAGCAAAAAAGATCCCACGTATAATAGCATATAATTAATTACAGCCACCATAATCGGAATTGAGAGAAATATTAAAATCATCATTACCAAGTACTAATAAAATAAAGAGAAATACTCCTAAAAGATAAAAGTCTATCTAGCGTGAAATTAGCTAACGGCAACATGATTTTTGCGGGGATTGGGGTGATGAGATGCCGGTTTAATAGATAGAGTGACTGAAATGCAAATACATGATAGCCAAAATTGTAAATTAAATAATCTGCTAAGGCTGTGTAAAAAATTTTAAATTATTGCCTAGTTATGTTTTTTCCTCTAGTTAGTAGTCCAAAAAGTTATGAACTATGCCTTCTAAAGGGGCCCAAAAATATCTTACGATAAACAATTTCCTTAAAGAATAAATTTTTCTAACATGTAACGTGCATGCTGCCATAGTTTAATACTCCAAAATGTTGTGAACTATGCCTTCCAAAGGATCCCAAAAATATATTACAAACAATTGCACTTAAAATCCCTGATTTTAATTACAATTATAAGAAGAGCTATTTAAAAATGTAATCGGCACAATAACACCTCTCAAAATTGATGTCAATCTTATGAGGGGTGGGAGTCGGTTGAAGTGAGCTTAAATTGATTTTGATCATGATTAACAAATAATTGCCAGAGAACCAGGTCTCTAGAAGTCTTGAAGATATTTGCGATACTACTAACCGAGTTACATCGCAACAAAGTAGATATCAAAAGAATCAGGTCTCGTTTAGTATGTTGAGCAAAAGTTGGAAGTTATTTCATCGTGCAAGTTGATTTGAGAGTTGAAAGCCCATTCCTATTCATAGTCGGATTTTTTGAAGAATTTATTTCGTCCATTACAAGGAGTAGGGATGTACAAAGTAAATCGATAAACCGCACCAATTCGATAATTCGAGTCAAACCGAGAAAAAAAACCCGACTATGGTTTGGTTTGATTTGGTTTGGTGTTAGAAAAAAAAAACGACCATAATTGGTTTGGTTTGGTTTTAACTAAAGAAAGTCAAACCGAAACCAAACCAACCTAATATTACATATATAAATTTTTTAGATATATTTAATATATAAATATACTTATTGTGATGTAATTTATAAATATTTCTTAAAAAATTCATAATTTTATCTTTTAAGGTATTATTCAAGATTGGACTTAAAACTTTTGAATGTTCCAATAAGTTTTATGGCCATTAATATTAGTAAATTAAATAATGCTAACAACAACCCAAACCAAAATTAAATCAATATTAATGCTAACAAAAGACATTCAATTCAATACTACGAATGAGAATGTATTGAATATCTATTTTCTGTTTTTGCAATAATTTAGATAAAAATGCATATCCTATTTTTATTATTTCTTTAGCGTTTATTCATGTAATTAATACTCCATTATTAGTCTACTTATTTTAGCATGACTTAGTACTTTTAGATTATGTTTATTTTTATTATGCCTTTTTAATTAGCAATATTTATATTACATAATTTTATTATTTTTATTGTTGAATATTTTAGGATAATGACATGACACATCTCATATTTTATATTATTTTCTTGAAAAATACTTTATATAGTTGTATCTTACTATGATTAAAGAAATATTTTGAGCACAAGTTATATGTTTTGTTCTACGAAGGTTTTACCAGAAAAAACCTGAATAACCCGAAAATCCGATATTGAAAACCCCGAGTTTTATTGGTTTGGTTTGATCTTTAGATTTAATAACCCGACACAATTGGTTTGGTTTGGTAATTGTAAAATCCGAACCAACCCGACCTATGTACACCCCTGACAAGGAGTATATTAGCTGAAAGAATTTGTGTTCAATAAGGATTATAATTATAAAAATACTTGCATGGAAAGAAAAATGTGTAAGGAGTCTTTTAAGGAAATAAATGTGGTTTCAAGGATTTAAGCTGCTCAAATATCAAAAAACTTGGTCTAATTGACGAAGTTGTTAAAGTTCTTTAATTGTTTAAAAATTTTATGATCAAAATGCTGATTACGAAAACATAAAAAATTCTTATGCTCTTACTATAGTTTTGAATTCCCATGAAAGAGAGATTCGTTGGCATGAAAGATGATAGTTTATTTTAAAAGACGCTTTGTAAAAAAAAAAAAAAATTTATTTTGATTTCTAACTCAGTGTTTGATATCCGAATCGATTAATCCAAATTCGGGTATGAAAATCTCATTTTAAAGCGCTTCCTATCAAACTAAATAATGGTCAAAGTGATATTTTTCTAGTGGAGGCTTATGCATAAACGTGGTGTCATTATCATGGACAGGAATACCTTTGACTTGTTAATAGTAATTTGATACACCGTACACCACGTTGTCTTGAAATGAGATATACCATAGATATTCGAATAAACCATGAGTACGGATAATCACGGGCCGCTAATCAGATTAACGTGATTATCAAGTTATTTTAATATTTAATTGAACTAGCATGTATATGATCAGGCAAGATATTAAGAACACTAAGTTTACTAAATATGCTACCTACTTTGTCCTTTTCAGACTAAGAGGGACCTACACTTATTTACTTCAATTTTTGCTTTTTCCACCTAAAGAAAAATACTGGCGTCAACTTTCGAACAACCAACATTTAATTAAGAAGATACATACTGAGACTGCTGTTTATTTGTTTTATTAATGTTTTTTTATATAGCAAAATATTTAAAGCTTCGAATATTAAAACAGATCTTGGCGATAAGTTAAAGGAGAAAAAATCAAAAGTTAAATCTAGTTAAAAGACCAAGAATTTGTAAGTACGCAAGGGTTAATATGCAGCGACCAGACATGGTGTAACGTATTTAGATATCATTAATTGTTCTTCTTATCATTATTCATTGCAAAAGAGCAATTAAAAAAGTAAAAGTAATACATAATCAATGAATAGACCTTCGATCCTAGGCTTTTCCTAACATGGGCAACATACTTCATCAATTATTATTTTTGTAATAACTAATTTCAGTTTGATCATCTCAATCAAGTTTTGCACCTCAAAGGAAAAAATATATATTCAACAAAATTGATGTTCCTTGCAAGCAGCAACTTGTATCAATTTTATTTAAGAAAACGTAAATGCATCTATACCGTTAAAATACTAAATAAACAAGTGGCTTGGTCCAGCATAACATTGACACTTACTGGAGCAGATCTGATCCCTTCATTTGGTGACAAAATTTATTTACCAAGTAAAGAAATTTTTTTAGTTACACCATCATTTTTACGCTTTTGTTTCTAAAATCGGTGTATTTTTTTCTTGTTTAAAATATCTATTTGTCTTGTCAGGTAACTGGTAGAATATTTTGTATGGTAAAAAAAATATATATATTATTTTGTAGAAAAGAATATTTGTCAAGTAAATATTATTGACTTCGCCCAAAGTTATTTAAGAACAAAGGAAGATGTGCAAAATTTTTTAAGTTGAATGACCATTTAAAAAATTGGAAAGTTTTATAAGTGATATGGCCTACAAGTCATTTTTACGGCACCAAAAAATTTATTTTCCGGCTGAAATGACTTTCTGAGAAAGTTGGATAACTTTATTGTTACATAAAAGTTTATAAGTGTCTTTACTTTTTTTTTTTTTTGAGCCTCCATATTAATTGAACTCATAAACTACTTACACTAGAAGATAAAAAGATATTCGCACTCGCCATAATCATGATTGACCCAAACTTTTTCAGGATATTATTAGGAAGGATACAAGTATGAAAACTTGATTAAGAAAATAAAATTAATAGATCTTTGTAAATGGACAGAACAAATAATAATAAAGAATAACATAGAAAAGATATCTTCTCCAATGTTCTACAAGTGATCCTAAACTTAGCTTTCAGAAAGGTCTTGTCTTCAAGTTTACTTAACCAAAACGATTAAAAACAAATAAAGCTGTAGACAGCTGGATCCTTTAAACCAGATTAATAATATAGTGAGTAGTATTAATAAAAAATTCATTGAAAAATACTATTTTAAAAAAGATAATATGTTGGACGGAATAATCCTTATCTCATCTAACATAACCACTTCAATGTTCATACAGACGAAACGCCCCTTCAGCTTCACCAACGATGCCCCACCAGGTCATGAAAAGACAAATGAAGAGTGTTAAAAGATAAATGTCCTTTTTGTTTTGACATCTCGTTAAGAAAATACTAAATTTTAAATAAAAATAGTTAGTATAATTAAACTATTCTTAATTAAATATTACAGCATATAGTTAATGTGAGAAGTAAAATACTTTTTAGGAATACGTACATGAAGGTAATTTAGAAAAACAAATTGACTTGTTTCTTGATTATATAAATGGATATTTATTTTGAACCAAAATAAAAAAATAAATTGTTCATTTATTGTGGACCTAACTTTTTTTTCATTCGTTAGTTGTTACCACTTGCTCTCAATTTACGTATGTTTTCGTTTAGGCCAAACATAGAGACAACCTTTTAGACTTTAATATTTGTATATTTAATGAACTTTTTAACGCAAATATATTATCTGAGCAACAACTGTTAGGATTTTACTATGACATTTTTAGCATATTTACCTTTTATTAAAGGAAGGACAAAGAGTTTAGCATAAATTTTACTTTTCCTAAAAGAAAAATATAAATCTTTTTCATATTTGACGAATCCTTTTTTGGAAGAATTTTTTTGTATTTTTATAAATTAACGATCCTTCCTTTTCATATAACAACACAATAACATCCAAAATATAGTCACTAAAGACTCTTGTTTAAAGGGAGATTTTTGTCTCAATAGTTTTTGTACTTTCTTTTATACTATTAGTTTTCTCGTATGTCAGTTAATTGAACAAACTTCATTATAATGTTCTTTTATAATATATTTTTATTTTGTTGTCTGATTTATTATTTTCAAATTTGTTTTATTAGCTTTCACACGACGCTTTATTATTTCGCTCCTAACAAAAATTAGTGAACTGACCGCATCCAGGTTTCTAGCTCCGTGCCTGTATCTTTATTAGAACTGACCGTGATCTTTCTCACTTACGGCCAAGCTTTGAGGATATCTAGCCAAATTCTTCATTTTCTACGCGATGAACTAACACATAATCTGTTATGGAATATCCAATAGCTAACAAAAATGTTTCTGGGTCTTTTTATAATGTAAGTAAAGGCTAGTGCTTTTGAAATTAATAAACCAACAGACTTCACATTAATCACCAGCCCCTATAGAACAAATAAATATTCGTCAATTTGCGTGAAAGGTAAACATAAATAAAATTGTATATAGAGCTGAATAGTCTTCTTTTTTTAAATAAGATTTGTGATGTTTGGCTATAATTCTATACTTTGTGATGTAATAATGATAATGTATGTGATATTTGAACTTAATTGAGTTAATTTTATGTGTAAAAATATTTGGACATAAAGTAAAGAAACGTTACTCAAAGTGGTACCAAAAGCGGCAAAGTAGAGCACGAAAGAACAATGGTGCAAGGCAGCAAAATTCTAGCGCCCAGAACGCTGCAAGGCAGTGAAATTTCACCGCCCTTAACAGCACGAGGCTGAGCCAGGCGCGCCAATGCATCCGGGCTCCATAGCGTGAGGCGATACAGTTTGAGGGACTCACATGGCGCGATGCAGTGGCGTGTCTATCCGAAGCTATTTCGTTTTCTTCTCAGTTTTGGACTTGGTTACTTCAGCCTGGACTTTACCCTACCTTATAAATACTTCCTAAACTCGTTTTTGAGGGATTGGACATATTTTGGAGCAAATTATGCTATATACCCATAAAAGACAAAATATTTACCCGTATCTACCCATGTTTATTTCTATTACATTTTATACATATGCGGCACATTTATTTTACCCGCTCTATCCATTCTTATCTTTGCCATTGCTTAGCATAAAAGTTCAATTCTCAAATTCATATGCACCTCTGTTGTATCTTTTAAGTGCACCACATTTTTCTAATATGTTTTATATCTTATCATGATAATACTAATTAAAAATAATATAATATAATATAATATAATATTTATTAAATAATATATAATATTATACAAATATATGAACCTGGAGAGCACAAGAAAATATTATTATTATTATTATTTTGAAGATTTATTGTTTGATTCTATGTGAGTCCTATAAAATATTATTTATAGTATCTACGAGTAAGCTTCCCAGATCTAAATTTTTATATGTATTTGAATATCCACCATTGTTGGGCATGAAGCTCAATTTTATTTTTGAAGATTTCTTGTTGATTCAAAGTGGGTGCTGTTAAAAAATACTTATAGTACCTTCTGGAAGTTCATACTGAAATTTGATAGCATTTGGAGCTGATTGGAGGTGAATGAGATCGAATTTTTCAGTTGAAAATCGAGGAAGAACGCAACTACTCAATAGTATACCGCTACGGTATACAATATGTTGTAGGAGGATATAGCTTTAATATACTATTATAGTTTACAATATACTGTAACGGTATATTGTAATAATCGAAGAAGAATACAGTTACCTAACAGTATACTACTACAATATACAATATACTATAGGAGTATATAGTTATACTTCAACAGTATACTATTAGAGTATACAATATATTGTTATAGTATACTGTAATAATATGCAAGATACGGTAACAGTATGATGTAATAGTATACAATATACTATAATAATATACTTATTACCCGTAAATTCACTTGCATATTTGCTTTACGCTTTTACCCAGCGTGAGGGGCAAATTGAAAATGTAATATATATATATATATATATATATATATATATATATATATATATATATATATAATGTATATAGTATACTCTTACAACTAGACCCTTTTAGAATTTTTTGAATTTTTTATTGACAAATGATATTATTTTAGTTTAATAATTGAATTCAAAAAAAATTTAATTCTTTGCGTACAATTGTATACCCTGTTGGCATAGCTATATACTATACTGATATCATATGTTAGTTAATATTTTTTGGTTGTATTAACTACATTTAATTGGTACACAATTTAATTTTTCTTTAGTAACAGTATAAAAAGGAATAATAAAAAATAGTAAAAACAATAAATGAAATTAGATTATTAAGAGAAAAAGAATATAAAAAGAAGAAGTTAAATGAAATTAAAAAAGGAAAAAAGAAAAAAATAAGAAGAAAACGAGAAAAGAAAAAAAATGAAGCATATAAATAAAAAAAAATTGGAGAATAAAGAAAAACTCCCCACAAAAACTACTATGGGTAGGAAATATAATTAGTTTATGAATACAAAAATAAATGGATAGACAAGGATAAATAGTTTTATTTTTGTGGGTAACTGTGTCATTCTCCCCATATTTTGGGAGCTCTTGAATGTTGACGTTGAACGGTTGCTTTGGTTACTTGATAATATCATATTTATTTATTTATTTTCTTAATTAATTTATGGCGTAGCTAACACTAGAATACTATTACGAATCTATAATTAAACTCAAACGTGGGAACTTTAAATTGCATATAGGATTAAATAAAATAAGTTCTTGACTCCGGCATCAGGAATATATTCGCGATTAGGATTGACATATGCTAATTGCTTTACTTGATTACGATTAAAGGAGTTATTCATGCATGCTAGTTGAAACTGATTCTGGAGACATATAGGTATTAGATTGGCTTAAATAAGTGAGCAAATCATCAAAAGAACCTTGTGTGATGCCCTAAAAAAAATCATTAAGTGTTTGTCCTCGTTCAGTCTCTAAGTTGGATACACAACGTTATTGTGAATTCAAGTTAGAAACTTTAGATTGACGTTGTTTAACACCTTCTAATTCCTAAAACCTATGTTTCCACCCAAGAGTCAAATAGTTCTTCAAGACCTAAAATCTTGGGTTTGTGGAGGCATCATTCAAGATTTTGTGGAGCCAAATTCAGGATATCCTCGAAGGAAAAAACTTAAGTACTCCATTAAAGGTAAGTTGAGTTTACGAATTTCTACGTCAAGGGCCCGACTAGGAAATATTTGCTAATAAAATTATCTAACTATTATTGGGGACTCGAGGGTGAGTCATTTTGCTAGATCTGCAGTTCCTTGGAGTCACTTTTTTTCTAGCTATTATTGTTGCTTCATTCAGACAATATTGTATTATGTTTCAGTTAATTGTAATGTTATTCAGTGGTAGTCGCTCATGATATCATATTACCAGTCTTTGGGAGTGTTATAGTAGTATTTTTTACTGTATTTAATTTATTATTATTTATCTATGTTTGATCTTAAATATTATTTTTACTCTTGTTTAAGAGTGTTATTATTACTGTGTTGGTGGATTTGGCTCGCCTAGCCGGCGATGCTAGGTGTCATCACATCCTTGGCAGGATTTGAATCATGACAAAGTGATAGGAGAGCCTAAGTTCGTAGATTCTACGAATCATGAGCATGTTTAATCCGCGGGAGCATAGTGATAAAACTCCATCTTTTCTAGAGATATCTTAATTATAAAATTGAGGTCCATCAGATCAAGAAACATATTGTATATAAAAATTGAATTTCAACTTCAACTTCCTTTTTCAACAGGTAAATTAATCAAACCCAATCAACCTAGCACTCTAGATTCAAGTTACAATAAGTTTTTTCAATAATTTTTAACTTCACTTAGTCGTTTTAGAGTAAGGTTATCCAGATCTGAGTTGAACTTCGAGTACTGATGCTCCTTCAATAGTGTTCTGAGACTCGCCGCAGCAATAGACCAATTTGAGTACAAAACCCAGATGTATTCATCCAACAAACGATCATGATTTTGAAAAACTTCAACTCCAAATTTAGACACTCATCAATCGAAATTGAATTTTCTAGCTTTAATCTCTCCACTGAGCAATGCTATCGATTTCGTCATCAATGCCGGCGGAAGCACTTTCAAGATATATACAAAGTAGGTTAAGTTGGATAAGATTTAAAATTATGGGCCAACATTGGTTATAATGTTTGGGAGAAATTCAAAAATAGCCAGATTTACAACTGGTCGTTCAAAATTAGCCCGGTTTCAAAAGTAATCGAAATTTAGCCATTTTTTATGTAAAGATAAATTTGAGCGAAAACATTGTTCAAAACCCGAAAAATACGCCAGTATATTATGCTGGAGTTCCAGCATAAGTATACTTGAACTCCAGTATATTATACTGGAGTTCCAGGGTAAGTATGCTGGAACTCCATCATATTATGATGGAGTTCCAGCATAAGTACACTAGAACTCCAGCATAATATACTGGAGTTCCAACAAGTATACCGGTCCAGCATAACAACAACAACAACAACGACCCAGTATAATCCCACAAGTGGGGTCTGGGGAGGGTAATATGTACGCAGACCTTACCCCTACCCCGAAGGGTAGTTCGGGGTAGGGATACCGGTCCAGCATAATATACTGGAATTTGGAGCACCGGTGCTCCAGTCTCCAGTATATTATATTGGACCCAACAAAGTATACCGGTCCAGCATAATATGCTGGAGTTCATTGACTTGGTAAACGCTGGCTATTTTTGAATGACCAGTCCGAAAACTGGCTATACCGTGCTATTTTTACTATAATGTTGGGTCAACTGTATTTTCATGTAATTCTTTCTTTACAAATTCAAAACAGGTAAAAAGAAGTTGAGAAACATTATAGTTTCTTGACATTTTTATTCCCTTTTACCTTTCTTTGTGGCCTTGAGGGAGACAGTTGAGAAATATTATAAGATTGCAAGAAATACTCGTTAAATATATTGCTAAATTTACAGAAACTACTTGCTTACTATAGTAGGATAACCAAAATAGACACCATAATTTCAATATCACTTGTAACAGTTTTCAATGGATTTTAAACTTGATACATGTACAGAAATGCCGGAATTCTTGATGTTCCATTACAAGAACTACTAAAGAGTAGCTAATACATTAGTTTCAAAGAACATTATACATCCCTCACTTTAACCCTGACTTCTGTAAGGGGTTGAACAGCCTTTTTTGGGCTTGAAGAAACAATCTTCTTCGGACTTGAAGGAACACTATTGATTTTGATTGGTTGACCGCTACTGAATTTACGAACCAAGAATGTGAAACATGGTAAAAACAGTACATAAAGCCCTGCCAGGATGAATGGAGTAGCAACAAGCCAGCCCAACAACTGTAAAATAGTTCATAAGTTCAGTAATTGAAAATCAGCAACAGAAGGACATCTTTCCCTTGCCTTATCAAAAAAGAAAAGAGATACGAAGGAACAGATGGGAAGCATTCAGGATCAGAATGGAGATTGTACAAAAGACACCCTCTATTAATTTTTCAATAGAGGTTTGACTTGGAAGTTAAACAAAGTTCCAATAAAACTTTTGGCGAATGCACAGTGACTGTAAATATCACAGCCATAAAGATGCTAATAAATTTGCATGTTCCATTGGCAAGTCATACATATGTATTTAAAACATATATGCATGGAAACTATTGACTTCGTGAACAGTCAACAAACAGGATCAGAAAAGTGTGAAATCTATTGGAAAACCAAAAAAGCAACCTTGTTTCCCTTCAAATAATTAATTATCACCACACCACAACACAGCTTTTGTTAGCACAATCAAAGAAAACTGACAAGTCCGTCTCTGTTGAAAAAAAATTCTAACTCAATATATAAAGCAGATACTGACTGTGGAAGGCTCAAGAAGTAGATCATCAGTGCAACAATCAGAAGTAGATACTGATATGAGAAAGACAGGGAAGAAAAGATGCTTGAAATGAAGCTTCTTTACTCACCGCATGGAAAATGCTCAGCAAGACTTCCCATGAAGCCTGACCAGTCAAGACCTGCTTTAATGCATCAGAGGTCAAAGCAAAATGAGATCCACCACTCACGGCTTCTCCCAAACGTAGGAACGGAATCACTAAACTGCAAAGTGAAGCACATCAAGCATTGAGGATATAAAGAATGTATCGAGAAAAAATATAATGAAAAAACATGGTTCAGAGGAAGGCTGGAAAATCAGTATTAAAGCAATTAATAGCTTTCACTAAGAGTGATAGACATCAATTCACCACTCATTTCGACAATCCTCCATCTTATCTCATTGTACCAACAACACCCCCCCCCCCAAACAAAAAAAAGTTACACTATGTTCCACACAGGCACATCTAAAGTGTGCATGTAGACCTGCATCTGGCATAACGGAATCCGCCAAGAACATCCTGCTGAAGAAGTCATCACAGGTTCAGACTTTTGAGAACAGAAGTTGATCATACCCCTTGTAAACATCACAGGCAGGAATAATGAATCCTCCGCCCAAGCCAAAAAATAAGGTCTATACATTTTGTCCCCATTACTTCTTTGCCATGCAAATTTTATTGACAAACAGGTACTAACTCCATATACAAGGAGTATACAAGAGAACCTACATAAGAATGTCAATGCTCATATTTTTTGTTTCCTTAAGTTGAATGCTTAGATTTGTATTCTGTTTGATAGTTAAGAGCTGAACTTGCTTCATTGCCACATCAAGTTTTATAAACAGAAAAGACAAAAATCACTCCTGAAATTGAAGTGGTTGCTCACATGGGTAGAAAATTCATATACATGAAAAGAACGTCTTGCATTTTTACTGAGTATATAAAAGAAGAACAGCAAACAGATTTTTGCAGATGCTCTATTCAAACATGAGGCATAGTGAAACAGAAGCAAACTTTGTGACAGTGCAGATACATAAGCATTGACTTATTTTATTCCTCAATCTCTTAGATGCAACAGAACTCTTTGTGTCTATCTACTCAGAAAATGGTGAAAGAAGTCTGAACAACAAGAACATCTCTGGCAGAACCAAATATTAAAAGATAAATCCCTCTATTCCATTGGTTTGTTCCAAAAAGAATGGTACCTTTTTATATTTGTAGATATTTTAACTTTAAATTTTCAATTTTACTCGTCATGACTGTTGGCAAATATAAGGGAAAAGGTAAAAAAATATTATGTTGAGAGGAAAGACAATATTACTACATTATTTATTTATGAGCAGATATACAAATTGGTTGGGTCATGCTAGGCACTGGCTAAGAAATGATTTCAGCAATGTGACAGTTTCCTCAGGATTAAACAAGCATTCCTCTAACAGAGAGGGAACATGAACATCAAAATTTAAATAACAAACCAGCTAGTCAGAAAAGGAGAATAACAGAAAAGCAGTTAAATGTCTGTAGAAGAAATGAACACTAGAAGAAAATTGGACGTGAGAAAGAATTGGCTGAAGAAGGTTTCTTATTGCATATGATTGCCAACGAAAAGATCTATTTATCGGATAAAATTAGGCATTTAATCATGACAAGTCACTTATCCAAACCTTTTGATGCAAAATGCCACTTTAATTTAAAAACTGTGTTGTGTCAAACACTACCACATAAATTGAAAGGGAGGGAAGTCATAGGAATCCATATTTCAGAATTCAGGGTCAGGTGATATCTACTCAATCACTAAAAAGGATTTGGAACAAACTACGTAAACTTAGAGGGGGGGGGTGAAAAATAATAACTGTTCTAGTCAAAGCCCCTCTGTTCAGTACCTCAACTCAACTGGAGTAGCAATGAAGTTGGCCAAGAACACAGTTGGTGCATGACACGAGGATCCAAGTACTGCAATAGCTAACCCGCACATAAATACAGGGACCCCTGTCAAAGAAAAATAGATTGTAGATCAGGCAACTATAGGAAAAGAAACTATCCAGTTAATAATTTTTAGCCAAAAAGCTGAGAAACCATATCGAAACTTGCAGTGTAATGCCTAAAGACGTCTATGCTGATTCCGTTGACAGGATCGATCCTGTTCAAGTCTTTCCATCTTGATGGGTGTTTTGAGCTAGTCAATGAAAGTTTGAATAACTCAAATCCACATATGTATTTCATCTTTCACTGTAGTTCATGGCTAGGAAGTATTGTCAATAGACGTGCCATATTTAGCTGATAGAATAGCTTCGCGGAAAAGTATGCTGTCCACTCTATTTCATTAAGATGTTGCAAATTTCAGCATGTCAGACTGTCAGTAGTCCTATCCCTTGTGAATTCCAACTCACCTGCCTGTAAAGGTATTTGTCGCCAATTCTGTTTGTAAAGATCATGGTTCACTTCATTTTTACACCCAACATACAAGATTATTACTACTAAACCGTCTGCTCGTATCTAGAACTTTCACATACATTTCAATTTCACTTAAAGGGAATCATTAACTAAAAGCAAATTAAACTTTTAATTGACTTTCAGAAAATATTTGAGAAGTCCTAAAGTCATCCCTATAAAATTTGGGCTCATAAATCTTATGATGTTATATGTTTGCTGGTAGCTGCAATGTCATATCCAATACCAATCACCAGATTTTCCTTCAGAATTGGCTTTTAGATTGATCTGGTTTCTGCAACTTTAGAATAAATATTTTAAGTCTAATGTAAATTTGTCTTTTGCAAAAGCAATTCATATCCAGTTTTGAGATATACGAGCTCAAGACACAACCAAACTCAAAATATTGTCCAACTTTTTGGCATGTTTTGATTTGGAATGCACTAAATCTCCCGCACCAGTTGATATGGAGATTTTGAAGTGAACATCTCAATTTAGTGAGATAAAATTGTCTTTTGATTTTTCATCAGTTTGCCATATTCCACTTTCTATGGATTCAAACAAACAAAGGATTCATCTCATCAACATCTTTGTGTCCTACTTGATTGCAAGCTCACGACCTAAAGTTTCTCAATGTACTTAAAAAGAAATTAATTGATCACAAAGATAATTTTTTGCCATGAGCTCAAGGCAGTAAAGATGTAATGCTTTCACAGCAAAAGCTAAAATAAGCTGGTAGATATAAAAGACTAAATCCATTTAAATAATATTGACAAATATATATATATTACTGCCTCCGTTTACTTTTATGTGTCATCATTTGACTTGATACAGTATTTAAAGTAGAAATTTGACTAGTGTATAATGTTAGTGGTAGTGGAAGAAAATTTCAAAGCAATAGGAGTAGTTAAAAGGTTAAATTTGATAGAGAAAACACCATATCAAAGTATAAAATTTATTTAATAATTAAGTGAATTAGAGTTGTGGAAAGTGAAAATTAGTCATATAGAGTGTCAAATAAAGTGGAACGAGGAGGGTGAAACTTGAAAGACATACCAACGATGGGAAAGATACCCAGTGTAACGCCAAGAGCCCCAGAGAATGCCAATTGCTTCGGCTCTAAACCCCTTCAAAACAAATCAATAAAACGATTTCATTCAACAACAAATATCAGCAACTCTATCTGATCCAAATAGTGTTTAAAAATACTGAATTCTGTTTACAGTAAAAGTGTAAATTGAGGGATAGAAAGGTGAAAATGCCTAACCTGCGGAGGATTTGGAGAAGAGGATCACCGATCTTCTTGTGAGTCCAATGACCCACTTTCAATCCAATCTGTTTGAGCATTATATTGAAGACCTCTTAACTATCAATTCTTCCACTTCACATTCAATGGTCAACTCAAACTGATTGGAACCAAATGGAGTCGCAATCGCACGTTCTGGTGAAATTACTGGAAATGAATAGCAAAAAGAATCAATCACGTTCAGGATTTAAACAGAAGGACCTGATATTGAATGAGATTCTTATATGGACTTTTTATTTATTACAGATGGCTCTTCCTCCAAGACTTTTTACATTACTCTTGATTGAACTAGAAGGAACAAAACGATGTCGTATGCTGGTTCCGAAAACGTGTGAGTTGATAAAGCTTTGTTTTAGATCTCTAATGAGAAACAGGAGAAAGACAAAGAAACAGGGGAATCTAATCTCCCTCACTTCCACCCCGCCAAAGACTCCCTGATCTCAAGCAACTCCAAAAATAGTATACTAACTTTTTGTTATTCTTTCACATGACATGGAAAAGGGGCCAGCTAAACTAGACTTGTATTTTTCATTTCTGTTAATTTAACTGATAAGGGGAGGGAGCCTTAGCGTAACTGGTAAAGTTGCTGCTATGTGACCGGTCACAGGTTCAAACCGTGGAAACAGCCGCTTGCATAAATGCAGGGTAAGGCTGTCTACAATAGGCCCTTGTGGTTCGGCCCGTCCCCAACCATGTGCATAGCCGGAACAAAATGCACTGGGCTGTCATTTTTTTTTTCAACTGATAAGGGGCTCATAATTTGAACTTATCTAATCGTGCTATAAATTATAAATTCCACTTGCATATAGTATATGCCCGCATTTTGTTGAGTAAAGAACCTTTCACAATGTACATTCATTTTGCAGAAGAATTTAACTGACGTTGCAACAATAGACTAAAATGCACTGATAGCACTGTCGTGTAAACTCCTTTCCAGAAAAGTTCATCCGCTAATGTACGAATGAAAGAGGAACAAGCAGATATAACATATCGTTCCTAATAATCAAGCTGAAAAAATATGAATCAGAAAGCAAAGGGCATATCTTGCATAAGAACGGGTATTTGTTGCTTAAAGAGCATAGCAGTACAACAACAATCATCTCCTCTACACAAAATAATACTGGCTGATCTAAGGCCTCGTCTGACAGGAAAGTATAGTGCTCCCAACCTTTTTCATTTTAGCTTCAAATTGCTGGCCTGCTAATAGCCTATTGGTACCATTACACGAAGCCCTTTTAACCATAGCTATCAGCAATCTCTCCTAAAGCTGAACTTCCGTGTACATTTCAGCATCATCCAATCCGTAGCTGGCAAATGTGGTGCTGCTCCAGCATGTCAAGCTGATAATGCGACCAAAGTACATTTTAATGCTGTATCAATTAGCTGATTGGTGTAGTCGTTCTGTGTCATCCTTTTTTTTTGTCTTCTAAACACAAACTATTTGAACAAATAATATTTTGCATTTGTAAAACTGAAGCCTCTCCCGCTTGCATTCCTTGGATTACTTATCCCATTTCACTTGCAGAGCGCAAATTTTGGTTTATCTTTTGAAAAATATAACTTGTCCTCAAGTGGACAAAGAAAAACCTTCCTCGAGGCATTGTGTCCTCACATCTTGCATAAGGCGTTGAAGTAGAGATGGATTGCTCGTAACAATAGCATCCACCCGCTCAAATAACATTTTCTTCATTGAGTCCTCATCATCAACAGTCCATGCATAAACCTTTTTATTCCTCCTGTTGCAATAAAGAAATGGAGAAATCACAAGGTTAGATGGCTGCAGTTGTGGACCAAAAACGAGTGCCATTACGATGCAGGTATGGACACAAAACAGATTAAACTTCATACCCATGGAGGATTTTCATGAGTTTCTCATCAATTAAAGGATGGTAAACACCAACAACTGCAGCACCTCGCATTCTCAATAACTTCATTCCAGTTCCTGTTGAAGGATCTATCATGACAATGTAACCTACCTGCAGAACCACCAAACATCACATTCGCATAAACCAAGCTACGATCAATTCAGCTTATGTAGAATGGAGTTTATAGGAATAACACTTAAGTCGGTAAGTTTATGATCTAAAAGAGATGGTAAACCTACAACAAATCTAGTGTACACTAGTCGAGCTACTGTTTTAGTTTTAATCTTTAGGTCCGCAAAAGTATTAATCTGTCCCAATAAAAGTGTCTTAATTTTCACTTTAGGCTGTCTCAAAATCGACTCCACTTTCATGGAGACTTCTCTTATTTGTCAATACTTTTTCGTCATGCTATTATCAAACAGAGAATATTGGTACCACTTTTATTCTAAAAATAGTCAAAATTATTCAAAAAAATCAACTTTACCTCAACTTTCGGACACCCTTTCATTCAACTAAGACAGAATCCAATTTTTCCTTAATAGTCCGTGTCCAAAACAAATCAGACACCAAATTCAGAACAGACAGAGTACAATTTTGAAGAATAGCAATAGACACCATCCAGAAAGTGTCTATTTCGTTAAGTTATACAGAGCAACCACAGCAGAGACTCAAGAAGCTTAGACCTCATTGAACTTGTTCCTTACATTGCCACCTCTCCTGCCACACTCAGGGGTCGTTTGGTTGCCGGTTAGAGTTATGCTGGTATTAGTTATACATGTATTAGTTATGCAGATATTAGTTGCGTATGTATCGGTTATGAAGGAATACGTAATGCAGGGATTAGTTATGCAGGGATAATTTATGCAATATTGAGTTATGTTGGGATTAGTTATGCGGTAGTTATTTAATGATTAGTAATAGAAATAATGTGACTGTTATTTATTATTAGCTTACTTTATTTTATTAAAATTGTTAGTATAGTTTAAATATATTTTTTTAAGCAAAAAAATACAAGTTTGAATAAAGGGTATATATTCTTGTCATTTTGTGTTTTAATACAAGTATTACTAATACGTGTATAAGTTATTCCACCTTCTACCTTGCATAAATAATACATAGATTTACTTAAAACTTATACATGTATTAGTTATGCGGAAAAGAAAAACATGAACCAAACATTATATCAGGGTACAAGTACAGTTGGATTTGAGCTAACCCAGCATTCTTTCATAGGTTAAATGGAAATTTAGCAAAATAATGTCAAGAACATGAGATTTCAGAAA
The DNA here is from genome assembly GCF_000393655.2 of Nicotiana sylvestris. Classification (NCBI taxonomy): domain Eukaryota; kingdom Viridiplantae; phylum Streptophyta; class Magnoliopsida; order Solanales; family Solanaceae; genus Nicotiana; species Nicotiana sylvestris. The sequence goes on along the minus strand of NC_091059.1, from coordinate 87,230,383 downwards.
TAGTTTCCTCCATTTGCAAGACCAACATTGCACGAAAAGACTGCAAAAGCATCAGCAAAGACCAATATTATCTGTGTCCTAAGTCACTTCAAAAATGGTTGACATGCAAGGAAATGAGAAGTTGTGTACTCCGAGCAGAAGAAAAAACTAGTTGTTACCATAACATCTGACGACAGTTTCATCACATCTCTTGAGAAACTGTCACTTTTAGCCCATACAAGGCAATTCTTACAGCCTGTGTTCTCGACCTGTAAAATTTTAAAGAGAGAGAGAGAGCACAGCACAAACATCAGTCACGTGGGAAAACATACATTTAAGTTGCATAGACAACAAGGTCAGTGACATACACCATCCATTACCTATAATGGCACTTATGCATGCAATTAGCAGTCTTTTTATAACCACATGCAATTAATTAGCTGTCTTCAAAAGCCAGAAAGATAATTAACTCCAGATAAAGGAAAAGCTGATCATCCATAGTGACTACCAAAAGTTGTAACTTTCTATCGGGATGAAATAAGTGGCGTAGCCAGGAATCATGCCAAGGGTGTTCAAATTAAACAAGTCAATAATTTTTTTTGTTGATGAATAGTGTACCAAAATTTTTAAAACCAAACTAAGCAATATTTAGGTAAACAATAAAAATACTTGTAATCGGACAAAAATTTTATAAATCAAAATTAACATAAAAAAGACAACAATAGAAATTTTACTAATAAAAGTAAGCATAAAATTAAAGGAAAGAGAAAGTCGAGAGTGTTTGTAGTCTGTACTCTGTAGAGATCTTTTGTTGAAGAAATTTTTGTAGAGCTTGCCTTTTAAATTATAAAAATAACTTTTAATTAAAAAACTACTTTTAAGATTAGTTGTTTCTCTTTATATAAATTTTAAGTTTTAAGAGTTATTTTATTTTATAAAAATTAGATTGAAAAAGAGTCAAATAGACCATACACACGGTGGTTTCTGTTTAATTTTGGCAAATAAAATGGACATATAGCTTTGAACTCCTGAACAACATATCATTGAGAACACCCTGGACTGCTAGACTGTCCCACTCAACTATGTTAAGGGTGTTCAAAATATAACATTTGACCATATAAAAGTACTCTATCTGTTCCAGTTTATGTGAACCTATTTCCTTTTTGGTCCGTTCCAAAAAGAATGACCCCTTTCTAAATTTAGTAACAATTTAGCTTAAACGTACAATTCTATCCTTAATGATAAGCTTTTATAATCACACAAATACTCTGGGCCCCTTTTTGATTTGTTTAGGACCACAAATTCCAAAAGTCTTTCATTTTTTCTTAAACTCCGTGCCCAGTCAAACAGGTTCACATAAATTGGAATGGAAGGAGTAATATTTAACTTATATACACAGTATAATTTTCCAACGAAGTGTGGTCGCTTGACCACCCTTGGTACAATGTCGCTACGCAACTGGATGAAATCCATAAGAAAGCATGAAACAAGTTCCCCTACTCCCACGTAAAAGCTAATAAGACGGACCATATAATATGTCTCAATCAGATGCTCCTACAGAAGTAGATATGAACTTCTTCTTCTTCCGCAACTCAAAAGAAAGGAAGGCAAAAACAGAAGAAGAAAGAGGTGAGATAGAAATAAACTTCTTGGAGTTAACCGCTGGGTTGCAAGTGCAAGTATTATAAAGAACCCACCACCTAGGCTAATATTTTCACCAAAAAGAGAAACCATATGATACATGTTCAAGTAAATTTTGTGCCCACAGTAAGGTAGTAACTATTTGGAAGAATGGGAACAACTGTTGGAATATCCCCCAGTCAGAGCCCAGATAAGTAGAGTAGTTGTAGCCCAACTATGTATTTAACTGCTGTTGTAATGAGTTGAGCCCAATTCTTTCATTTTGCAATTATTTGGTACCGTAGATTGGGTTGGTTATTAGCTAGTTGGGTTGGGATACTAGGTCTATATATAAGGCCATCCAAAAACTAGTATTGTGCAGTTGCTATTTTCATTTTTTCAGATGCAATAATATTTCTCTCATTTTCTTTCTCGTTTCAGACCTAACCCTAACACAAAGTTCTTCGATTTCATCTCATTTTCCGTTGCTAACAACAAAAGACTTACAATAGAAAGAAGATCCTTTGCGAACTCTTTCTCATCCAGCGGGAAACCAACTTTTGCATCAAGAATTACTCGCCGGACGGAACCTGATATCAACTGAAGGAAATGAAAAGCCAAGTTAGTAAACAAATAGCGAAAAAGCCTATTTCCGGAAACAACAAAAGGAATGCCATGCAGGTATGTATTGTTTTGACAATGAATTAAATGGACAGCATGAATATCTCCAGTAGCTGCCACAAAAATTACACACTAGTGGGAGATAAAACAGTTACTTTTATTTTCTTGAAAGAGATGTAGAAAGAGGAGAATGAAAGGGGCACGGAGTGAGAGAACAGTACAGGCTTGGATTTTCTGAGTACCTTTAATGCATCTTCAACTGTTGGAACAGTTAGATCATGATGCTCCAACTTAAGCTGATGAACTGCATCGAGCTCTTTAATCTGCAAATACAAAGTGAAGAAATCACATTCAACACTCTACTCTAAAATGTTCTGTGATGTATGCCAGTTTGTTGGATGGAAGCAAAATCAAATGCATTGGAACTATTGAAATACAAGATGTCAGTAAATAAATTTTTTTAAATGCATGGCAAAATAGGATCGAATATTTGCTTCAGTCAATCAACATTAAAAACCTATCGGTTCCCACCTCTTTTGAGCTTAAGTGTGAAACTTTAGAATTGTTATTCCCAGTTATCCGTTGCAAATCCCTGCCTGCGACATGTGAAATCAATGCTCCAGACTACTAAAACAGTGAGAAACAATTGTTATCATGAAATTCCAAATGAATGTCATAAAATATGTCCCCTCTTATCTTCTTGCAGGAAATAGCTCTAAACTACGAAGTGTGGAATCAAATCTTAGGCTGTATTCCCAGTGAGGAATGAAATCTACATGCCTGCCTGGTCAAGGCCAGCTTTGACCCAAAATATGTAAGGAAAATCCAGAGAAAACAAGTATTCGCTTAGAGAACAATTTATGATTGAAGCTGGACTGTAATATCTTGTAGAAAATATCAATTGAATGGGTTTCCAAACATGCATGGTTCCTACCATTTCCCAGTATACATTTCTTCTACTCTATTTCATATTCACAAACATTCTTTTACCACTTTAAACTTTGTTTTTTATGCGAATACTTGGAAATTGAATAAGGTTGATCTTTTGTCCTTGAAATCTTTTGTTTTCATCCATGTGACCTTTCTCCAAGCATAAAGTAAATATCTATACAGTAGCAATGCTTATTTTGGAAAAATATTTGATACGTCAATGTTCAAAAAGATTTTCGGCACCACCTTTATCGTTATAGCACAATGCATATATGAACAAAGTTTTGTCGCAAATTCTAAACCTTTAGGTGTAAACGTGTCGCTAACTGGTTTCCCTGTGTTTTAAGCCCACATACCGGTCATGGAGGGAAAACAACACACCATCTGAAGAACGAGAAACATCAATCTCAATGCAGTCAGCCTGAGAATCAAGAGCAGTTCGGTATGCAGCCATCTACATGAAGGGTAAGATTATCAGAATTCCAAATAATGAAGTTGGGAATCATTTTACGACAAATTAAAAATGAACAATATCAGCCAATGAAGATGTTTCCCGGAATGACTCAACCAAAAGAATAGAATTCCTACAGTGTTGGGAAAGGCCTTCGACGAATCACCTCCATGAGCACAGACCAGAGGAAGACTGTTCAGCCAACTACATTTCTGTGATTGCATCTGCACAATTATGTTTACATTATTCCTCTGCATGTTTAGCGAACCTACCATATGCAGGAATTCAAATAGTTCACTCATGCAGTAAGAAATACAAACAGCTGTTAGAACCAGAAACCTATAAACAATATGTTATATGAACTATTTAGTGAGACATACAAATCTCCCCAGAAAATTAAACTAAGATATATAGGTCTCAACACTGATTCATTATCAGAAGGAAAATATATTAAATAATTATCTAGGATTTCAAGTCTCTACTCCTTCGAGGTAGGGTAAGGTCTGCGAACACACTATCCTCCTCAAACCCCACTAATGGGATTTTACTGGGTTGTTGTTGTTAGAGCAGAGATAGTACCAAATATCTGTAGGCAAGTGATACGGCCAAGGAGGGCACTAACCAAAGGACTTCAAAGAATTTACTCATTCATTTACCAAATTAAACCCCAAAACTCCAATCTGGAGGAAAAAACAATTAAGGCAAACAACTAACTGATTGTCTGCACCTTTCTTCGCAATGCTATCGTGTTTGTCTAACAAATGCATGATTATATCAGTTAATGGCACCAAACAATGGAGAAAAAATTCATCAGACCAAAATTTCCAGATTCTATAAGAATTGTGAAACATTATGCACCAATACCATAAGCTTTGTTTTCGTTTTGCACTTTTCCTTTTTCTCTCTTTTGGTGATAATGACAAGCCATTGATTAACTCGGATAAAGTGAACGTATTAGCAACTGTGTTTTCAATATGAATACCTAAAAGTTATATGAGAAGGAAAGAGAATAAAACCTGATGGAATCGACGGAGACGAAAATGGAAGTAAATAGGGGGGATAATGGCGATGAGGGCGAGGCCAATGAGCAGAGATCTAAACACCTTTCTGGAAGTGAAAACTCTGAGCTTTGGCTTAAGCTTTCGGGACAAGAGGCCATGCCTCTCCAACCGAAGTCGACGCTGTTGCCTGTCCATTCTCCACAATGGCACCCACCGATTTGTCCAATTCAACGGATTCCTATTGTCATTTCTTGTTGGTAGTCAATCGAGTATTTGATCGTCTTCTCCTCCTCTTCTTCTTCTTATTCCTTTCTTTTTAAGATTTGGAAACTTCAAAACGGCCCTCATACTTTCAAGAGTCGCTATCTTCGTCTATGCATCCTAAAGGAAATTCAAATGAGTCCCAATAGTTAGGCAATAACGTCAGTTATTTTCAAACCTCATAACATTCTCTTCCATTTTCCTTGATAATAACAGTAAAAAAAAATTAATTAAAGAAGATCTTAATCTGGATAGTTTACCTTAAAACACCAAGTTTGTTTGTACTTTTAAGATCTAACCACTTAATAGATTAATATTGATTTGAATCATCCATATATTGAATAATATCTTAACAGTATTAAGAGGCTATTGGTTTTGCAAATATGATATAGCACTATAGCTTTTTACTTTCACAAGATAGGAGTAAAGTCTGTGTATTCACTCTGTGGGATTACACTAAGTTTGTCATTGATGAATATAAAATATTTATATATTATGTACTTAAAATATACTATTAGTGTTAGTCCTTTTTACCTGTTGTCTTTTTCATTTTGATTTTTTACTATCTTGTCGTTGTTACTATTTGGTGCTATGGTTTATTTTATTTTATTTTTTTAATTGCTTTTCGTTAGCTAAGGGTCTATCAGAAATAATTTCTCTGCCTTCTAGGTGGGTGTAAGGTCTGCATATATACTACCCTCCCCAGACCCCACTTGCGGAATTACACTGAATTTGTTTTTGTTGTTGTTTTTGTTGTGCCGTCAATTTTGGATTGGAAAAGTTAAGCTTTAAGGTTATGATAAATTCCTTTGCTTTCGTCATGCATTATTTTAACTTAGCAGTGCTTCTTAGGATAGATTTGGGGATTGTTACTAGAAGTCATTTATTTCTCTTAGATGTTTCTTGACATATACAAAAGTTTCTATATGTAAAGAGGTCGTTTGGGCTACAGAGTCATGGACAGTGTATTCAATGAGAAAGATGCATTGTTCTTCCTTGTTTAATGCACCCGCAATATTTTTGTTCTTTATATATATACACACACATCAATAAGCATATATTTTCCTATGTATACAAATAAACTCATCATTTATTTCTGTTACGATCCGGATTTTCCGTCCTCGGGAGTCGTGATGATGCCTACTAATGTGAGCTAGACAAGCCGACTGTTTGGACAATTTACATTTTTCCCATTTTAAATCCATTAACAATTATAAGCAATAATTTAAAGACAATGGAATTTATGACAAGCGGAAAAAAATAACTAAGTATATCCAATACAACTGTTTAAACAAGACTACCCAGAACTTGAGTCACAGCTTCACAGACGTTCTAAGAATACTATAAACAAGGTCTGAATGAAATACATAAGTCTGTCTCTGAATAAGTAAAAACAGTAAGAGAAAAGATAGGAGGAGACGCCAAGGCCCACGGACGTCTGCAGGACTACCACGGGTCGCCTGCGTGGACTGAAGATAGCACCCTCACTGCGGTCCAAACGCTTCGGTATCAGTATCTGCACACAGTGTAGAGTGTAGTATCAACACAACCGACCCCATGTGCTGGTAAGTGCCTAGCCTAACCTTGGCGAAGTAGTGACGAGGCTAGGACCAGACTACCAAAAAAATCTGTGCATTTAAATCATATACAGCGAAAATAGAAGCAAATAATTACAACTAAAGTTGGGCGGGGGAAACATGCTGCGGGGAGTAACAGGTAACAATAGAACGACAATAAAGAAATATAAGGAATGCCATAAATCAATTACCAGCAAAGACAAGGAAATAGAAGAACAGGTACACATGTAATACTGTTGCAGGTGTGTAACCCAATCCCATTCATATGATACCGTTGTAGGCGTGCAACCCGCTCCCATTTCATATACGACCGTTGCAGGCGTGCAACCCGCTCCCATTTCATATACGACCATTGCAGGCGTGCAACCCGCTCCCATTTCATATATTACCGTTGCAGGCGTGCAACCCTGCTCTCATTTCATATATTACCGTTGCAGACGTGCAACCCGCTCCCATTTCATTTATCAACACCAATCATAAAGGAATCCCGGCAAGGGAACAATAGCAATATAACAACATCCCGGCAAGGGAACAATAATGTTACATCAACATCCCGGCAAGGGAACAATAATGTTACATCAACATCCCGGCAAGGGAACAATAATATCAAAACAAACATCCCAACAAGGGAACAATAATATGACAATAAGATCCCGGCAAGGGAACAATAATGGTAATAACATCCTGGCAAGGGAACAATAATGATAATCCTCATATGAAGCGCAATAAATCACAACGTGTCATAACAATTACAATACAAGACTCACGGGCATGCTTGACATCGATATATAGATACTCGTCACCATGCCTATACATCGTACTCCACAGTTATCACGTAGAAAATAAGACACGACTCCTAATCCCTCAAGCTAAGGTTAGACCAAACACTTACCTCAAACTTTCACGTCCAACTCAAGCCTCAAACACTGCTTTTCCTTTTGAATTTAGCTCCAACTCAATTGTATCTAGACATAATCGACTTAATAACATCAATACATGCTAAACAATCCAATCCCAATGCTTAATTATAGATTTCCTATCATTTTTCCAAAAAAGTCAAAAATCGACCCCGGGCCCGCTTGGTCAAAACACGAGGTTTGGACCAAAACCTGATCACCCACGAGCCCACGAGCCCGAATATGTAATTAGTTCCAAAATCCGACCCCAAAACGAGGTCTGAATCCCAATTATACAAAAAGCCCTAACTCTACCCAAATCCCTAATTGTCTACCTTTAAGAACATGATTTAGGCCTAAAAATCTAATGGGTGTTAATGAAAATTGAAGAAAATGAGTCTATGATTACATACCTATGGATTTTTGGTGAAGTTATCTTTCAAAAATCGCCCAATTTGGAGTTTGGAAGAAGAAGTTATGAAATTTGGGTTAAATCCCGTATGTTCTGTTACTGTTTAAAAATCACTAGGCAGGCCTTCATCGCGTTCGCGATAGGCCTATCGCGTTCGCAATGGGTCAGGCCCAACTGATCATCGTGTTCGCGTTTGACGGCTCGCGTTCGCGGAGCTTCAGCTCCTAGAGCCTTCGCATTCGCGGTCAGATGGTCGCGTTCGCGTAGAACAAATGTGAACCCCCCCCCCCAGGCCTTTAACCTTATGCGTTTGCGAGTGCCTGGACGCGTTCGAGAATGGTACTCTCCCCCCCCCCCACAGCCTTCGCGTTTGCATCCCAAGCTCCGCATTCGTGAAGAACAAACTGGGACCTGAGGAAATTGCCTTACGCGTTCGCGAGTGGAACCACACGAACGCGAAGAACAAACCCTCTGTGCACCTGAGACAGCAAAAGCCTGCAATTTTTCCTAAGTTCAAAAACCTTCCAAAACTCACCCGAGCCTTCGGAGCTCCAAACCAAACATGCATACTAACTCAAAAACATCATATGAACTTATCTGTGCGATCAAATCGCCAAAATAACCTCTTAAACAATGAATTTAGCATAGAAATCTAAGAAAAATCTCAAAACTTTCAAAGTATCAGTCTTCACAATTATGGGTCCGAATCACCTCAAACGACTTCCGTTTCTTACCAAATTTCACGAACTCATCTTAAATCACATATAAGACCTGTACTGGGCTCCGGAACCAAAATACGGATCCGATACCATCAATTTTGAAACACATTTCATTTCCAAAAACTCATAAATATTCCAGAAAATAATTTTCTTTAAAAAATCATTTCTCGAGCTTGGAACCTCGGAATTCGATTCCGGGCATACGCCCATGTCCCATATTTTCCTACGAACCCTTTGGAACCATTAAATCACAGGTACATTTACCTAAAATGTTGACCGAAGTCAACTTAAATTTATTTTAAAGTCAAAATTCATCATTTTTCATTGATTTTCATATAATGGTTTTCCGGCTACGCACCTGGACTACGCACGCAAATTGAGGTGATGCTGGAAGAGGTTTTTAAGGCCTCAGAACACAAAATTTGTTCTCCACCTCTAAAACAACCGTTCGTCCTCGAACAGACAGAAGAAAGAAGTACCTGAGTCGGGGAAAAGATGGGGATACCGGCTCCGCATATTGGACTTGGACTCCCAGGTCGATGCCTTAGCAGGCTGACCTCTCAACTGAACACGAACAGAAGGAAAATTCTTTGATCTCAACTGACGATCCTGCCGGTCTAGAATAGCTACCGGATCCTCCTCATAGGACAAGTCCTTGTCCAACTAGACAGTGCTGAAATCTAACACGTGGGATGGATCGTTGTGATACTTCCGAAGCATGGACACATGAAACACTGGATGAACGGCTGATAAGCTCGGCGGCAATGCAAGTCTGTAAGCCACCTCTCCCACTCGATCAAGAATCTCTAACGGGCCAATGAACGTAGGGCTAAGCTTGCCCTTCTTCCCAAATCTCATCACGCCCTTCATAGGTAACACTCGAAGCAATACCCGCTCACCGACCATGAAAGCCAAATCACGAACCTTGCAGTCGGCATAACTCTTTTGCCTGGACTGAGCTGTGCGAAGCCTATCCTAAATAATCCTGACCTTGTCCAAGGCATCCTGTACTAGATCCGTACCCAACAACCGAGCCTCTCCCGGCTCAAACCACCCAACCGGTGACCGACACTGCCTACTATACAAAGCCTCATAAGGAGCCATCTGGATACTCGAGTGGTAGATGTTGTTGTAGGCAAACTCTGCTTAAGGCAAAAATTGATCCCACGAGCCTCCAAAGTCAATGAAACAAGCTCGGAGCATATCCTACAAAATCTAAATAGTCCGCTCGGACTGCTCGTTCATCTGAGGATGAAACACTGTGCTCAACTCAACCCGTGTGCCCAACTCTCACTGAACTGCTCTCCAGAAATGTGAGGTAAACTGCGTACCTCAATCCGAAATGATAAACATGGGCACACCATGAAGACGAACAATCTCCCGGATATAGATCTCAGCTAATCTCTCAGAAGAATAGCAGACTGCCACAGGAATGAAATGTGCTAACTTGGTTAGCCTATCAACAATAACCCACACAACATCGAATTTCCTCTGAGTCTATGGGAGTCCAACAATGAAGTCCATAGTAATACGCTCCCACTTCCACTCAGGAATCTCAATCTTCTGGAACAAACCACCGGGCCTCTGATGCTCGTACTTAACCTGCTGACAGTTCAAACACCAAGCCACATGAGCAACAATGTACTTCTTCATTCTCCGCCACCAATAATGTTGCCGCAAATCCTGATACATCTTAGCGGCGCCCGGATGAATGGAGTACCAAGAACTATGGGTCTCCTCTAAAATCAACTCTCGAAGTCCATCCACATTAGGCACACAAACTCGAACCTGCAATCTCAGAACTCCATCATCTCCTAAGGTAACATGCTTGGCACCTTTATGCTTCACCGTGTCTCTAAGGACACACAAATGGGGATCATCATACTGCCGATCTCGGATATGCTCCAATAATGAAGAACTTAGTGATGGTGTAACCTAATACACGGCTGGGCTCAGAAACATCCAATCTCACGGACTGATTGGCCAAAGCCTGAACATCCAAAGCAAGCGATCTCTCACCGACCAGAATATAAGCAAGACTGCCCATACTGGCTGACTTCCTACTCAAAGCATCGGCCACCACATTGGCTTTTCCCGGATGATATAAGATGGTGATATCATAGTCTTTCAATAGCTCCAACCACCTTCTCTGCCTCAAATTTAGCTCCTTCTGCTTGAACAAGTACTGCAGACTCTTGTGATCCGTGAACACCTCACATGCCACGCCATACAGATAATGCCTCCAAATCTTCAACGCATGAACAATGGCTGCCAAATCCAAATCATGAACCGGATAGTTCTTCTCATGAATCTTCAACTACCGCGAAGCATAGGCAATGACCTTGCCATCCTGCATTAACATTGCACCAAGTCCAATACGAGATGCATCACAATAAACTGTATAAGGCCCTGAACCTGTGGGCAAAATCAATACAGGTGCAATAGTCAACGCTGTCTTAAGCTTCTAAAAGCTCACCTCACACTCGTTTGACCATCTAAACTGGGCACCCTTCTGGATCAACCTGGTCATCGGGGTTGCAATAGACGAAAACCCCTCCACAAATCGACGATAATAGCCTGCCAATCACAAGAAACTCCGGATCTCTATAGCTGATGCTGGTCTAGGCCAGTTCTTAACTGCCTCAATCTTTTTCGGATCAACCTGAATACCCTCCACTGATACCACATGACCCAGGAATGCAACTGAACTTAACCAGAACTCACCTTCGAAAACTTGGCATACAACTAACTATCCCTCAAAGTTTGAAGAACCACTCTAAGATGCTGCTCGTGCTCCTCCCAGCTGCGGGAATAGATCAAAATATCATCAATGAAGACTATCACGAACGAATCCAAGTAAGGCCTGAACACTCGGTTCATCAAATCCATAAAAGCTGATGGGGCATTTTTCACCCCGAATGACATCACCAAGAACTCATAATACCCGTACCGAGTGCGAAAAGTTGTCTTAGAGACATTGGATGCCATAATTTTCAACTGTTGGTAGCCAGATCTCAAGTCAATCTTCGAAAATACCTTGGCACCTTGAAGCTGATCAAACAAGTCATCAATCCTCGGTAATGGATACTTATTCTTGATTGTAACCTTGTTCAACTGTCGATAATCTATGCATCTCATCAATCTGTCCTTCTTTTTAAAAACATCATCGGCACACCCCAAGGTGAGACACTAGGCCAATGAAACCTTTTTCAAGCAAGTCTTGCAACTACTCCTTCAACTCTTTCAACTCAGGCGGGGCCATACGATACGGTGGAATAGAAATGGGCTGAGTGCCCGGAGCCAAATCAATGCAGAAGTCAATATCCCTGTCGGGTAGCATACCCGGCAGGTCTGAAGGTAATACCTTAGGGAACTCACGAACAATAGGCACAGAATCAATAGAAGGAACCTCGGTACTCAAATCACGAACATATGCCAAATAGGCCAAACACCCCTTTTCGACCATACGCCGAGCCTTCATATAAGAGATAACATTATGGGTAGAATGACCAGGAGTCCCTCTCCACTCTAAAAGAGGTAAACCTGGCAAGGCTAAGGTCACAGTCTTGGCATGACAGTCCAAGATAACGTGGTAAGGTGATAACCAGTCCATCCTTAATATGACATCGAAATCAACCATGTCTAGCAGTAATAAGTCTAATCGGATCTCAAGACCCCCAATCACAGCTACACAAGAGCGTTGAAAACGATTTACTATAATAGAATCACCTACCGGTGTAGACACATAAACATGAGCACTCAAAGAATTGCTAGACATGACCAGATACAGCTCAAAATAAGATGACACATAAGAGTATGTAGACCCTCGATCAAATAGCACTGAAGCATCCTTACTATAAACCAGAACTGTACCTATGATAACTGCATCGGAAACCTCAGCCTCAAGCCTGGCCAAAAGAGCATAAGATCGGGGTTGGGCCCTACCACCCTGAACTACATCTCTGGGATGGCCTGCTGCTGGCTGGCCTCCACCTCTAGCTGCTTGACCTCCACCTCTAATACCTCTACCTCCACCTCTAACACCTCTACCCCCACCCCTAGCTAGCGGAGTGGGCGGTGGAACACCTGATGCCTGAACCATAGCACGGGAACCCTGCTGCTGCGACTGAGAGCTGCTCATTGCTCGAGGGAAATACCTAGCAATGTGCCTCGTGTCGCCATAAGTAAAACAAGCCCTCGGCTGCTGGGGCTGACAACCCTGTAAACTCTGAAGCGGCAGTGCACTGATAGGAGCTAGTGGTGCACTGTAGGACTGCTGATCAGAATACTGCATATGAGAACCACGACCATCTGAAGCACCATGAGAAACCTGAAGTGCTGACTGAAAAGGCCTAGGAGGATGGCCTCTACCATATGAATCCCTGCCTCCAGACGAGGCGCCAATGAATCTGCCTGAATGATGAGGCCTCTTGTCAGATCCCTGACCACCTCCCTACGACATAACCATCTCCACTTTTCTGGCCACATTGGCCACCTCCTAAAAAGAAATCTCACTCCCTGTCTCCCTAGCCATCTGAAGTCAAATCGGCTGAATAAGTCCCTCAATGAACCTCCTCACCCTCTCTCTCTCAGTGTGAAGTATGATAAGAGCATGACAAGTCAAGTTGATGAATCTGGTCTCATACTGAGTAACTGTCATAGAACCCTGTTGGAGATGCTCAAACTGCCTCTGGTAGATCTCTCGCTGAGTGATAGGGAGAAACTTCTCCAGAAATAGCTGAGTAAACTGCTCCCAAGTCAAAGCTGGTGATCTGGCTGGCCTAGCCAAACAATAATCTCTCCACCAAGTCTTGGAGGATCCAGACAAGCGGAAAGTAGCAAAGTCGACCCCATTGGTCTCCACTATCCCCATGTTCCTGAGAACCTCATGATAGCTATCGAGATAATCCTGGGTATCTTCAGAAGATGCACAGCTGAAAGTAGTAGTGAAGAGCTTGGTGAACTTGTCCAATCTCCAGAAAGCGTCGGCAGACATAGCTGCTCCATCACCGGTCTAAGCTACCACATCAGGCTGAACTGCTCCAAATGGCTGAGCTGCTGGAGTTTGAAACTGGGGAGCCATCAGCTGCGGAGTGCGAGTAGCAGGAGTCTGGGCTCCTCCTCCAACCTGAGAGACGGCTGGTGCTACAGGAAGCAAGCCTACCCGGGTGACACTCTCCATAAGGCCCACTAGACGGTCCAAAGCATCCTGGAGTACTAGGGTATCAATAAACCCCTCTGGGACCTGAGCTGGGCCCATGGGAATTGTCTAGGCCGGAACCTCATCATCAAAGTCAACCTGAGGCTCTACCGCTGGTGCTGTTGCTCTGGGCTGAGTTCTGCCCCTACCTCGGCCTCTAGAACGACCTTAGCCTTGCCCTTTGCACCTCATAGGAGCTGCTGATGGGGGCTCAGGTTGTTGGTCACTGGATGAGGAAGCGCATGTTCTCGCCATCTACGAAAGAACAGAATAAAAATTCAATCAGCATTGAGAAACCAAACTGCACGACAGGAAGGAATAAATGTGAAGTTTTTTCCTACCTCTGAGCCTTTGGGGATAAATACAGACGTCTCCGTACTGATCCCTCAAACTCTACTAAGCTTGTCTGTGAACTGTGAGACCCATTTAACCAAGAGCTATGATACCAACTTGTCACGACCCGGATTTCCTGCCCTCCGGAGTCTTGATGGCGCCTACTAATGTGAGCTAGGCAAGCCGCTTGTTTGGACAATTTACCTTTTTCCCATTTTAAATTTATAAGCAATAATTTAAAGACATTGGAATTTATGACAAGCGAAAGAAAAACAATAAAACTACTGAGTATATCCAATACAACTATTTAAACAAGACTACCTAGAACTGGAGTCACAGCTTCACAGACGGTCTAAGAATACTACAAATAAGGTCTGAATGAAATACATAAGTCTGTCTCTGAATAAGTAAAAACAGTAAGAGAAAAGATGGGAGGAGACGCCAAGGCCCGCAGACGTCTGGAGGACTACCTCGAGTCGCATGCGTGGACTGAAGACAACACCCTCACTGCGGTCCAAACGCTCCGGTATCAGTATCTGCACACAGTGCAGAGTGTAGTATCAGCACAACCGACCCCATGTGCTAGTAAGTGCCTAGCCTAACCTCGGCGAAGTAGTGACGAGGCTAGGACCAAACTACCAAATAAACCTATACAGTTAAATCATATACAACAGAAATAGAAGCAGATAATTACAACTAAAGTTGGACGGGGGAAACATGACGGGGAGTAACAGGTAACAATAGAACGACAGTAAAGAAATATAAGGAATGCCATAAATCAATTACCAGCAAAGATAAGGAAATAGGAGAACAAGTACACATGTAATACCGTTGCAGGCGTGCAACCTGATCCCATTTCATATGATACCGTTGCAGGCGTGCAACCCGCTCCCATTTCATATACTACCGTTGTAGGCGTGCAACCCACTCCCATTTCATATATTACCGTTGCGGGCGTGCAACCCATTTCTATTTCATATATTACCGTTGTAGGCGTGCAACCCGCTCCCATTTCATATATTACCATTGAAGGCATGCAACCCGCTCCCATTTCATTTATCAACACCAATCATAAAGGAATCCCGGCAAGGGAACAATAGCAATATAACAATATTCTGGCAAGGGAATAATAATATTACAATAACATCCCGGCAAAGGAACAATAATATCAAAACAAACATCCTGGCAAGGGAACAATAATATGACAATAACATCCCGGCAAGGGAACAATAATGATAATAACATCCCGTCAAGGAAACAATAATGATAATCCTCATATGAAGCGTAATAAACCACAACCTATCATAACAATTACAATACAAGACTCACGGGCATGCTTGACACCGACATATAGATACTCGTCACCATGCCTATACGTCGTACTCCACAGTTACCACGTAGCAAATAAGACATGACTCCTAATCCCTCAAGCTAAGGTTAGACCAAACACTTACCTCGACCTTCCAAGGCCAACTCAAGCCTCAAACACTGCTTTTCCTTTTGAATTTGGCTCCAACTCAATTGTATCTAGACATAATCGACTTAATAACATCAATAAACACTAAATAATCCAATCCCAATGCTTAATTATAGATTTCCTATCATTCTTCCCAAAAAGTCAAAAATCGACCCCGGGCCTGCTTGGTCAAAACACGAGGTTTGGACCAAAACCCGATCACCCATTTACCCACGAGCCCGAATATGTAATTAGTTCTAAAATCTGACCCCAAAACGAGGTCTAAATCCCAATTATACAAAAATCCCTAACTCTACCCAAATCCCTAATTTTCTACCTTTAAGAACATGATTTAGGCCTAGAAATCTAATGGGTGTTAATGGAAATTGAAGAAAACGAGTCTAAGATTACATACCTATGGATTTGTGGTGAAGTTCTCTTTCAAAAATTGCCCAATTTGGAGTTTGGAAGAAGAAGTTATGAAATTTGGGTTAAATATGTTCTGTTACTGTTTAAAAATCACTGGGCAGGCCTTCATCGCGTTCACGATAGGCCTGTCGCATTCGCGATGGGTTAGGCCCAGCTGATCATCGTGTTCGCGTTCGACGGCTCGCGTTCGCGGAGCTTCAGCTCCTAGAGCCTTCACGTTCGGGTTCAGATGGCCGCGCTCGCATAGAACAAATGTGAAACCCCCCAGGCCTTTAACCTTATGCGTTCACGAGTGCCTGTATGCGTTCGCGAATGGCACTCCCCCCCACAGCCTCGTGTTCGCGTCCCAAGCTCCGGATTTGTGAAGAACAAACTGGCACCTGAGGAAATAGCCTTACGCGTTCGCGAGTGGAACCACGCGAAAGCGAAGAACAAACCCTCTGTGCACCTGGGACAGCAAAAACCTGCAATTTTTCCCAAGTTCAAAACCTTCCGAAACTCACCCGAGCCCTCGGGGCTCCAAACCAAACATGCATACTAACTCAAAAATATCATATGAACTTATCCGTGCGATCAAATCGCCAAAATAACCTCTTAAACAATGAATTTAGCATATAAATCTAAGAAAAATCTCAAAACTTTCAAAGTATCAATCTTCACAGCTACGGGTCCGAATCACCTCAAACGACTTCCGTTTCTTACCAAATTTCACGGACTCATCTTAAATCGCATATAAGACCTGTACTGGGCTCCGGAACTAAAATACGAACCCGATACAATCAAGTTTTAAACACATTTCATTTCCAAAAACTCATAAATATTCCAGAAAATAATTTTCTTTAAAAAATCATTTCTCGAGCTTGGGACCTCGGAATTCGATTCCGGGTATACGCCCATGTCCCATATTTTCCTCCGGGCCCTTTGGGACCATCAAATGACGGGTACGTTTACCCAAAATATTGACCGAAGTTAACTTAAATTCATCTTAAAGTCAAAATTCATCATTTTTCACAGATTTCCAAGTGTGGGGGAGTTTGATGAATGTAAAATATTTATATATTATATACTTAAAAATATATACTATTTTAAATAAAGAATTTATATAATATTTCGATTCATATGTTTAACAATATTTTGCAGGAGATAAGAATACAATTAATAAAGTGTCAAGAGCCAATTTTCGCGATAGGTCGTGATGTCACCCAACGTCACTGTTAGGAAAGCCAATGGTGAACTATCAACATAATTATTCATTTTATTAGTTTTAAAATTATGGGTTTTATTAAGTATAGGAAATTACGCTTATAAAAATATGGAGATATAAGGAAATAATAAAAACATAAAAGGAAGAGGTGACAATACTAGATAAATACCATAAACATCTACTAAAAATTCCTAAAATCCGGTATCACAAGTGCATAATCATCTACTAGAAAGTACAATACTAATACAACATATGTCCAGAATATAAAATAGACAGCACATAATAAATAAATATGAAGGAGACTCCGTCTGCTGCGAATCATAACATGAAATGCAACTCACCATAAATTCCCCTCAACAATTGTGCTTATGCGCCCAAATAACCACCAAAAGTACTTGTCTCAGTACCTGCACAATCAGTGTAGAAGTGTAACATGAGTACATATATCAAAATGAACCCAATAAATTTCTAGCCTAACCCCGGAGAAGTAGTGATGACGGGTCGATGCCGACACTTACTAGTGGTCCAATACATCAGTACAATAAATTATAAATAGATATGAAACATGATCACGCCCAACTATGCCTTATAAAAAAAAGACACGCGGACGTTGCAATTATAATCTGAGTATTTAGCCCAGAGTCGAACCCACAAAGAATTAACCTATCAATTACTCTCGTTAGACTTACTAAATTCCACAGAATCAACTTCCCAAACATTGTAAATAACAATTGAGGGTATTTCTACTAACTACGAATGAATGTAAATAAGCAACTAAAAACTAACTAAGATCGAGTTGTAAACAATTAAGAGAAGGTTCTAAGGTTATGATTTGCCCTATTGATGGAATCCCTTTCTATTATGTTTCACATAGATTCGTCTAATCGTCTCTATCAATCATGAGCACTCTTATTACCATAAATCTCTCCCGAGTAATCACAATAATTTACTAGACGCACTCTCCCGAGATACGCGAGCTGGCTTTGGCTATTACAACTCACTTTAGATTGCACCCAAGGCTCCGTTATCAATAATCCCGCCTTTAAATGCTTAGTTATTGATCCTTCATATACTTTGGGAGTGGTGTTGTTCAACAATTACCTAAATATGCACTCTCTCCCGAGTTATGCACACTAAATAGGCACAGCTAATTGAGGATCCTATCAATTAACTACAACAAGAACGTAGTTGAACAAATAGAGATTAGACCAGGCAAACTATATTAACATAACAAGAAGTTCATCCTTCAATAGGTTCCATCAAAACCTTAGACTAAATATTTAGCTACTCATACTAGGGTTCATCATAACAATATTCAAATTCATCACAAATCGTAAAAACAAAAGGAAGAAAGGAAGAACTCGATGTTGAATTATCCTCCTTGCCTCTTGCCTCCCCTTTTCTTGAAATAAGCTATGAAAACCTTGATAATTCTCTCTTGGGCGAGCTAGACCTTCTATAGGTTACGTGGATTTGCCCCCGAACTTCCAATTTTACCCCTGAAATTTACTTTTCCCGAACTGGGCTAGCGCAGTCGTGCTAATGGACGCGCTAGTGACCGCACATATGCCCTATAATTCTGCCTCAACCATCTGGGCTAGCGCGGTCCTGCTAGTGGACGCGCTTGTCCAGGTCTTCATTTCATCTCTTCTTTTTCTCGTCTTCCCATGTACTCAGCTCCTAGGGGCTTTTCTTGCTTCAATTTAGCTCCAATCACCGTTTTAAATCCTCATACGTGCTACTCACTCCTACAACGTGTGAAATTCACAATTAGAGCCAATTTATCATCATTTATCACAGTGAAACATAATCAAGTTGGGGCATGAACAATTGCCAAATTACATACATCTATTCTATTATCAACACCCCACACTTAAATCATTGCTAGTCCTCGAGCAATCCACCACACTCTATAGAGGTTCCTCCACTAAGCATTATTCCCTAACGCATCACACCAAGAACATATCACATAAGTTACGCCTAGTAGTTAACAATCTTCGCCTCAAAAATCGACTCTCACGTGCCATGCACTATTCATACTTACTCAAATTACTCTACACAGAAGTCAAGACTTGCCTTTCCTCCGTGAATCACATGCCCTCACATCACACAAGAGAGTAGTTCCACAAACATTAACTTCAAGAACAATTAGTAACTTAGATAAACAAAATTCACTCACTCTCAAAAAGAACATTCACATGCCACAAAGATGCACCATAGGCTTGCCCGTAGTTTACTACTCTACTAATCGAGCCCGCTCAGTCTAAGATCAATAGGACTTCATTTGGTTGTAATGTAGGCTAAGGGACAGGTAGGATATATTTGGGTATAGTGACTAACCTCCCTAAGCACTTTTAATACAATCACATTAACCTTCAAGACCATACTTATGTCAACCAAACACTCCACCACTTTTTTTTTCCTATGGTTCTTATTCTTTTACTTTTCCAACACTGCACCTTTTCTCTATTTCAACGGTTCCAATCAAAAACCAAACCACCACCCCACACTTTTGCTTTTGCATAATTTCAATACCATTCAAGTGCTTACGGGAGGTAAAGGGTTCAAATAGAAGGCTATTCAAATAATTGGGTAAGGTTCGCAATGTGGTTTCCAAAGAAACAGGCTTATAGGCTCAACGGAGTTAACTACGACAGATTACAGTTAGGTGGGTTTACTTTATATGTTTGGCTCAACAAAGAAATGCCTATATCACTTCTAAGACCGAATGAAACTACTATTTCGCTTTGCAAACACACGGGGTAAGTTCTAGGCATCAAATGTGAATCATAGAATATAGTAAAACTCACACACACATGGCATATGACTCATTCCAGATTGGCTTATCAAGACACTCTCTTCTGAGTATTCAAGTCAATGACAAACATATAATTTTAAGGCACTTTAGCAAAAATCAACCACTGAGACTAAGCGTTACACTCTAGTGTCTGTTGTGTTCAGGTGTATCAACGCTAGAGGTTTCTCTTTCGAATTCAGCTCGTAGCCCATCAATCCTAACTAAAAACTAAATAATAAAAAAAACTAAACAAAAATTACCTACCCTCGATTCAAGCTAAACCCTTGGAAAAGAACCGTGGCCCAAAGAAAAACCAAAGGGGAGTTACTACACTACCTAAAAATAAAAAATCTTTTTGGTCTTTTATGTAGACTTACTTCTCTTAAGAAAATTGTCTAAAGGATCCGTCATCAGGAAGAGTCTCCATATTCCCTTTTTTTCATCGACTTAGTCCCTCAAGAACCCCGCCGAAAGAGATTCGTCGTCGGGACAAGCCACTTACCTACTTTAATTTTTACCTAATGAAACTATTACTCAAAATACCAAAAACAATCAAGGCAAAACAAAGAAACTTCAAACAGTCAAATTGTTACAAATACATACATACATTGAAGTATCCCCCACCCCACACTTAAAATGTAGACATGTCCTCATGGCATAAAAATTTAAAGAACAGTGAGGTAAAGGAACTCCCCTGAAATATCACTCCTAATCGAAGACGATATCTGGGTTCACATTGCAAGCACGACCCAGAGCTCACAGCCAGCCTAAGAATTTCTTCTCCGACTTCACCTGCCGATCAGCCACCGCGTCTATACGGGCACCCAAATCCGTGACTGAGGTACACAACCCAACCACCTCTTACTCCAAAGCAGTGAAACGGGACACCCGGGCAGCTCCAGAAGATGTTGTAGACATAGATGGTACTACAGCTGCTACACTTTGCTCATGGGTCTGTGGTTCGGCCCCCACGTTATCCTGCCCAGCCTTCTCGTTCTCCGAGTCACTAGAGCTACTACTATCCTCCCCACTTGCTGCCGCCGGCTCCTTACCCGTGGTTACCTTGTCCGCCCGAAACTTGCGGTCTTTTGGCACCAGCCCATCCACTGCCAGATTTTCCGGCACCCGGGCTTGCCTGCAAAGGTTAGTGACCAAAGAAGGGAAAAGGAATCCATACCTTTTGACTGGACAACGGATGAACATCTCCTCATGGATCACTTTGGCCATGTTGAAGTTGTGACCATTGATGAAGCACCAAATCAAGGCCGCTCGGGGCCATTCACTTCCGTAGTGTTGAGGGATGGGATCAGACGATTGTTGATAATATACAACCAGCACTTCCCTTCAAAGGTTAGTGCCGAGGAGTGAAATTTCTCACCATACTTCATCCAGATCACCTCCTTCCCGGGTACACAGATCTTTTCAAAGAACCTCTCCCACTGTGTATGTCCTTCGCCATACCCCTCATAATAGTCATCATAAGGGTCCACAGGAGGGGGCAGTTGGTAGGTCGTCCGTATAGCCTCAACAGAGGCATTCACCGCCTTTTGGCGCACTGTGACTACGCCATTGTCATGCTCCTTTACATTGGCGTAAAACTCTCTAACAACCATTACATTGCCCTCGCCCGGCTCGTTAATGAAAGTTTGCAACCCCCGCCTCACCAGTTCAGTGTACATGTGAGGGAAGTGTAGCTAGACCAATCCTATATCAATACCCTTCTTCGGAATCGGCTTTTTAGAGGCCTTATCCGCAAAGCGGTCCTAAGCCTTGGCGGAGACAAATCTGTTACTATCAAAGGGGTGTGGATGGGCTGCCCCGCGCATCCTGGATGAGCCAGCTTGGCTGCTAGAAGAGGCATCTATGGCGCAGCGTTTCCGAGATGGAGCCATGGTACCTGAAAAACGGGAGCACATTAACACAGCCTAACACAAAATTGTGACGCAATGCGGTTACTCAGAATTCACACGCATAAGTGGTCACAACTACATAATTACGTTCATTGAGGCCTTTCCACAAACATCTTGTGGGCATTTTGCACTCACAACCCATTTCAAGTATTTTACAACATCAACCCACCACAATATCTTCCAAAATCACAAACCAAGTGAAACGACACCCCACCAATCTCACCACTCACAAACACTACAACATATTTTACCAATTCTACTACTCAAAAACAAAGAAAAACAACTACCTAAATGCACACTAAAAACAAAAGAAATTCAAAAAAAAAATAGAAAAAGAAAAGGGCAAAATAGAACAAGGGATTCATACCTGTAGTGATAGAGGGTGGGGAGTAGAGAAGAAAGGTAGAGGGGAATGTGGCTTGTGACTTGGGGAAAATTGAAAACAAATGGAAATTTGTTAAAGAGGAGAGTTGAAGGAGAAAGGAAAGCGCTGAGGAGAAGGGGCTGGGGAGGATTTTCTGATTTTGTTTGATTTGGGCGGTGGGTTTGGGATTAAAGAGAGGGTTATTAGAGGGGGGGGGGGATTATTAGAAGAGGAGGGGGGGAGGGGGGTAATTTATGCTACTAAAGAAAATTAACATACAAAAATTCAATAAAACAAATGACACAAAACTTACGGATGTGGGCGGAGCTAGCGCGGTCGTCGCGCGATACGAGCGTGGCCCCGCTGGCCCAAGCAGAACACAATGCAATATGCGCGGCCACTAGTGCGATTGCACTAGTAGCATGACCAGTAGTGCATTTAGTAGCGCGAGCGCGCTAATATTTTTGAGCCCAGGCAAAATACTTGCCCATATGCGCAGCCACTAGCGCGATCGCGCTAGTAGCGCGACCGGTAGTGCATTCAATAGCGTGGGCATGTTAATGTTTTGAGCCCAGGCAGAATACTTGCCCATATGCTCAGCTACTAGCATGGCCTGTAGCGCGGGCGTGCTCCTGGGCGAAATTTTTTTCATGTTTTTCACCTGTTCTTACCACTTTCGATGGCCTTATCACCCGCCCATTGTCACCTACATTGGTTAGCACTCACAATTAACAACTACTACTATCGTTGGGTTGCCTCCCGACTAGTGCCTTAGTTAATGTCGTGGCACGACGATTACAACAATTCAATGGGTTGCCTGCCATGCAACGCCTGATTTAACGTCGCGGCACGACGTAGACAAACGCATTTAAGGCTCGCTCGACCTCTGAGGTTCCGTTAGGTGGGTCTCTGACACTTCCTTTGGTTCTTTTATGCCTATGTATAGCTTCAATCTCTACCCATTGACTCTAAACATGTGAGAGTCTTTCTCTGAGGCAATCTCTACAGCCCCTTAAGGGAATACTTCAACCACTCGAAATGGACCAGACCATCGTGACTTAAGCTTACCAAGGAACAGCCGTAACCTTGAGTTATAGAGCAATACCATGTCCCCGGGTTTGAAATCTCGCTCAACAATGTTCTGGTCGTGCAACTTCTTCATTCTTTCCTTGTACAACCTTGTTCTCTCAAAAGCAAGATGTCAGAACTCGTCAAGCTCATGCAATTCAGTGATTCTCGTTGTGCCCGCAACCTCAATGTCTAGGTTCAGCTGCTTCAGTGCCCACCAAGCTTTATGTTCAAGTTCCACTGGCAAGTGGTAGGCCTTCTCGAACACCAATTTATATGGTGACATACCAATTAGTGTTTTAAAAGCAGTTCTATAAGCCCAGAGTGCATCATCTAACTTTTTTGCCCAATCAGTTCTTGTGGCGTTCACTGTCTTGGTGAATACACTCTTTATCTCTCTATTAGACACTTCCACCTGTCCACTTGTCTGCGGATGATACGGAGTTGCCACCTTGTGACACACATCATACTTCGCTAGCAACCTCTCAAAGGCTCGATTACAGAAGTGGGTGCCTCCGTCACTGATAATAGCTCTCAGTGTCCCAAAACGGGTGAATGTGTTCTTCTTCAAAAACCCCACCACTACTCTTGCATCATTAGTGGGAAATGCTACAGCTTCTACCCATTTGGACACATAATCTACAGCAACAAGTATGTACTTATTGCCAAAGGAGTTGACGAAGGGTCCCATGAAGTCAATCCCCCAAACATCAAACACTTCCACCTCTTGAATCGGGTTCATGGGCATCTCATGGCTACAGGAAATGTTCCCGGTTTGCTGACATTCATTGCAACCCTTCACCCATTGGTGCACATCTTTGAATGCTGTTGGCCAAAAGAAACCGGCGTCTAGCACTTTCGCCGCTGTCCTGACTCCTCCAAAATGCCCTTCATACGCCGATACATGACATGCCTGCAAAACAAAAGATTGTTCTATCTCGGGTACACACCTCCGGATCATATTGTCAACACATATTCGAAACAAGTAAGGCTCATCCCAATAATACATGTGGCAGTCACGATAAAACTTTTTCTTTTGTACAGAGGAAAGGTCATAGGGAACTATACCGCTGGCCAGGTAATTTGCAAAGTCTGCATACCATGGCACTTCATCAATACTAGTAGCAAGCAGCTGCTCGTCTGGAAAGGTTTCCAAAATATCCTCAACCTCAACTGAGTTTTCAGCTCCCTCAAGTCGTGATACATGGTCAGCGACTTGGTTTTATGTGCCCTTACGGTCACGAATTTTGAGGTCGAATTCTTGCAGTAGCAACACCCAACGAATCAGGCGCGGCTTAGATTCCTTCTTCTCAATCAAGTACCTGAGAGCTGCATGATCAGTGTATACAATTACCTTAGAGCCAATCAGGTACGATCTGAATTTGTCGAAAGCAAACACCACTGCCAACATCTCCTTCTCTGTCACAGTGTAGTTCAACTGGGCTCCACTCAGCGTTCTACTAGCATAGTAGATTGGATGAATTAGCTTGTCTTTCCGCTGTCCCAACACCGCCCCCGCTGCATAGTCACTAGCGTCACACATGAGTTCGAACGGTTGCTCCCAGTCGGGGGAAACAATGATGGGTGCTGTGACTAGCCTCTTTTACAGCTCCTCGAATGCTACCTTGCAATCATAAAAAAACAAGAAGGGGTGATCTTTTTCTAACAATTTACAAAGAGGGTTATCATTTTTTGAGAAGTCTCTTATGAATCGTCGATAGATACTGGCATGCCCGATGAAGCTCCTGATTGCTTTGACTGAAGTTGGAGGGGGCAGCTTTGCTATCACATCCACTTTAGCACGATCCACCTCAATTCCTTTGCTTGACACCCGGTGCCCCAAGACTATGCCCTCTTATACCATGAAATGGCACTTCTCCCAATTAAGAACCAGGTTAGTCTCAATACACCGTTTCAGCACACGCATCAGATTTATTAGGCACTTATCGAATGAATTTCCCACCACTGAGAAATCATCCATGAATACCTCCATTATGTCCTCTACCATATCAGTGAATATGGCCATCATGCACCTTTGAAATGTGACGGGTGCATTGCATAGGCCAAATGGCATCCTCCGAAAGGCATAAATGCCATATGGGAAAGTGAAAGAGGTCTTTTCTCTATCCTCAGGTGCAATGGAGATCTGATTGTAAACTGAGTACCCATCCAGAAAACAGAAGTGTGACCTCCATGCCAGTCTGTCTAGCATCTGATCAATGAAGGGAAATGGGAAGTGGTCCTTCCGGGTGGCCAGATTTAACTTTCTGTAGTCCATGCAAATTCTCTAGCCCATGACGGTTCTCGTCGAGATCAGTTCATTGTTATCATTTTTGACTACCGTCATGCCACTCTTTTTAGGCACACATTGAACCGGGCTAACCCAGTTGCTATCAGAGATTGGGAAAATAATTCCCGCATCTAACCACTTTATCACTTCTTTCTTCACCACTTCCTTCATGTTGGGGTTCAGCCTTCTTTGGTGTTCCCTGAAAGGTTTGTGTCCCTCTTCCAGCAGAAATTTATGCATACAGTAGGCGGGGATGATCCCTTTTATGTCTGCCATGGTCCACCCAATGGCAGTCTTACACTCCTTGAGTACCTGCAAGAGTTGTTGTGCCTGCATATCTAATAAACTAGATGAGATAATAACAGGTAATATGGAGTCAGGTCCAAGGAACTCATACCTGAGATGGGCGGGCAGTGGCTTCAACTCCAGCTTTGGGGGTTCTTCGATGGATGGCTTGGCTAGAGGAGTTTCTCTATTTTCTAAGTGCAAGGGCTCAAATTCAAGAGTTCTGTCCTAGAACCCTCTGCCCTCTAGTGCCAACACTCATTTTGTCAGTTCTTCTCTATTCACCTTATCTAAATTCATCAGACATGCAGCAAGAGGGTCCTCAATAGTCAGCATCTCATCATCAGTTTCGACAATCACATCCACAACATCAATAAGAGAGCAATTGGCAAATTCACTTGGTCTCCTCATAGATTTATGCACATTGAATGTTATCTCTTCGTCGTTTAATCTCATCTTGAGCTCCCTAGTCTCACAATCAATGAGAGCTCTCCCAGTGGCCAAGAACGGCCTTCACAAAATTATGGGAATTTCTTCATCCACCTTGCAGTCTAAGATCACAAAATCTGCAGGGAACACAAATTTCCCCACCTAAATCAACACATCATCCAACATACCAGAGGGTCTTTTTACATTCCTATCAGCCAGCTGTAATAACATAGAGGTGAGTCTAGCTCTTCCAATCCCAAGCCTCTTATAAATCGCTAGGGGCATAAGATTAATGCTAGCCCCTAGATCACAAAGTGCCTTAGCAAAAGCAAAATTACCAATAGTGTAGGGAATTG
This sequence comes from Nicotiana sylvestris, assembly GCF_000393655.2. NCBI lineage: Eukaryota > Viridiplantae > Streptophyta > Magnoliopsida > Solanales > Solanaceae > Nicotiana > Nicotiana sylvestris. Next base: position 87,203,795 of record NC_091059.1, on the reverse strand, counting down.
TAAAGCTCCCTGGGTCAGATAGCTTTTCCGCAATTAGTCTAGTCACCACTGCACTGCAGGTCTGAGTAAGAGTCGTCGTGGCCAGGTCTTGGAAATCGAATTTTCTGGACATTAAGTCCTTCATCATTTTTGCATACCCAGGCATCTCTTTCAAAGCATTTATCAATGGAATGTTTACTTGGATTTGTTTCAGCATCTCCAAAAATTTCTTGTATTGCTCCTCTTTTTGGTACTTATCTAGCCTTTGAGGGAATGGTGCGAGAGGTCTCTTCTTCCTAATGATTTGGGACTGCTCTTTATCAGCTGCCACCTCAACTACTTATTCCTGGCTATCTCAGCGGTTTTTTTCTCAGTCTTAATCTGAATGTTATGTTCTTCCTGAGCAGGCTGGACTGTCACCTCTGTCAGTTTCGTTGACTCATCTAGCTCAATGGGCACTGGTTTGAGTGTCTCAGCCTTCTTCTTTCTCGAGCCCTCTCTTGCTCCACGTCTAAATCTCTACCATTCCGTAGACTCACTGCCATCAGCTGCTTCGGACCTTGGTCTTTTGGATTTATTTCAGTGTCTGCAGGTAATGTCCCATGAGGACGATTGTTTAGAGACATCGAAATTTGGCCCAACTGTACTTCAATATTCTTAATATCTGAATCATGTGCATCTACTCTTTCACTAATTTTTGCATTAGACACAATAACCTGCTGCATCATTGCCTCAAGTCGAGCAAACCTATCTTCCTGCCGTCAACCATGCTGCTGCTGAGGGGGGTGATACCCCTGCTGCTGATTTTGATTGTTATATCCCTGTGGCCTTGGGTAAGGTGCCATATTGTTAGGAGGTATCATACCTCCCATGTTCCCATTGTTGAACTGTGGCTAGACTGGCCTGTACGGCTGATTTTGCTGGCTCCAATTCTGACCACCCTGTCTCTGGCCTCCATAATTAGACACACAGTTCATGTCTTCAGGGTAGTGATGATGATCATGTTCTGCATTCCATTGGTTACCAATTGGCTGACTAATGCAAGATATGCACAAGCCTCCATTGGTAGTATCTACGATGTGTACCTGCTGCTTCTCCCCTGAATCTTCCACCTTTTTGGTGAGTATACTCATCTGTGTCAATATGGTGGCCATATTTTCAGCCATAGAGTTGGATGGATCTAATGGCACTGAGTGAACCACTTGAGTGATAGGTGCATTCCTGGTTGTCCATCCCGAATTCTGTGCCATCTTGTCAAGCAGACTCTGGCCTTCTCTCCATGTTTTGCTTAAAAATGCTCCACCAGCTGAAGCATCAATAATGTTCTTCACGCTATCTGACAATCCCATGTAAAACCGCCTCCCCAACATCAGATCTGGAATACCATGGTGCAGACATATAACTAGCATCCCTTTGAAACGTTCCCATGTTTCATGAAGTGTCTCCATTGGTCTCTGTTTAAAACTCAAAATTTCATCAATTTGTTGAGCAGTCTTGTTGGGTGGGTGGAATTTGTTATGGAATTGCTTGACTAACTCCTCCCAAGTTGTTATGGAATTTATAGGGAGTGAGTTTAGCCAGGTCTGGGCAGCTCCTGTCACTGAGAATGGAAACAATAATAGCTTGATTGCTTCCAGAGTTACGTTGGGCTGCCTTTGGGTTTTGCAGATTGAAAGGAAATTCTTCAAGTGATGTTGAGGATCTTCAACTTGTGACCCCGAAAATAGTCCCTTGTTTTGCAACAAGTGTAGCATGTTATTCGTGATTTGAAATGATTCAGCCTGTATCTGCGGGACTACAATCGTTGTGGCCAGATTTTCAGTTGTGGGTTGTGCCTAGTCATAGAGAGCAGCCTCTGGCACAAGAGGTGACACAGGTGCTATTGGCACTGCTGGGTCTACCACGTTATCCCCCATGTCTAGTTCGATTTGTTCAGTTGTTTGTTGTTGTTTGCTTTTCCGGTTGGCCCGATTCAAGGCCTTGAAAACTTTCTCGGGATCTGATAATGCTTCAAATACTTCACTAGTTCTCGATGACTTTCTAGGCATGCACTTGTACAACCAAGTCAACAAACATTAAAATTTCAATGTAAAGATTGTATATAGAGAAAACTGACTACACTAAGAATTTTTGTACTTCTTTCAATTGTAATTGATAATACCGTTAATTCCCCGGCAACGACGCCAAAGTTGCTCACGCCAAACTATGCCTTATAAAAAAAAGATACGCGGACGTTGCAATTATAATCTGAGTATTTAGCCCAGAGTCGAACCCACAAGGAATTAACCTATCAATTACTCTCGTTAGACTTACTAAATTCCACGGAATCAACTTCCCAAACATTGTAAATAACAATTGAGGGTATTTTTACAAACTACGAATGAATGTAATAAGCAACTGAAAACTAACTAAGATCGAGTTGTAAACAATTAAGAGAAGGTTCTAAGGTTATGATTTCTCCTATTGATGGAATCCCTTTCTATTATGTTTCACATAGATTCACCTAATCGTCTCTATCAATCATGAGCACTCTTATTACCGTAAATCTCTCCCGAGTAATTACAATAATTTACTAGACGCACTCTCTCGAGATACGCGAGCTGGCTTTGGTTATTACAGCTCACTTTAGATTGCACCCAAGACTTCGTTATCCCTAATCCCGCCTTTAAACCCTCAGTTATTGAACCTTCATATACTTTGGGAGTGGTGTTGTTCAATAATTACCTAAATATGCACTCCCTCCCGAGTTATGCATACTAAATAGGTACAGCTAATTGAGGATCCTATCAATTAACTACAACAAGAACGTAGTTGAACAAATAGAGATTAAACCAGGCAAACTATATTAACATAACAAGAAGTTCATCCTTCAATAGGTTCCATCAAAACCTTAGACTAAATATTTAGCTACTCATACTAGGGTTCATCATAACAATATTCAAATTCATCACAAATCGTAAAAACAAAAGAAAGAAAGGAAGAACGCAATGTTGAATTATCCTCCTTGCCTCTTGCCTCCCCTTTTCTTGAACTAAGCTGTGAAAACCTTGATAATTTTCTCTTAGGCGAGCTAGAACTTCTATAGGTTAAGTGGATTTGCCCCCGAACTTCCAATTTTATCCCTGAAATTTACTTTTCCAGAACTGCGCTAGCGCGGTCGCGCTAATGGACACGCTAGTAACCACGCATATGCCCTATCATTCTGTCTAAACCATCTCCCTAGTTGATGCCGCATAACTCGATGACTTTTTCAACATAGGGTCCCACTCCCTAGTTGATGCCGGCATAACCCGATGACCTTTCCAACATAGGGTCCACTCCCTAGTTCATGTTGGTATAGCCCGATAACTTTTCCAACATAGGGTCCCACTCACTATTTGATGTCAGCGTAGCCCGATGACTTTTCCAACATAGGGTCTTACTCCCTAGTTGATGCCAGCTTAACTCGATGACTTTTCCAACATAGTGTCTCATTACCTAGTTGATGCCGGCATAACCCGATGACTTTTCCAACATAGGGTCCCACACCCTAGTTGATGTCGGCATAACCCGATGACTTTTCCAGCATAGGGTCCCACTCCCTAGTTGATGCCGGCATAACTCTATGACTTTTCCAACACAGGGTCCCACTCCCTAGTTGATTCCTGCATAACCCGATGACTTTTCCAACATAGGGTCCCACTCCCTAGGTGATACCGGCATAATTCGAAGACATTTCCAACATATGGTCTCACTCCTTAGTTGATGCAGGCATAACCCAATGACTTTTCCAACAAAGGGTCCCAGGCATAGGGTCCCATTCCCTAGTTGATGCCGGCAAAACCCGATGACCTTTCCAACATAGGGTCCCACTCCCTAGTTGATGCCGGCATAACCCGATGACTTTTCCAACATAGGGTCCCACTCTCTAGTTGATGCCGGCTAACCCGATGACTATTTCAACATAGGGTCGGATGACTATTTCAACATAGGGTCCCACTCCCTAGTTGATGCCGGCATAACCCGATGACTTTTCCAACATAGGGTCCCACTCCCTAGTTAATGCCGGCATAACCCGATAACTTTTCCAATGTAGGGTCCGATTCCCTAGTTAATGCATGCATAACCTGATGACTTTTCCAACATAAGGTCCCACTCCCTAGTTGATGCCGGCATAACCCAATGACTTTTCCAACATAGGGTCCCACTCCCTAGTTGATGCCGGTATAACTAGATGACTTTTCCAACATAGAGTCCCACTCCCTAGCTGATGCCGACATAACCCGATGACTTTTCCAACATTGGGTCCCACTCCCTAGTTGATGCTGGCATAACCCGATGACTTTTCCAACATAGGGTCCCACTCCCTAGTTAATGCCGGCATAACCCGATGACTTTTCCAATATAGGGTCCCACTCCCTAGTTGATGTCGGCATAACCCGATGACTTTTCCAACATAGGGTCCCACTCCCTAGTTGATGTTGGTATAACCCAGTATAACCCGATGACTTTTCAAACATAGGGTCCCACTCCCTAGTTGATACCGGTATAACCCGATGTCTTTTCCAGCATAGGGTCCCACTCCCTAGTTGATGCCGGCATAACCTGATGACTTTTCCAGCATAGGATCCCACTCCCTATTTGATGTCGGCATAACCCGATGACTTTTCCAACATAGGGTCCCACTCCCTAGTTGATGCCGGCATTACCCGATGACTTTTCCAACATAGGGTCCCACTCCCTAGTTGATGCTGGTATAACCCGATGACTTTTCCAACATAGGGTCCCACTCCCTAGTTGATGCCGGCATAACCCGATGACTTTTCCAACATAGGGTCCCACTCCCTAGTTGATGCCGAAATAACCCGATGACTTTTCCAACATAGGGTCCCACTCCCTAGTTGATGCCGGCATAACCCGATGACTTTTCCAACATAGGATCCAACTCCCTAGTTGATGCCGGTATAACCTGATGACTTTTTCAACATAAGGTCCCACTCCCTAGTTGATGCCGACATAACCCGATGACTTTTCCAACATAGGGTCCCACTCCCTAGTTGATGCAAGTAGAACCCGGTGACTTTTCCAACATAGGGTCCCATTCCCTAGTTGATGTCGACATAACCCAATGACTTTTCTATCATAGGGTCCCACTCCTTAGTTGATACCGGCATAACGTGATGACTTTTCCAATACAGGGTCCCACTCCCTAGTTGATGCCGGCATAACTCGATGACTTTTCCAACATAGGTCTCACTCCCTAGTTGATGTAGGCATAACCCAATGACTGTTCCAACATAGGATCCCACTCCCTAGTTGATGCTGGCATAACCCCATGACTTTTCCAACATAAGGTCCCACTGCCAAGTTTATGCAGGCATAATTCGAAGACTTTTCCAACAGAGGGTCCCACTCCCTAGTTGATACCGGCATAAGCCGATGACTTTTCCAACATAGGGTCCCACTCCATAGTTGATGCCGGCATAACCCGATGACTTTTCCAACCTAGGGTCCCACTCCCTAGTTGATGCCGGCATAATCCGATGACTTTTCCAACATAGGGTCCCACTCCCCAACTGATGACGGCATAACTAGATGAGTTTTCCAACATAGGGTCCCTTTCCCTAGTTGATGCCGACACAACCCGATGACTTTTCCAACATAGGGTCCCACTCCCTAGTTGAGGTTGGCATAACTCGATGACTTTTTCAACATAGGGTCCTACTACCTAGTTGATGTCGGCATAACCTGATGACTATTCCAACATAGGATCCCACTCTCTAGTTGATGCCGGCATAACCCGATGACTTTTCTGACATAGGGTCCCATGGCCAAGTTTAAGCCGGCATAATTCGAAGACTTTTCCAACATAGGGTCTCATTCCCTAGTTGATGCCGGCATAACCCGATGACTTTTCCAACATAGGATCCCACTCCTTAGTTGATGCCGGCATAACTCGATGACTATTCCAATATAGGGTCCCACTCCATAGTTGATGCCGGCAAAACTCGATGACTTTTCCAACATAGGGTCCCACTCCCTAGTTGATGCCGGCATTACCCGATGCGCGCTAGTGGCCGCGCTAGTCCAGGTCTTCATTTCATCTCTTCTTTTTCTCGTCTTCCAACGTACTCAACTCCTAGGGGCTTTTCTTGCTTCAATTTAGCTCCAATCACCGTTTTAAGTCCTCATACGTGCTACTCACTCCTGCAACGTGTGAAATTCATAATTAGAGCCAATTTATCATCATTTAACTATATTATCATAGTGAAACATAATCAAGCTGGGGCATGAACAATCGCCAAATTACATACATCTAGCCTATTATCAAAACACAACGGTAATGATAAGGCAAGAAACTGTAACTGACATAATCCTCCAACATAATAACAGTATGAATTCCTCAAATATCATGTGCTGAAACAAATAAGAAATACATGTAAATGTCAAGGCGTACGACCATAATGTTATTTCATAATGTTATTTCATAGCACTGCCGAGGCGTACGACCCGATCCATGAGAATAGAGGAACTTTTCGAACTACGAGTCAAACAATTACAACACAAAGATAGGCACATAAAGAGAGCATACATTTTACCGACAATCAAGTATTTTGCCAAAACTCAAGGTAATGAAGCTCGGCCTAACATAATACTAATCAAATTCCAATTACAAATTTAAGTAATTAAACTAACAAGTTAAGCTCAAACGATACAAATATTGCATGATAAAGTCCTAAGTCTACCTGGGCATAAACATGATTTTAGCTACGTACGGACTCTTGTCACCTCGTGTGTACGTAGCACCCACAACTAATAGCAAATAATAATTCAACACCTACAAGGTAGTTTCCCCCTCACAAGGTTAGACAAGAGACTTACCTCGTTCCGAATTTCGATAACCGACTCCAATGCCTTTCTAACTCTTCAACCAATACAAACGATCCAAAACTAGTCAAACGCGCAAACCAATCAAAATATACTCCAATACTCATAATTTAATAATTTATAACAATTTTCAACTTTACACGAAAAGTCGACAAAGTCAACCCCGGGCCTACATACCCGAATTTCGAAAATTTTCGAAGATAAATATTACCTATAGTACCACGAACTCAAATATATAATTTATTCCAAATTCCATTTTCAATTTCGCGGTCAAAATCCATAATTACCATTTCTAGGTTTTCTTCAAAAATCCCACAATTTCTACCAATTTTCATGTTAAAATCCATATATAATCCATGTATTTAACTCGCAATGGGTGGGAATCACTTACCTCATGATATATGATGAAAATGGAACTCAAATATTTCCCCAAGGTCAGCTCCAAGGAGAAAATGAGCTGAAATGAGCCAAAACCCAATTTGAAACTCTTATACATAGCCCAGGCGTCATTCTTCGCGAACGCGGCATGTCCCTTGCGTTCGCGAAGCACACCAACTGCTTCTCCAAAAACCTTCTTCGCGAACGCGAGACAAGGCTCGCGAATGCGATTCTTTACCAAGCCAGACCTTTGTGAACGTGAAGGCCAAAGTGTTCAGGCCAGCTTCACCTATGCAAACGCGACGGTCCTGTCGCAAACGCGATGCACCTCTACCCCATACCTTCGCGAACGTGAGACCTCCATCATGAACGTGTAGCAAAAATTCCTAGCAGCCACGAATCCTTCTTCGCAAATGCGTGCATCCATTCGTGTTCGTGAAGAACAACACTAGAAACCATCACTAGCACCAACAAATCATCCAAACCTGGTCTAAAACCATCCCGAGACACACCCGAGGCCCAATCAATAAATTGAACATATTCAAGGTCCCGGAACATAGCCCGGAGTCCGATAACACCAAAGTCCACTTCAAGTCACTTTCAAAAGGCAAACTTCCCATATTAAGCGCTAAAATGCTCTCGGACCATCCAATACTCAACACGAACTTATGCCCAAGTCTGAAATTACCTTACAAAACTATAGTAACCTTCAAATCCCGATTCTGAGGTCATTTACTTCAAAACTAAACCTTGATCAACTCTTCCAACTTAAAGCTTCCTAATTGAGAATTATTCTTCCAAATCAACTCCGAACTTCTCGAAAATCGAAACCAACCACACGTGCAAGTCATAATACATGAAGTGAAGCTACTGAAGGCCTCAAACTGCCAAACAATGCGCTACAGACCAAAAATATTAGTCGGGTCGTTACATTCTCCCCACTTAAACATACGTTCGTCCGAATGTGCCAAGAACCATTCCAAAGTCGCCAAAATTCACTATATAACCCCTCGCTCTCCTACCCGTGCCACCACAATCATATGAGCATATTAGCTCAACCCAGACTGAAGATCCTTCCTGCTTTCTTAGCCCACAAGTCTTAAACCAAATTCCAACATCCGGAATTTCCTATAAGATCCTATTCGAGCATACATACACCATATCAGTTTCAACTAGTTGTACCAAAACATGATTATACACCCATACTGTAATCACACAATGCACAGCATAATTCGTATGCCCATAATAACATCCTTCAACCACACTAGCTACAAATTCATGAACCTGATGCCCGTAATATACCTCATAACACATATAAGCTATGTTCCAACCTTCGCAATGCTGCAATGATGAAAGAAAAGTGTAGAAACTCATAACCACCAAATCAATAACTCATGGAGTCTTTTCGCTTGACAAGAATCATTGCCTCATTCTAAACTGATTAGTGATATTTTCCCTCTAATATACATTATATAATCTGATTGCACTAATTTCAGGTCCAACAACCTCGTCTCACCCAGTACAGGCTACTCGAGCAATAAGCCACCTCAAGCACCGTCTAAAATCTCATATAACGCCATCAATGCACCAATAAGCCACAACTCGAATATGACCAATAAGGAAAAATGAACTCGGGTAAAGAGCTATCTAGCCCTCGTAACATTCAAATCAACCAGACAAATGCTATGAACCTATCTTAAAGGTAAGAAACAAAACAATGAAATAAGTATAAGGGACAGTACTCAACATCTCACTATTACGATGTGTAACCCGATCTACATGCGATACTGTTGGAGCGTGTAATACGATCCAACCAGCATACCCGTGGCGGCGTGCCATCCAATCCACACATGAAATAATCAATAAGAAAATACTAATCGAGCCGAAATGCTCATACCCACTAAACACACGTGTATCAACCACAAGCACGCCAAGTGCATAAATATAACCCTGGGGAGACAGATAGCGCCGTGAGCTACAAAAGCCAAGCACGACTAGGGTGTATTAAACAACCAACATCTCGACAACCATCTCTCTAATACCACAAGCTACATAGGGTCATAACTCATGTGTGAATAATCAAGCTGTCTCACAACACACATGGCATAAAAGAGTGACACATGAAATAGACAAGGGAAGGAATAACATCCTCCACGCCTGAAAACTCATCCATGAGCAATCGTATGCTGAATAAGCATAAATGTTCAGGTGTAGAATATAATTCCCATTAGGCCTACCGATGGGCCTCAAAGACGATTCTGATCATCCCAAAACAGGTCGATAACTTTCCAAAGATCCACAATGACCCTATCTTTGACACAAATAATCAACCGTCAAATCCGAAACAAACTTCCACAGTTTGCAACCATAGCGTAGTGTGTTTGTCAGACATAAGCTCTACAATTTGCGACAATACCCAAAATCTCTGTACACGACCTCAATCTATACTACTTAAATGACTGATACGTCACACCTACATACTCATCACATGGTGGATACTCCCACAACCTTCTGCACCAAGCAACAAAATCTAAACATTAATGGCCACCGACTATGCTATTTCTATAGTGCTAGTCAAGCATCCGCAATTCAATACTTAATACTTCTTCCACAAAACAGACTATCCACAGGCCGCTCGAAAATAGTACCAGCATACATTGAACACCTAAAACCTCCTCCTCTTTCTCCAAGCTCGTGACATTCCTATCAAAACTAAATTGTAACCTTGATCCTCAAATTCTAATTCCATACCGCTCACTACAACCATCATGCTGTTACGCGAGAGTACAAGAATTTCATCATAACTCCCGATCCAATAGTAGAATAAACACTTCATCGGCTAGGAACCTTTCACTTAACTCATTCCAAAGAAGAATCACAGCACACAACCAACTTTCCATAACCGTAAAAGACACAAACCTCAAGTCGTGGCTTAGACCTCAATCAACACTCATCCCGAGTGACCCCAAATCCGCAAAACCACGTTGCCTCAATAGCCCTAAGCCACTTTATACTCTCCTCATGTACTTAATAGTATCTCCAACTGATACACCCATCCTGATGAGACTTTCTGTGAATCCGAAGTTGTTTCTTCTATCTCTCTAACATTGTTTTGCAGACCCGGTGACAACATAAAAATACTCCCAGTTCCCTTTACACTCTACTGCAAAACCCAATCCTCAGCTATACATTACAAACCCAAAAATCCTTAAGCACCACACCTTAATTCTTGAATCCACTAGAACCATTATTGAGAGTCGCCCACTCTGACCTGGTCTCGAGTATATAACCAAACAACTAGTGCTCTGCTAGCACACGAACACTCCAAAGAAGCAACTGGTTGAATCCTTTCCCATGTACATCACATCCACAAGAAGTATAAAATATGAGTCATTCCACAACCTTCACATATCAATAAGGTTAAACGTAACACACATCTATCAAATCCCTTGCTCGAATTACCCTTGATGTTTTCTTCCCTTAGTCATAATTAATCCACTAACGTACCGATAACCAGAAACAGTAAAGGCACATAACCACATGACCCAATCATAGATGGTAGGCTCTCACACTTAGATTTAAGCCACATTTGCAAACTCCAAGGACCCACAATGACTTCTCCTCCTAACTACCATGATCCCACATTGTTACCCAGCCAAATTTCTCGCAAACTCTTATTAAACTTTTCATAACATATCTCGAATTATCATCCCCAAACACACACTCGACCTCTTGACAGCCGCACTATCTTCTTCAAGCAATCCAAGCCCACATCGTAGCACATGCCTCATGTTGGATATAATGTAGAACTCTTCAAAGGAACTTCATCAAGAATCGTATGATCCCTAACCTTCTCACAGGAGATATCCCACCTGTGTAACCTCATATCGACATCCCCCAACGACATTGCCATAATTATGTCTACTATAAAATTAGTTAATTCTCCTGAGTTCCACACTCATCCGCCAACTATAAGAATCCGGTCATTCTATTAACATCAACTTAAGGCCCAATAATATGTTTGAAACTCGAAGTTGTATTGCATCCCAAAATGACAATCAAGCAGTCATATCCCTCTTCATTCCAAGCAAACTCATTTCAGACATATTCAAACTTCCTAAATATAGAAGCCACCATCTCAAACGAATTACATAGACTTGGTCTTCTACCCACCTTGTTCCTTATCATTCTTTGTTACTAAAAATGCCTTCTATAATTATGATCCATCTCTGTAACACATGAATGAATAAAATACCACAACCTTCGAGTCTCCTTGAAGGTTATATCCCTCAAACCATCGACAATGGATACACCATTTTAACCTTAAAGCTGCCACATACCGCCATCTCTAATAACCTTTTCTTAGGTACCATTTCACAACACCATGCCTCAAAGGCAAACAAATTAAGACCACCATACCGATAAGCCTTAATACATTCAAACAAGGACCATAACACCACAACAGAAACAAGAATTCCATCAAGTTTGGAAATATCAAGTCTAGCTGCTCCGCTAACCAAAACCTGAACATCTACAGTCCACTTGCTTCTTCTCTTCTAGAATTAAATGCTGAATTTCCCACTCATGAACCGAATAATCCTCCCCTAGAATCATTCATTGCTACGACACATAAGAAAGCACCCTACCATTCATACCAACACTTCACGATAACAATGCATAATCATCATAACACATTGTGTATAACCTTAAAACCATGGGCAACACTAACTCTGGGTTGAAACGACAGAACACCCTTCCACAAGGTAACAATAATAATTTGTTTGCATACGTAGGGAAAGACACCCTGCACCATATTTGTAGCATCTCCATAAATCATAGGTGTCGAACTAAGACTGAATGGTCGACGTTGTGTAAAAATGAGTAGGAAGGAAATGATGACATAGGCTTCAATAAAATCAAATCGCACGAGGAGGAATCAAGAAAGGAAATTTCTCCTAAAATCCTTGTAGCCTCTCAAAGATAAGTACATACGTCTTTATACCGATCTGCAAGACTCTACTAGACTTGCTCATGATTCGTGAGACTAGTGCTTTGATACTAAACTCTCACGACCCAATATCTGCTATAGGTCATAATAGCGCCCAACGTCGCTGTTAGGCAAGCCAATAGTGAACTATCAACTTAATTATTCATTTTATTATTTTTAAAATTATAGGTTTTATTAAAGTAAAAAAAATTAGGCGTATAAAAACATGGAAATATAAAGCATTAAAAAAACATAAAAGGAAAAGGTGACAATACTAGATAAATACCATAAACATCTACTATAAATTTCCAAAACCTCGTGTCACAAGTGCATGAGCATCTACTAGGAAGTACAATACTAATACAACATCTGTCTAGAATACAAAATAGACAGGACATAATAAATGAATATGAAGGATATTCTATGTGCTGCGGATCGTAACATGGAATTCAGCTCACCATAAAGTTTCCTCAACAATGATATGCTCAAATTACACACCTATATAAATGGTGTAAGGCAGTCGATGTCAAATATAATAACCCAACTAGGTTGGGGTCGAATCCCATAGGGAATAAGTGTGGAAAGGTTACTTGAATAATGTGTAATGTGACTTAAGCCGTAATTCTACTCCATTAGTTTGGAAAGAGTTTTGTAATTGTGAATTGTTAAGAGAATTGATTAATTGGATTAAGAAACCAAGGTTGTGTCCCCGTCAATGGAATGTAATGTTATCGTAATCAATATGATATATTTCTAACGGGAGGTCCTTTGATATGTAAATAGTTCCTAAATGACTACCCAATATTTTTCAATAATTAGGTAGTATTTCTTCTTTATAATTTTCACAAATATAAAAGTGTTTACCTTGAAAATGGTATTGACAATTATATTTATTTTGTGGTTCTAAAAATATGTGATTTATCTTAATACTAGTTGTTACATGAATAATGCTAAGTGTAAATGAGCAAGAAATGATAAGCAAACCAGTATGGCACAAAATTGAGGGCCTCGAGCTCAGTGATATAGGACCTCGAGGGCTGCCCTTACAATTGATAATGGAAAATAAATGAACAACAAATGAACAATAAATGAACAAGTAATGAATCTATAGAGTAATTGTTGAGCACGTTTAGGCAAGAAAAGCAAAGAATATTTTATTGTATTCAATATTCATTTGTGTTACAAAATGACAAAGGTCCCCTTTATATAGGAGGGGGGAATCCCAATATAGTACATGTCTAATAATGACGAAGAAGTGCTATTGGTACAGTTGTATAGTGGTTTAGTACAGATTTGTACTATTTTAGCAGACTTGGTCAGCTCTAACCACGTGTCCTCGGGAATTTCCCGCCTTTCCATGACGGTCGTCAATTTTCATGCTGCCTCGAGGTACACTATGATGAGTCTTCGATATACCCTCTCTAGGAGAGTGCTTCGAGGATGAGCCTTAGAATATGTTTCGAGCCCATCGAAGCCAGGCTTGAAATGCCATAGAAGCCACCTTCTTATCGGCTTCCCTGATTTTGATCGTATATATATAGTCCCCGTGTTTCTTAGAATGGAATGATATGAAATGACTTTGACCTCGATTTTCCTGGGCCCCTAGCGATGACGTCATGCTTTTGATGTAGGCGTTTGTAGGGATTTAAGCATCCCACCGGTTCATCTCCCAGAAGCATTGAATATACCGTCGGTCCATTTTCCCAAAAGCATTGATTGCGCCGTCGATTTTGTCATTGTCCCTCTATAAATAAGGGTTATCATGCTCATTCCTTCTTCATCAACCTTTATCCCTTTTCCTTCTCTATCTCTTCCTCTAATCCCTTATCTTCATGGTTCAAAGTTGTGACCACAAAGTTATATGGCACCAATTTTACTAGTTATGCCATGGCTCCCTTTTTTCAAAGTTTTGCCCCACTAAGTGGGATTATACTGGGGGGTTGTTGTTGTTGTTGTTGTTGGCTCGAGACAACGAGAGAGGGGCACCAAAATCTTCCAATATCAGAAGATATGCGAAAATTATATTGCTGCTCATCTCTCTTAACTTCAACCTGGTGTGGCACTTCGTTCCCTTTGCTTTCCATGGAATGAGGTGGCACTATCATCTACTAAATTTTGCATCCCACACTGGTACAATGTCTCAAAAAGTGGCTTCACAATAGTAGTGCTGACGAGACTCATACTAGTTGAGCTTTTCACCAGGCCACAATTTTCTTCGCTTGATAAAAGCTTTTGCTCTTCGATAGGCTATAGCCTTTTCTTCATCTATTGCTGTTTCGGAGGAGGTTCTCGAAGATTCCGCTCTAAATATCGAAATGGAGTCCCCGCGGAAAAGGTTCTCGAAGATGTTGCTCTTTGGGATGTACCCTCGAAAGTAGATTAGGCCTTTGGCTGTTGTTTTTTGCTTCTTTATTTCTATGTAAGGGTCCCTCGTGGGCTTTGTAAACACCTTTTATTAATATAAAAATTTCTTCATTTTGCCTTCGATTTGTCTATTCTGCCTTCGTTTGTGAAAAATCCAAGTGTATGACTCTAACGATTAGTACGAATACTGAACCTAGAACATAATAAACCCTTAGGTTTTTAATTTATTAATATGATGCTTCTTAAAGTCCTTTGTTATCCCTCAGACTAAGCTTGGATTGATTTGATGCGAACTTAGGTCACCGGGACTTCTGAGTCCGAGTTGAGTGAGAGCTAGGTCTCGATTTTTGAAATAAAGCTAGCCTTTTTAGGCTTCGTCGATAGCTCTTGAGTGAGAATTTTCTCGGACTCAGGTAGCCTTTGGACTTAGCAACTAGGTGAGAGTTTGCATGATCATTTAAAAATAAAGATAGCCCTTAGGCTTTTACAAATAGTCCCCGAGTAAGAGTTTGCTCGAACTCGGCAAGACCTTAATTGAGTGAAAATTTGCTTGAACTTGAAACAAAGATAGACCTAAGGCTTTGAAAAATTCCCCGAGTGAGAACTTACTCAAACTTGGGTAGCCCTTGGGCTTAATAGTCGAGTGAGAGTTTTCTTGAACTCGAAATAAAGATAGCCCTAAGGCTTTATAAATAGTCCCCGAGTGAGAACTTACTCGAAATTGGGTAGTCCTTGGGCTTAATAGTCAAGTGAGCATTTGCTCGAACTCTAAATAAAGATAGCCCTGAGGATGTATATGCAGGGGGTATCTATTTGTCTATTGAGACCGAGAGGATGAAGGCTCTAGAGGAGAATCGACAGCTCTGCTTTCTTTCGATGATGGTTCAGCCAGTGGTTCAGCCACCGGCTCGGAGGATGATGAAGATGAAGGTGAAGTCCCCGAGTGGGAGGAGGTCGTTGATGTTATGGGGGTCGAGGGCCAAGCCGTTGAAGGCACAACTTCTGAGAGAGATCCGTCCGATCAAGTGACCCCGACAGTAGATTAGGTTTTTGTTTGTTCCTTTTTTGTGTAAGGGCTCCAAGCATGAGCCTTGCAAATATGTCTTTGTGAACCTTTATTATATACATAAGGATATTTGCTTTTCGTCATTTCTTGTCTTCCCTTTGCCCTTTTGGAATAAACTTTGATGCTTGTCGATAACCAGTCCAATGTGTCAGACTTATAATATAAACCCCTTAGGTTTTCATGCTCGATGAATTATTAATAATAGTTGACCGTTTGGGGTTCGATCCTCGAGTCAAATTTTGACCCGGGGCTATCGACCCTCAAGTTTTTAACACATCGACCCTTAGGCTCTTTAGGCTGGCCCTTAGGCTCTTACGCATTGGCCCTTAGGCTCTTTAGGCTGGCCCTTAGGCTCTTATGCATTGGCCCTTAGGCTCTTTAGGCTGGCCCTTAGGCTCTTTGTAGATTGGGTTGATGCGACCTCTAATATGGCTATAGTTTTTCCTCATTTTGGATAAAGACTTTTGAAGTTTTGATTATGCCTTGGCATGTTTTATGTTCGTCCGACCCTTCAACAGCTCAAATGAGAACCTCGATTGTGAGTCGATATGTGACGATAGCCAAGTACCTCGGGAGGTTCACTCGAAAGCTGAGTTTTCGAGACCTTTTCATCGAAGGTTGATTGTTTTCAAAGCCTTTTTATTGTTCGGAGCTGATATTATCGAAGCTCATTTGCTTATGCTGAGGGTTGCCTGATTAACCGGTTCTTTTCGATGTATTTTCGAAGTATTTGAAGGACTTTAGTTTTATGGCGGCAGTCAGACGTCTTCGAGCCGCGTTAATTTGGCCATAGCCTTTTAGTTCGACTATAGTCTTTATGTTTGACCATAGCCTTTAGTCCCCAGGTGCGGTGACCTTGGCATCTATATCGAGGGTATGCCTTTTTAGGGGTCGTACAAGTTCGAATATATAGCCTTGGCCTTCATATCGGGGTTATGCCTTTTTAAGGTCTTATAAATTTGAGTACACCTCGTTGAGGTCTTATAAGCTCGGTATTGCCTCATTGAGGTCTTATAAGTTTGGTCATGCCTCGTTAAGGTCTTACAGATTCGATGTTGCCTCACTAAGGGCTTACGAGCTTGAAGTTGCCTGATCGAGGTCTTATGAATTCAAGTTTTTGATGGCTCAATAGGCTGACTGTCGATGACAATCCCCGAGTGTTCAAAAGGTTTTCGCCCTTGAGCCGTCTTATGAGAAAGTAGTGAACTTCTTCGAGGCACAAAGTGTTTTGATAATCAAAGAGGCTTCCTCAAATTGATATGTGTGTACATGTTTTTTGCCTTTGGAGGCTCGATTATTCTACATGGACATGGTTCATTTGACTATTTGGCCCAATACAACATTCTCCTATCGAGGACCTCCAGGCATAGTTTGATTTCTTTCAAGAGGTGCCCTCTCGGGGTGATGCCCACCAGTATTTGAGGTTGATTGAAGAGAAGCCTTGAATACTTGATGAGTTCTCCTTGGGTATCATATGGATGTTGCCTCATTAAAAACCTCGCTGGTAAAACCCATTTGGGATAAAACCCGATCGAAGGGAAAAAGAGTGCAACACATGCTTTAAAACCCAAGGTCTTCGAGTCGAAGGGTGCTTCGGCGTCTCCCATTGAACACCTGTAAGAAATTAGTATGAGACATATTATACCTTAGTAATGATAGCGTTTGAGCATCAATATGTTCCAATTGCTTGGAAGTTGCTCGCTTTCCATGGTGCCAAGTTTGTAGGACCCTTTGCCTACTACTCCGAGGACGCGGTACGGTCCTTCCTAGCTCGGACCTAGCTTCCCTTCATTTGGTTTCGAGTATTGAGGGTGACATTCCTTAGGACTAAGTCCCCGACTCCGAAGTATCAGAGGTTTGTTCTCCTGTTATAATATCTCTCGATCCTTTATTTTTGGGCGGCCATTCGGACTAGTGTTGTCTCTTGCTTTTCATCTAGTAGCTCGAGGGCTGTAGTCATGGCCTCGTTGTTCGAGTCCTTGATGGCATGACGAAATCTGGTGCTTGGCTCTCCGACCTCGACTGGTATCAAAGCCTCGGACCCGCATACCAAACAGAACAATGTCTCTCATGTGCTTGACTTCGAAGTTGTTCGGTATGCCCATAGTACTTCGGGCAATACCTCTCTCCATTTTCCCTTTACATTTTCTAACCTCTTTTTCAAGTGTTGGATGATGGTCTTGTTCGTGGACTCGGCCTGTCCATTTGTACATGGGTGATAGGGCGTTGATAGGATCCTCTTGATTTTATGATCTTCGAGAAATTTCGTCACCTTGCTGCCTATGAACTGCTTCCCATTATCATATGTAATCTCGGAAGGGATCCCAAATCGACATATGGTGTGGTCCCAGATGAAGTCAATGACTTCGTTTTCTCTTATTTTCTCAAAGGCTTGTGCTTCCACCCATTTTGAGAAATAGTCAGTCATAAACAGGATAACTCTAGCTTTACCTGGCACGTTGGTAGGGGGCCGACAATGTCTATCCCCCATTTTATGAACGGCCATGGTGATAAGACTGAATGTAGCTGTTCACCATGTTAGTGGATTATTGGCGTGAACCTTTGGCATTTGTCACACCTTCAAACGAATTCCTTGGTGTCCTTCTCTATGCTGTCCCAATAGTAGCCTGCTCCGATCACCTTTCGAACCAAATAATCCACGCCGGAATGATTTCCACAAGTACACTCATGGATTTCTCAAAGTACATAATCGGTGTCCCCCGGTCCTAAGCATACTGCTAGAGGTCCGTCGAAGGTCCTTCTATATAGTGTTCCATTCTTGTCGAGTGAAAATCGAGCTGCTTTGGCTCGAAGGGCTCTCGATTCTTTTGGGTCTATGGGTAGCTTCCCGTTTCTCAAATAGTCGATGTATTTATTCCTCCAATCCCATGTTAGACTTGTTGAATTGATCTTGGTGTGGCCTTCTTCAATCACAGACTTGGATAACTATACAACTGCCCTCGGGAGTATGTCATCTTCTTCGATGGACGACCCCAGGTTCGCGAGTGCATCAACCTCACTATTCTGATCTCGAAGAATGTGGACAAGAGTCCATTCTTTGAAGCTATGCAATATGACCTGATGTTATCTGAGTATCTTTGCATCCTGTCTTCTCGATCCTCGAAGTCCCATTTACTTGGTTGACTACTAGGAGGGAGTCGCATTTTGCTTTGACGACTTCTACTCCTAAGCTCTTGGCCAGCTCGAGACATGCAATCATAGCCTCATACTTGGCTTCGTTGTTAGTAAATTTCGAAGTTTTTATAGATTGCCTAATCATGCCGCCCGTAGGCAGTTTCAGAATAATGCCGAGCCCGGACCCTTTCACATTCGAGGCACCGTCGGTGAATAGGGTCCATACCCCCGATGATGTGCCCGTTTTTAGCAAGCGTTCTTTATCTACCTCGGGTACGAGGTCAGGCGTAAAGTCGGCCACGAAGTCCGCCAAAATTTAGAACTTGATAGTCGTCCGGGGTTGGTACTCGATATCATACCCTCCGAGCTCGATGGCCCATTTGGCCAATCTGCCCGACAATTCAGGTTTGTGCAAGATGTTGTACGTTGTTAAAATACATATACGATGGCATTGAAAATAAGGTTTTAATTTTTGAGATGCACTTATTAAGGCAAGAGCTAATTTTTCTAAGTGTGGATACCTGGTTTCAGCATCTCCTAGAGTCCGACTTAGGTAATAAACAAGGAATTGCGTACCCTGTTCTTCCCAAACCAACACACCTCTAAAGCATGTTGGCATTCCGGAGTCCACTCAAAGCTGTTTTTCTTCTTGAGCAATAAGAAGAAATGATGACTCGATCTGATGATCTCGAGATGAATCATCCTAAGGCCGATATCCGCCTAGTCAGCCGATGTACGACCTTTGCATTGTTCACCACTGTGATTTCTTCAATGACCTTGATTTTGTAGGGATTGATCTCGATCCCCCTATTCGACACCATGAAGCCTAAAAATTTGCCCGATCCTATTCCGAAGGCACATTTCTCGGGGTTGAGCTTCATGTTGTAACTTCTAAGGATACCAAATGTTTCCTGCAAATGATTCAAATGGTCCTCTGCGCGCAGGGACTTAACTAGCTTGTCATCAATGTAAACTTCCATAGATTGGCCTATTTGATGTTCGAACATATTATTAACTAGGCGTTGGTACGTAGCTCCTGTGCTTTTTAGCCCGAAGGGCATTACATTATAACATTTTTTACCATACTTCGTGATGAACAAAGTTTTTTCCCTGTCCTCTGGGTTCATTTGGATTTGATTATACCCGGAGTAGGCATCGAGAAAAGTGAGAATCTTTTGGATGGACATATCATCGATAAAGCGATCGATGTTGAGCAATGGGAATGAGTCTTTGGGGCATGCTTTATTCAAGTCTTTATAATCTACGCACATTCTTAAATTATTTCCTTTTTTGGGAACCACTACTATATTAACCAACCATTCGGGGTATTTTACTTCCCTAATTGATCCTATTTTAAGGGGTGGTTTTGTTACCTCGTCTTTGATGAACGCATGTTTTACCTCGGATTGAGGCCTCCTTTTCGCTTTACTGATTTGAACCTGGGATCGACACTTAATCAATGGGTGGTTATTTCCGGCGGGGATACCTATCATGTCTAAATGGGACCAAGAAAAGCAATCAATGTTGTAAATACAAAATTGGATGAGTTTTTTCCTGAGTTTGGGGGTTTATCCCGTTCTCAGGTATACCTTTCGATCTGGAAGATGCTCGATCAAGATGGCCTGTTCGAGTTCTTCGACCATTGATTTTGTTGCATCCGACTCGTCGAGGGAACGAAGGTCTGAGGAGTGAGGAAGTCTTCTTCGTCATCTTAGTTCAAATGCTCACAAACCACCTATTCTTCAGGGGTCAGCCCGTTTCCTAACTCATCCAGGACAGGGAGAGTCGATGTTGGATCCATGTCATTTACCACGAGAATCTCCCTTGTTGCATGTTGTTCTCCGTACACCGTTTTTATACCATCTATTGTTGGGAACTTCATCATCTGATGAAGAGTTGATGGTACTGCCCTCATGTTGTGTATCCACGGCCTTCAAAGTAAGGCATTGTACCTCATGTCACCTTCGATGACATGAAACTTGGTGTTTTGAACTGTACTGGACACGTTGACTGGGAGGATGATTTCTCCCCTCATTGTCTCGCTTGCCATATTGAATCCATTGAGGACTCGGGAGGTGGGCATGATCTGATCGAGTAGTCCGAGCTGTTCCACCACCTTCGACTTGATTATGTTGGCCGAGCTACCTAGATCTACGAGCACACGTTTAATTTGAACTTTATTCAAAAGAAAAGAAACTACCAGTGCATCATTATGTGGTTGGGACAGGGCCTCGATGTCTTCTTCTCTAAATGTAAAGGCGTCCTTGGTATGTAGCTCCGAGTTTGCCTTTCCGTTGCAATGGACACTTTGGTCCATTTGAACATGGGTCCCTGTAGGACGTCGGTTCTTCCAACGATCATGCGAATGATGTGCTGAGGTTTTTCTGGTCCATTCTTTCCGTTCGCCTCTCTTTCTTGAAAGTGGTTCTTGGCTCGATTGCTGAGGAATTCTCGAAGGTGCCCTTCATTGATCAGCTGGGCCACCTCCTCTCAGAGTTGCCTACAATCCTCAGTCCTATGATCGTGAATGCCATGGTATTCGCACATCAAGTTTGGATTCCTTCGGGAAGGATCTGACTGTGCGGGCTTTAGCCATCTGGTATCCCTGATTCTACCCATGGCCGATACGATGCTTGAGACATCGATGTTGAAGTTGTATTCTAACAATCGGGATGCCTTCATTGGCCATGAAGGCCTGTCAAACCCGGTCTTGCTCGTAAGTCCCCAAGAATTTTGGTCTCGATATACTCTTCGATCATTTCGAGGTATATTCCCCCTCAAAGTGTCTCTTTGATGTTTGAAGTATGGCTGATACCTTTTTTTGCCTGATCTCGACTCCCTTTCTACCGACCTTATTTCCTTTTCTAGGAGCATGCTGAGAAATACTAAGCCATAGGGGGCTGCCAACTGGTCGTCTTCAACCGTGATCTTCAATTGATACTGTTGTGCACATCCGCCCAGGTCATGACGGGATATTCGATCAAATTTTGCTTTAGCTGCTTCGAAGCTATCAAGCTTCATTCGTTCAAGCCCTGAGTGAAGGCCTACACTGCCCAGTCATCGAAGACCGGTGGTAATTCCATTCGCTCCATCTGGAAGCGAGATACAAATTCTCTCAACATCTCGTTCTCCCTTTGTTTGATCTTGAAGACGTCGGACTTCCTTGTAGCAACCTTGATGGCACCGGCATGTGCCTTCACAAAAGAATCTACCAACATGGCAAATGAATCCATCGAGTTTGGGGGTAGGTTGTGATACCACATCATGTCCCCCTTTAATAGTGTTTCTCCAAATTTCTTCAGCAAGATGGATTCAATCTCGTCATCCTTTAAGTCATTCCCTTTTACAGCACAAGTATAAGCGGTAATGTGCTCATTGGGGTTCGTGGTCCCGTTATACTTATATCGGGCATTCTGAATTTCTTCAGGATGGGCTTTAGAGCTGCACTTGATTGGAATGGTTTCTGCACGAACTTCTTTGAATCTACACCCTTCAGAATCGGGAGTGCGCCCGGGATCTGATCGACCCTCGAGTTATAACTCTCCACCTTTTTATCGTTAGCCTCTATCTTCTTTTCTTCCGAATTGATTCTTTTAGTCAATTCCTCGAGCATTTCCATGATTGTGGGTCAGTACCCAAGCCGCTTTCATCGGGTCTTTCTAGCACTGGTTCATGCTGCATGTTTACTGGTTCGGCGTTGTTAGGGGTTCAGTTCTGACTTTGAAGTTGGGAGATGGCAACTTGCTGAGCTTGCAACATCTCGAATATCACTTGGAGGTTGACTCATCCTTCTTCCATTCCTCATGCTTCTTGGTCTCCAGCCTGGGCTTCCCTCTATCTATTCCTTGCGGGGTCTGCACCTGCTTCCGTGTTTAGAACGTTGTGGGAGCTGATATCAACTGGCTCCACATTTGGCACTCCCTCGGTGTTTCAGGTGGTATACCAAGCCCTATGCCGCTATTTTCTCCAAGTCCTTCACTGTCATGAGTTGGTGCATTTTGGTTGCTAGACATATTTTGGCCTGAAATCAAAAAATCTTTGACAAGAAAAAGTGTGAAGAATAACGTGTGTTATTAGAAACTAGCACCAAAACAATCACTATTATTTTTAGCCTCACGGTGGATGCCAAACTGTTTACCTTGAAAATTGTATTAACAATTATATTTGCTTTATGGTTCTAAAAATACGTGATTTATCTTAATACTAGTTGTTATGTGAATAATGCTAAGTGTAAATGAGAAAGAAATGATAAGCAAACCAGTATGGTCACAAGATTGAGGGCCTCGAGCTCAGCGATATAGGACCTCGAGGGCAGCCCTTAACGGTTGATAATGGACAATAAATAAACAACAAATGAACAATAAATGAACAAGTAATAAATCTGTAGAGTAATTGTTGAGCACATTTAGGCAAGAAAAGCAAAGAATGTTCTATCGTATTCAATATTCATTTGTGTTACAAAATGACAAGGGTCCCCTTTATATAGGAGGGGGAATCCCAACATAGTACATGTCTAGTAATGACGAGAAAATGCTATTGGTACAGCTGTATAGTGGTTCAATACAGATTTGTACTATTCTAGCAAACCTGGTCAGCTCTAACCACATGTCCCCGGGAATTTCCCGCCTTTCCATGACGGTCGTCGATTTTCATACTGCCTCGAGGTACACTGTGATGAGTCTTCTATAGACCATCTCGAAACGAGTGCTTCGGGGACGAGCCTTAGATTGTGTTTCGAGCCCATCAGAGCCGGGTTTGAAATGCCATAGAAGCCACCTTCTTATCGGCCTTCCCTGATTTTGACCGTATAAAAAAAGAGTTAAAATTAAGAATAACCAATTTATGGCAAGTAGAATCCACTTATTCCTAAGTGATTCTATTAAACAAGGTTTAAAGCCTTCAGTTCTTGCTATTCAATTCGACCAAGCCCTAACCTGCTTTTCCAAGTAAAAGATAGAGTAAAATGGTACTAGTTAATGTCTGCAATCATCAACCATAAATGAAGCATACAAAATGAATAGAAATCAACTACCTATTATATATATATTCAATGATAAATACCCATTAACATTACACCCACTTAGGTTCCACAACCTTAGTATTTAAAGTCAGTTACTCATATTAGAATACAAGAACAAATTAATAAATAAAGTCATAAAAGCTTACAAAGAAGACAAAGTCTTGGAATC
Source organism: Nicotiana sylvestris (assembly GCF_000393655.2). Lineage (NCBI taxonomy): Eukaryota > Viridiplantae > Streptophyta > Magnoliopsida > Solanales > Solanaceae > Nicotiana > Nicotiana sylvestris. The sequence goes on along the minus strand of NC_091059.1, from coordinate 87,179,830 downwards.
TCTCTCAAAAAGCTCGAAAATAAGTGGTGTATTCAATGCTCTAAGTGTAGCCTTTTTTTCAGACAAGATACCCCACAAAACCCTAGTCATTCTATTTATAATGGCCCAAAATTTACGGACAAAATGTGACAAAAATAGCCCTCCAGAACAGTTTCACGGTGCAGAATGGACCGCAGAAGTGATCCGCGGTCCGCATATCAGTAATAATATCGCACATCTAATTTCCAGGCTTTCTAGATTTACGTCACATACTAGTTCTGCAGTCCGCATAACGATTTCGCAGTCGCATAGCTGACCACAGATTCATCTTCACAGGAATTCCTCTTGCATTTGTGCGACAATTCTGTGGTCCATACATGAGCTATGCAGCCACATAATGCACCACATTTTTATTCTTTGACACTGGGATAGCCTAGCTACGTCTGCGATGGGTCTGTGGTCCACACATCACTTCTGCGGTTGCATATCTGTCGCATTTCTGCCTTTTTCATGGTATTTTTCATCCTTTTCATGTTCTTGGCACTTCAAGTCCAGTTTCCTGCAAAATACCAAAACTACATAAGAAATGACTTACAACGCTTTAAAATATGAGCTAAAGTCTATGTAATTAGTATCGAAAGTGTTGCATCTCTATGGCACATCAAACAGCTGCGCGCAAATGACCACCAAAAGTACATGTCTCGGAACATGCACAATCAGTGTAGAAGTGTAGCATGAGTAAGTAAATCAATGCGTACCCAGTAATTATCTAGACTAACATCGAAAAAGTAGTGGCAAGGGGTCGACGTCGTCACTTACTACTGGTCCAATAAATTAGTACAATAAATTATAAATAGATATGAAATACAACTATAATGATGAGGTAAGAAACTGTAAGTAACATAATCCTCCAACATAATGACAATATGAATTCCTCAAATATCATGTGCTATAACAAACATATAAGAAATATCATGTAAATTCCAAGTCCAAAATCAAAAGGGAAATCTCATGAATATTCAGACTCTTAGCGATATTATGCATGAATTATACCGAGGTAGTACGACCCAATCCATAATAGTCGTGTACATACACTGTCGAGGTCGTACGGCCTGATCCATGGATGCATCTCAAATATACTCTCGAGGTCGTACAACCCTATCCATAATGCTATTTCATAGCACTGCCGAGGTGTACGGCCCGATCCACAGGAATAGCGAAACTTTTGAACTACGAGTCAAACAATTACAATACAAGGATGTGCACATAAAGAAAAAATATTTTTACCAACAATCAAGTATTTCGCCAAAACTCAAGGTAATGAATCGCGGCCTAACATAATCCCTAATCAAATTTCAATTTTAAATTTAAGTAATTAAACTAACAAGTTGAGTTCAAATGATAATTTAACAATTTGTAACAATTCCCAACTCTACACGAAAAGTCAACAAAGTAAACCCCTGGACCTAGATGCTCAGATTCTGAAATTTTTTGAATATAAATATTATCCATAGCACCACGAACTCAAATATATAATTTATTCCAAATTCCATGCCCAATTTCGTGGTCAAAATCCAAAATTACCATTCCTAGATTTTATTCCAAAATCCCGCTATTTCTACCAATTTGCATGTTAAAATCCATATATAATCCATGTATTTAACTCCCATTGGGTGGGAATCACTTACCTCATGATAGATGATGAAAATAACACTCCAAAATTGGCCCCAAGGTTGGCTCCAAGGAGAAAAATGGGATGAAATGAGCCAAAACCCGATTTGAAACACTTATACACTGCCCAGGCGTCATTCTTCGTGAACGCGGCATGTCCCTTGCATTCGCGAAGCACAACTAGCTCCTGCTCCAAAAATCTTCTTCGCGAATGCGAGACAAGGCTGGCGAATGTGATGTTTTACCAAGCCGACCATTCGGGAACGCGGTTCAGTCTCCAGGCCAGCTCCACCTACGCGAACGCGAACGCAACGCTCTTGTCGCGAACGCGATGCACCTCTACGCCCTACCTTTTTCGAACTCAAGATCTCCATCTCGAACACATAGTACAAATTCTTAGCAACCGCAAATCCTTCTTTGCGAATGCGTGCATCCATTCGCGTTAGCGAAGAACAACACCTGAAACTAGCACTAGCAGCAACAAATCATCCAAACCTGGTCTAAAACCATCCCGAAACACACCCGAGGCCCTCAAGACCCTGTCCAATCACACCAACCTGTCCCAATACCTTATACAAACTTGTCCAAAGGCTCTAAATGCCACGATTAACATCAAAACCACGAATCGATGATCAAAACCTTCCCTTAACTTTCAAACATTCAAACTTCACCGAATGCGTCCAAATCACACTTAGACGTTTCGGATCATGACCAAATTTCACACAAGAGTTCCAATCAATAAAATGAACCTATTCAAGGTTTCGGAACACCGCCCGGAGTCTGATAACACCAAAGTCTACTTCAATTCAAACTAAGGAAATTCTAAACTTTCAAAATGTAAACTTCCTATATTAAGCGCTGCAACTCTCTCAAACCATCTGATACTTAACCCGAACTTACACCCAAGTCCGAAATTACCTTACGAACCTATAGGAACCTTCAATTCCCGATTCATAGGTCATTTACTCCAAAGTCAAACCCTGGTCAACTCTTCCAACTTAAAGCTTTCAAATTGAGAATTATTCTTCCAAATCAACTCCGAACATCTCAAAAATTGAAACTAACTAGATGTGCAAGTCATAATACATGAGTGAAGCTACTCAAGGCCTCAAACCGCTGAAAAATGAGCTATAACTCAAAAAAACCGGTTGGTTCATTACATTCTCCCCCACTTAATCATATGTTCGTCCAAACGTGCCAAGGACCGTTCTAAAGTCGCCAAAATCTATGTTTAACTCCTTGCACACCTACCCATGCCACCACAATTCATAAGAGCACATTAGCTCAACCCAAGATAAAGATCCATCCTGCTACCTTAGCCCACAAGTCTTAAACCAAATTCCAACACCCAGAATTTCCTATAAGATCCGATTCAAGAATACATACACCATATCGGTTTCAACCAGTCGTACTAAAACATAATTATACACCCATGTTGTAATCCCACAATGCACCGCATAATTCGTATGTCCATAATAACATCCTCTAACCATAATAACTGCAAATTCACAAAACCGATGCCCATAATATACCTCATAACAGATATAAGCTCTGTTCCAACCCTCGCAAAAATGCAACAATGAAAGAGATGTGCAGAAACCCATAACCCCCGGCCAAATCAATAACTCATGGAGTCTCTCCACTTGACAAAAATCATTGCCTCATTCTGAACTAATTAGTTATATTTTCCATCTAATATACATTATAAATCTGATTACATTGATTTCAGGTCCAACAATCGCGTCTCACCCAGTACAAGATGCTCGAGCAATAATCCACCTCAAACACTGTCTAAAATCTCATATGACGCCATCAATGCACCAACAAGCCACAACTCGAATATGACCAATAAGGAAAAGCGAACTCGGGTAAATAACTATCTAGCCAGCGTAACATTCAAATCATCCAGACAAACACTATGAACCCATCTCAAAGTTAAGAAACAATACACACAAAATAAGTATAAGGGACCATACTCAATATTCCAGTGTTTCGGCATACAACCCGATTCACACATGATACCATTGTGGTGCGCAACACGATCAAAATATCATACTCGTGGTAGCCTGCCACCCGATCAACACACAAAATAATCAATTAGAAAATACTCATCGAGCCAAAATGCTCATACCCACCAAACACACGTATATCAACCACAAGCACGCCAAGTGCATAAAGATAACACCGGAGAGACGGATATTGTCATGCGCTACAAAATATAAGCACGACCAAGGTGTATTAAACAACCAACATCTCAAGAGCTATGTCGCTCATATAATACCACAAGCTACACAGGATCACAACTCATGTGTGAATAATCAAGCCATCTTACAACCCACATTGCATAAAAAAGTAACACATGAAATAGAGGAGGGCCTGAATAACATCCACCATGCCCGAAAACTCATCCATGAGCAATTATGCTGAATATGCATATATGTTTTTGTGTAGAACATACATTCCCATTAGACCTACCGATGGGACTCAAAGCCTAGTCCAATCATCCCATAAAAGGTCGATAACCTTGCAAATATCCACAATGACCCTATCCATGACACATATGATCAACCGTCAAATCTGGATCAAACTTCCACAGTTTGCAACCACAAGGATAGTGTGTTTTTCAGACATGAGCTCTACAATCAACGACAATACCCAAAATTTCTGTATATGACCCCAATCTCTACTACTTAAATGACCAATACGTCACACCCACATAATCATCCCATGATGGATAAACCCACAACCTTCCTCACCAAGCAATAAAAACTGAACATTACCGGCCACCGACTATGCTATTTCTATAGTGCTAGTCAAGCATCCGCAATTCAATACCCAATACTTCTTCCACAAAATAGACCATCCTGAAGTTGCCTGAAAATAGTACCAGCATACTTTGAACACCTGAAACCTCCCCCGCTTTCTCCGAACTCGTGACATTCCTTTAAAACTTGAACCGCAACCTTGATCCTCAAATTCCAATTCCATACCTCTCATTGCCCCTATCATGATGTTATGCGAGAGTACAAGAATTTCATCATAAATCCTGAACTAACAGTAGAATAAACACTTCATTGTCTTGGATCCTTTCACTTAATGTATTCCAAAGAAGAATCGTAACATACAACTAACTTTCTATAACCGTAAAAGACACAGATCTCAAGTCGTGCCCGAGACTGTCATAAATCTTCGGGACCCATTTGCACATAACCAAACCATCAAGATTGAATCCAATCAAACAACCAAATTTTGGAGATTGCCAAGTCTACAAGTGTAGCCACGAAACACTAGTATAGCCTTATCGCACCAAAGGAGCCGATCGCTCCCCTTAGCATACCGATCCACAACCACAGCTAAACTAACTCAACTCCTCAGTTTTCTCTTGACTTTCTTTCAGAATTAATACCTCTCCTTCTCAGCACACAATGGACCTCAGTCAACACTCATCGCGAATGACCCCAAATTCGCAAGACCACGTTTCCTCAACACCTATAAGCCATTTTATACTCCCCTCATGCACTCAATAGTATCTCTAACTGATACACCTATCCTGAGGAATTTTCTTTATGAATCTGAAGTTGTTTCTTCTACCTCTCAAACACTGCTCTGTAGACCCGGTGACAACATAAAAGTACTCCTAGTACCCTTCACACTCTACTGCAAAACCCAATCCTCAGTCATATATGAGAAACCCGAAAATCCATAAGCATTACACCTTAAATCTCGAATCCACTAGAACCATTATTGAGGGTCGCCCACTCTGACCTGGTTCCGAGTATATAACCAAACAACTAGTGCTCTGTTAGCACACGGATGCTCCAAAGAAGTAACCGGATGAATCCTTTCTCTTGTACATCACATCCACAAGAAGTATAAAATCTGAGTCATTTTATAACCTTCACATATCAATAAGGTTAAACGTAGCACACATTCATCAAATCCCTTGCTTGAATTACCCTTGATGTTTTCTTCCCTTAATCATAACTAATCCACCAACGTACTGATAGCCAAAAATTGAAAGGCACATAACCACGTGAACTAATCATAGACGGTAGACTCCTCCACATAGATTTAAGCCACACTCGCAAATTCCAAGGACCCACAATGACTTCTCCTCCTAACTACCATGATCCCACAACGTTACCCAACCATATTTCTCACAATCTTTTGTTAAACGTTTCATAACATATCTTGAATTATCATCCCCAAATACATACTAGATCTCCTAATAGCTACACTATCTTCTTCAAGTGATTCAAGCCCACATCGTAGCATATACCTCATGTTGGATAAAATGTAGAACTCTTTAAAGGAACTTCATAAGGAATTATATGATCCCAAACCTTCTCAAAAGTAGATAGCCCACTTATGTAACCTCATACCGAAATCCCCCAGTGACATTGCCATAGTTGTGTCTGCTATGAAATCAGTTAATTCTCCTAGGTCCACACTCACCCTCCAACTATAAGAATTAGGTCATTCCATTAACAGTAACTTAAAGTCCAACAATATGTTTGAAACTCGAAGTTGCATTGCATCCCAAAACAACAATCAAGCATTCCTATCCCTCTTTATTCCAAGCAAATTCCTTTCCTTCATAATCAAACTTCCTACGTATAAAAGCCACATTCTCAAGCGAATTACATAGACTTAGTCTTCTGCCCTCCTTGTTCCTTCTCATCTTTCGCTGCTAAAAATTCTTCCTTTAATTATGATCCATCACTGTAACGCACGAGCGAATAAAATAACACAACCTTCGAGTCTCCTTGAGGAGCAACTCCCTTGAACCGTCAGCAATGGAGAGACTAATTCAACCCTGAAGCCACCACATACCGCCATGTCTAATAACTACTTCTTAGGTACCATTTCACAACACTAATTCCCAAGGGAAACAAATGAATACCACCATACCGACGGGCCTTAATATGTTAAAACAAGGATGACAACACCATAACACAAACAAAAATTACACCAAGTTCTGAAATATCAAGTCTAGCTACTCCACCAACCAAAACCTGAACATCTACAGTCCACTTGCTTCACCTCCGCTGGAATTAAATGCCAAATTTCCCTCTCATGAACCGAATAATCCTCCCCCACTCGAATCATTTACTGTTATGGCACATAAGTATACACCCTACCATTCACACCAACACTACGAGATAATAATGCATGATCATCACAACACATTGTGTGTAACCTCAAAACCATGGGCAACACTAACTCTGGGCTGAAACGATAGAACATCCCTCCACTAGGCAACAATAATAATCCATCTGCATACGTAGGGAAAGATACCCTACACCATATCTGTAGCATCTCCATAACTCGAAGGTGACAAACTGAGACCAAATGCTCGACATCACGTAAAAATGAGTAGGAAGGAAATGAAGACAAAAGCTTCAATAAAAACAAATATCACAACAAGGAATCAAGAATGGAAAGTTCTCCTAACAGTCTTGTAGCCTCTTAAAGATAAGTACAGACGTCTTTGTACCGATCTACAAGACTCTATTGGAATTGCTCATGACTCGTGAGATCCAAGTGAACCTAGTGCTCTGATACCAAACTGTCATGACCCAATTCCTGCTATAGGTCGTGATGACTCCAACGTCGTAGTTAGGCAAGCAAACGGTGAACTATACACTTAATTATTCATTTTATTGTTTTTAAAATTATGGGTTTTATTAAATTAAAAAAAATTAGGCATAGAAAAATATGGAGATATAAAGCATTAAAAAAACATAAAAGGAAAAGGTGACAATACTAGATAAATACCATAAACGTCTACTAGAAATTTCCAAAACCCCGTGTCAAAAGTGCATGAGCATCTGCTAGGAAGTACAATTCTAATACAACATCTGTTTGGAATGTAAAATAGACAGGGCATAATAAATGAATATGAAGTAGACTCTGTGTGCTGCGGATCGTAATATGGAATTTAGCTCAACGTAAAGTTCCCTCAACAGCTGCGCCCATGCGCCCAAGTGACCACCAAAAGTACATATCTCAGTCCCTGAACAATCAGTGCAGAAGTATAGCATAAATATGTAAATCAACACGTACCCAGTAAGTATCTAGCCTAACCCCGGAGAAGTAGTGACGAGGGATCGACGTCGACACTTTCTAGTGGTCCAATAAATTAGTACAAATAATTATAAATAGATATGAATCACAACGGTAATGGTGAGGTAAGAAACTGTAAGTAATATAGTCCTCCAACATAATGACTATTCAAATTCCTCAAATATCTTGTGCTATCACAAACAGATAAGAAATATCATGTAAATGCCAAATCACAAGTCAAAAGGAAAATCTCATAAATATTCGAACTCCTAGCAATATTACGCATGAATTATGACGAGGTTGTACGTCTCAAATCATAATAGTTGTGTACATACAATGTTGAGGTCGTACGACCCGATCCATGGATGCATCTCAAATATAATATCGAGGTCGTACAACCCGATCCATAATGCTATTTCATAACACTACCGGGGCGTACAACCCGATCAGCTAGAATAGAGAACGTTTTTGAACTATGAGTCAAACAATTACAACACAAGGCTGGGCACATAAAGAATGAATACTTTTTACCAACAATCGAGTATTTCGCCAAAACTCAAGGTAATGAATTTTGTCCTAACATAATTCCTAATCAAATTTCAATTACAAATTTAAGTAATTAAACTGACAAGTTGAGTTCAAATGATACAAATATTGCGTGATAAAGTCCTACGTCTACCCGAACATAAATATGAATTCAGCTACGTACGGACTCTCATCACCTCGTATGTACATAGCACCCACAACTAGAAGAAAAAATAATTTAATACCTACGGGGTAGTTTCCCCCTCACAAGGTTAGACAGGAGACTTACCTCGCTCCGAATTCCCATAACCGGCTCCAATGCCTTTGTAACTCCTCCACCAATTCCAAATGATTCGAAATTAGTAAAACAACATGCAAATCAATCAAAATATACTCCAATAACCATAATTTAATAATTTATAACAATTCTCAACTCTACTTGAAAAGTCAACAAAGTCAATCCCCGAGCCCACGTGACCGAATTCCGAAAATATTTGAAGATAAATATTACCCATAGTACCACAAACTCAAATATATAATTTATTCTAAATATCATGTCCAATTTTGTGGTCAAAATCTAAAATTACCATTTATAGATTTTCTACCAACTTTCATATTAAAATTCATATATAATTCATGTGTTTAATTCACAATGGGTGGGAATCACTTTCCTTATGATAGATGATAAAAAGCATACTCCAACATCTCCCCCAAGGGTGGATCCAAGGAGAAAAATGATATGAAATGATCCAAAACCCGATTTGAAGCTCTCATACACTACCCAGGAATCCTTCTTTGTGAACGCGGCATGTTCCTCACGTTCGCGAAGCACAACTAGCTCCTGCTCCAAAAACCTTCTTCGTGAATGCAACACAAGGCTTGCGAACGCGATGCTTTACCAAGCTGTCCCTTCGGGAATGCGTCCACGCCTACGCGAACGCGAAGGCCAAAGTCTCCAGGCCAGCTTCACCTACGCAAACACGACGCACTTGTCCCGAATGTGATGCACCTCTGCCCCATACCTTCGCAAAAACGATAACTCCATTGCAAATGCGTAGCACAAATTCCCAGCATCCATAAATACTTCTTCGCAAACGCGTGCATCCTTTTGCGTTTGCGAAGAACAACACCAGAACCAGCAGCAGCAACAACAAATCATCCAAACCTGGTCTGAAATCATCTCGAAACACACCCGAGGTCCCTGAGACCCTGTCCAATCACACCAACCAGCACCAATACCTTATCCAAACTTGTCCAAAGACTCGAAATGCTACGAATAACATCAAAACCATGAATCCACAATTAAAACCTTCCCTTTAACTTTCAAACTTTGCCGAATGCATCTTAATCACACTTAGACATTTCGGATCACGACCAAACTTCGCATACAAGTTGCAATCAATAAAATAAACCTATCCAAGGTCTCGGAACACTATCCGGAGTCCGATAACACCAAAGTTCACTTTAATTCAAACTTAAGAAATTTTAAACTTTCGAAACGCAAACTTTCTATAGTAAGCGCTGAAACACTCCCGGGCCATCCGATACTCAACCCAAAAATACGCTCAAGTAAAAAATCACCTTATGAACCTTCAAAAAATGGTTTCCAGATTATTTACTTAAAAGTCAAACCTTTGGTCAACTCTTCCAACTTAAAACTTCTGAATTGAGATTATTCTTCCCAATCAACTCCGAACTTCTTGAAAATCAAAACCAACCACACGTGTAAGTCATAATACATGAAGTGAAGCTACTCAAGGCCTAAAATCATTGAACAACCCATAGAGCTTAAAATAACCGCTCAGGTCGTTACATAAAGCAATAAAAGAAAAGAAACGAGAATGTTGTAACACATTCACTTCACAATGCAACAAGGTTACGACGCATCTTCTTCAAGATGCATCTTCCTCGGGACACATTCTCCTCACTATTTATCTTTTTCATTTAACATCACAATATTTTAAGAAGAAATTCACCTTTATAAGTAAAAGGCAATTCTCTATGTAGTGAGCATCCAGGAAAAAGGAATAAAAGAGCTACTTTATTTTCTAAAGCATTGATCTCTTAATCTTTCTTGTTCTTTCTTTTTTACTTCTTGTAATTTCCATATTTTCTAGTAATGTTGGCAATATAGGCTATATTATTAAAGTTATTTCTTTTTCAAATACTCAATAATGGAATAGTATCCTTTTGTTGAGATTATTGATGAAGCTTGATATATATATATATATATATATAATAGTTTTCTCAATCTTAATCCATACTTGGCCTGAGATTCTCTAGCTCCATTATTATATTATGTTGGGATGTTAGATTTTAATTAGTCACATCTATCCAGTTTTCTAAGTTACTTATAATGATTTTATAATTTTCACGAAGCAAAATCGATATATTTTGACTAGTGTAAATTAGTAGATGGAGGGTAAATTTAAGTAATGGTAATTTTCAGTAATCTAACATTCCAATCTTGATTCTTTCTTACTTCGGTTTTAATTATCACGAAGGAATTGTTATAAGCAATATCATTGATTTCTTAGTAAAGATAATCTCAAGAGGTCTTTACTACTTATTGGCACAATTCAGGCATGACATATATTTTGGTCTTATCATCATTAGCAGTAAGTCAGTTAATAATATAACACTAAGGAGTATTATTAATTATTTTTTTTTAGTGAGCAAAGCATAATTATATTAGTAATAAGCAATTATCTATTAGTAAAATATTTGTAGAAATTGAGATTTCATTACAAAAATATCGTCAAGTGAATTCAATGAATTCCAACACTTTAAAATCTATTTTTTTCAGAAGTTGTTTTTGTTTAAGTAATTTACAAATCCAAAATCCTCCTCTTTTTTTATCAATTTGGGTCTTTCAAATAGTAGCTAAAATATTACAATTTGTAGCACAGATTTTCCAATCTTTGTAGGACGATATCTTAAACGATACTAAAATTTGACCGAGAACGAGCTAATATTCCAATGCACTAAGAGCTCGCCATCTATTATTGTTGTTGATATTGCACTACCACTTTGTCCATAACTATGAATCAATAGCAACATTACACGTCCACCACTATTAATTATCCCTGCTAGTACCGCCAATCACCACAACTAAACACCTCGACTATTATAATAACCACCATCCAACCACAACCTCTCATGATCCAAATTCCGACGGAGCTGTGATGAAGCCTAACACCGCTTTCTAGGCAAGCTAACAACAATGGTAATACCATAAAATATCTGGAAACAATCAACAATAACACAACTACAACCGTCCCAAAAGATCTAGCGTCAACGAGTACATGACCACTACAGAATCACAAAATACATAGAAAAATCCTCAATACAAACTATCTGAATGAAAGAATAGTGATAATTAAAACAAAGAGAACTTCAAGGTTTGCGAATGACATAACATCTACCTCATAGTTGGTAACTAGAGATTTTGATACATTTTATACTCCTTCTTGCTTATGTTTTGATTAGAAATTCATACAAAATAGTCCTAAAAGGCTCACAAGTTGTGCTTGATTGCAGGTTTGATCAACAAAGTGACAAAAAGTCAAAGATCTGCTCAAAATGAGTGAAACTTACACAAGTACTAAGACAAGACAAAACTCAGGCAAAATAGGGCCAGTGCGACCATACTACATTCTGTGCGGTCCGCACTGTGAGGTTCAGAGAGCATGGCATTCAGGCACAAGGCAATGCGGCCACACTAGGATTTGTACGGTCTGCACTGAAGGCAATGCGGCCACATACCATTCTGTGTGGTCCGCACTAGGAGATTCAGAGAGGCTAATTTCCATGCAAAGAGGCAATGCGGCCGCACTAGGTTTTGTGCAGTCCGTACTGGAGTTAATGCGGCCGCACTCAATTTAGTGCGGTCTGCAGACCCAAGGATCAAAGAGATGCCAAATGTGAAGTTCTAAGCCAATGCGGTCCGCAGTCCATTCTATGTGGACCGCACTAGAAGCCTCCGCGGCCGCAGTCCATTCTGTGCGGTCCACATTGCCCTAGTTCAGAGAGCTGTATTTTCAAGTTCAGAGCCTAGTGCGGCCGCACACTATTTTGTGCGGTCTGCACTAACCCCGCAGGGGCATTTTTGTCCAGAATTTTCATCTTAGTATAAATAACTTATTTTCCCATTTTTAGGGTATTAAATAGTTTTGTAACATAGCTGCACTCGTTGGTTCGACTTTCTTAGCCATTTTGGGCAATTTTATCTACTTTTCATCATTGAATCTTGTTATTTACCTTAGTGATTAATTAATATGAGTTGTTCTTCATCTATTTCTTGCTTTTTTTCTTTAATTATGAGTAGCTAGACCCATAATCTAGGGTTGTGGCTCAACCCTAGTGTGGGTAATTGATGGGTCTTGTATTTTAGGGTTAGATTGACTATGGGTGTTTGATATTTGGTCCAATTTTATGGTTAATTGCTGAATTAGTGGTTGCAAACACTAGTTTGTGTTTAGTTGACTAGGGCTCTTCTTGAGAAAGAGAACCTAAGTCTCCGAAATTGGTCCAACAAGGAATTGGGGCGTACTCAAGAGATTGATAGCCCCAATTAAAGGGTTAAACCCCGAGAGAGTAATACCCGACTTGAACCCTAGTTGTTTGTGCAAATTTGCATACCCAATTGGTCTTGAGAAAGTCAATTCGGGCAAAATCACTCGAACCACCGAGAGGTGTAGAGTGGGTAATATCGTGCAACAGTTATATCATACTCCCCAATTATGCCAATCGTGTCTTAGATTTAATTACCCGTCAATTAACCACCTAGGTGAAAGTCATTACTCTAATGCCTTTTAAACCATTTGAACAACCCGTAGCATTAACTCTTAGCTTAATCTAGTTGATTTATCATTTGTAGTTGATAATAGTAGAAGTAAAATGAAAACCCCAAAAATGATTAGAAGTGTAATTTGGAACACATACGCAATCCTAAACTAGATAGATACTCGATTCCAAATTCTAGCTCTCTGTAAAAATCGATCTCGACCCTAAATCTGGTAAAAGCTGCTCCGACCCTCTCTCGCTACTCAATAGTAGTGCGGAGTAGGCCGCGATCAGTAGTGTCCACAAGTTTTTATCCTTGCAAACTCTAGAAATCACAACGCCCGAAAGTAAATGGATTTGCACATAAAGTGCAGAATGTAGTATGAGCATAATCGGCCCCATGTACTCAATAAGTAACAAACCTAACCTCGGGCTGAAGGCAATGACGAGCTTAGAAGAAAGTGTCCAACACCAACAATCAATAAAAACTCATAATATAATGAAGACAGTAAAAGTAAATAACTCAAAAGATATCATGTTAAGATCATTCACAATTACAAAAAATTAGACATGCTTTCCAAGTATAACAGTCAAAGCACAATCTTTCACCGAAATTTCTAAAAAATGTGAGTTTATCAAGGAAACTTTAATTTTCTAAACTTTCAATAACAGATAAGACATTTTGTTTACCAACTAGCACGAGAAAAATATATATCTACGCGTACATGTCAAATATACAAGTCGAGTCAATAATATCACGGTAAAATCATCAAGTACACTCACTCTCAGCACACTCACGGTGCCTGGCATAAGTGCCCCTCACCATCACACACACAACCACATTTAGCATTGTATGGGTGCTTGGCATAATGCCCCTCACCAAAGCATATATATAACTATGTGCCCGCACTCACTGTGGTATCAGACTCCAGAGGGGAGGATCTTTGCCCAAGCGCTAATCCTCAATCAATATAACTGTTGTGGTGTGCAACCTGGTCCAAGTAACACTCTGTTGCGGCGTGCAACCTGATCCAATATAAATTCAAAATATGGCTCTATGATCCACACCAATCATCAAATGCTCAAGTCTTAATGGCTCACAACTCATAGAACTCAACCCAAATAGTATAGCATATAGAAGGCAACAATAGCATGCCATATGACATACAAATAGTATACAGCGACTGAGATATAACCTTCGGATGACGAATTATGACTAAGATTATGATTACAATTAAGGCAAACAGCTCAAAACAGCAAGAACAACCCTATCATGTCTCAAACAAATAAGTACATAGCCTAGACATGATTTTAACACGAATCATAGCTCAAACGATCACACAAGTAGAGAAAATAAGTATATAACGAGGCACGAAAGTAAACAAGTATTATAGTAGCCTAAGGTCTACCCGGATCATAAATATCTCAGTGTACGCATACACGCCCATCACCTAGCATGTGTGTCACCCCCAAAACATCTCAAGTATCATAGTCCAGAGGGATAATTATCCTCAAACCAGGTTTAGATATGTTACATACCTCAAAGCACATAAATCAATACTCCAAAAAGCCATTCCCACGCGAATCGACCTCTGAGCGACTCGAATATAATCAAAGCAACTCAATATCATCAATAGAAGCCACAGGAAACAAGCCCAATTAATAAAGTTATGATCTTGAATCAATTATGCAAAATCAATCCTGGGCCCACACCCCAAAATCTGAAAAAACTCATAAATTCCTAATAACCGTCCCAATAATAGGCTCAATATATGTGTTTCATCCGGTTCCAACCTCAAATCGACCCTCAAATTATCAATTTTTACTATCTAGTATCATAGTCCAAAATCACCAAATTTCACCTTTAATTCATATATGCTAGGTGTATTAATCCATGGATAATTAATATTTAATACCAAAATCAAGTAAAGATTACTTACCCCTTCAATTGTAGTGAAAAGCCCTGCAAAGATCGCTTCTAGCCGAGCTCCACAACTTCAAATAATGAAAAATGACCAAACCCTTCGAAATATAAAGTCTGCCAAATGATTCCGCATTTGAAGTCCAAATCACTTTACATGCGATATCACATCTGCGGAAATTCCATTGCAGATGCAAAAGCCACTAATCCTCCCAGCCAACCGCTGCTGCGAACACCAAGTCGCATCTGCGGTTCCGCTTCTACGGGAGTCCTTACGCTTATGCGCCTACGCATCTGCACTCCATTGTCCGCATCTGTGGACTTATCCTAACCAACAAGCACCGCATCTGTGCCCCCCATGACCGCTTTTGTGGTATCGCACCTACCAGCCAACGCAGGTGCGAAAGCACCACAACTCAGAAATTCTTCAGCAATGCCAACATAGTCCAAAATGGTCCAATATCAATCTGAAATACACCAAAGCTCTTGGGACCCTGTCCAACCACACCGACCAATCCCAAAACATAACACGGACCTACTCAAGGCCTCAAATCACACAAAACAACATCAAAACTATGATTTGAACCTCAATTCAAGCCTAAGGAACTAATGAACTCCAACTTCCAAAATTCATGTCGAACCACATCAAATCAACCTGGAATGACCTCAAATTTTTCATGCAAGTCCCAAATGACACAATTGACCTATTCCAACTCTCGTTCGTCAAAGTAAACTCCCAGTCAAACTTATTAACTTTCCAAACCTTCAACTTTCCAACTTTAGCCAAAAAGCACCAAATCAATCCACGGACACATAATCCCAAATTCAAATGCACGCCTAAATCTAAAATCACCATACACAACTATTGAAATCATCAAAACACCATTCTGGGGCCATCCATATAAAATTCAAACTCCGATCAACTCTTACAACTTAAGCATCCAACCTTGAGACCAAGTGTCCGAATTCAATCCAAAACTCCCCCGAAACTAACCATCTGACCCCGTAAGTTATATAATTGCAAATGTACATGTATAAAGAATCAAATATGGAAAAAGGGCTAAAATACTAAAAATGACCGATTGGGTCGTTACATTCTCCCCATCTTAAACAAATGTTCATCCTTGAATAGGTTTAAAATCAAACCTCGGGTCTCAAAAAGGTGAGGATATCTGCTGCGCATCTCTTGCTCAGTCACCCATATAGCCTTCTTGACCATCTGACCCCTACAATGACCTTCATCGATGCTCTATTCTTTGATCTCAACTTTCAAACATGCTGGTCCAAAATTGCCACCGGCTCCACATCATAAGTCAAATCCCCATCTAGTTGCACCGTGCTGAAGTCTAATACATGTGACGGATCCCAATAATAAATTCGGAGCATGAAAAAATTATACACTGTGTGAAATCTCGATAAACTAGTGGAAGGCAAGTCTACAGGTCACCTCTCTGACTCTCTCTAGCACCCCAAAAGGACAAATATACCTATGTCTCAACTTGCCCTTCTTCCCAAACGTCATCACACCCTTTGTGGGTGAAACTCTGAGTAGAACCTTCTCTCCAACCATATATGCCATATCACGAGCCTTCCTATCCACATAACTCCTCTGCCTGGACTGCGTTGTACGAAGTCGCTCCTGAATCAACTTTAACTTTTCCAAAGCATCACATACAAAATTAGCTCCCAACAACGTAGCCTCCTTGAGATCAAACCAACCAACTAGAGAACAACATTGCATCTCATATAATACCTCATACGGATCCATCTAGATACTCAACTGATAGATATTGTTGTAGGCAGACTCTGCTAATAGTAGAAACTGATCCCATAATCCCCCAAAATCAATGACAGAGGCTCGTAACATGTCCTCCAATATCTAAATAGTACGTTCGGGCTGCCCGTCTGTGTGGGATGAAATGTTGTACTCAGCTCAACCTGTGTGCCTAACTCATGTTGCACTGCTCTCCAAATATACGAGGTAAATTGCATGCCTCGATACGAGATGATAGACATGGGCACACCATGAAGTCAAACAATATCAAAAAGATAAATCCAAGCTAGATGCTCTGTAAAATAGGTAGTCATGACTGGAATGAAGCGTGTAGAATTGGTCTGAATGACCGACACAGCACTACTCAAGGTCCGTGGAAGTCCAACCACAGAATCCATAGTGATAAGCTCCCACTTCCACTCCAGAATGTCTAGCCTCTAAAGCAAACTACCTTGTCTTTAATGCTCGTACTTCACCTACTGACAGTTCAAACACCGAGCAACATACTCAGCAATATTTTTCTTCATCCTCTGCCACCAATAGTGCTTCATCAAGTCCTGGTACATCTTTGCGGCACCCGGATGAATAAAATACCCTGAACTATGGTCCTCCTCAAGTATCAACTCATGCAACCCATCCATATTAGGCATACAAATACGGACTTGAAGCCTCAATACCCCATCATCACCTATAGTAACCTCATTGGCATCACTATGATGCATTGTGTTCCTTAGGACAAGCAAGTAAGGATCATCATACTGACATGCCTTGATGCGATCAAACAAAGATCACCGTGATACAACACACACAATTACCCTACTAGGCTCTAAAATATCCATTCTTACGAACATGTTGGCCATAGGCTAACAGTCTCTCCCCAACTAGAACAAAAGAAAGACTCCTCATGCTCTCTGCCTTCCTAGTCAATGCATCGGCCACCACATTGGCCTTTCCCGGATAATAAAGAATGGTAATATCATAGTCCTTTAGTAGCTATAACCACCTCCATTACCTCAAGTTCAGATCCTTTTGCTTGAATAAGTGCTGAAGACTTTTGTGATATGTGAACACCTTACAAGACACGCCATAAAGATAGTGCCGCCAAATCTTGAGTGTGTGAACAATGGATCCTAACTCCAAATTGTGCACTAGGTAATTTTTCTCATGGGGCTTCAACTAATGCGAAGCATAAGCAATGACTCTCCCCTCCTGCATCAACATGCACCCAATGCTAATATGTGAAGCATCACAATAGACTATATAAGAACCTTATCTTGAAGGCAAAACCAGAACTGGAGTTGTAGTCAAGGAAACTTTAAGCTTCTGAAAGCTCTCCTCACACTCATTAGATCTCCTAAATATGGCACCCTTATGCGTCAGTCTAGTCAATGGGACTGTTATAAATGAAAACTCCTCCACAAAACGACGATAATACCCAACCAACCTAAGGAAACTCCGGACTTCAATAGTAGTAGACGGTCTGGGCCAACTTTGAACTGTCTCAACCTTCTTCAGATCTACCTTAATCCCCTCACTAGATACCACATGAACTAATAATTCCACCAACTCGAACCAAAACTCGCACTTAGAGAATTTAGCATATAGTTTTTCTCCCTCAAAGTTTGGAGTACGATCCTCAAGTGCTACTCATGATCCTCCCAGCTGCCAGAATAAACCAATATATTATCAATGAAAACTATGATGAAGGAATCCAAATAAGGGTAAAAGACATTGTTCATCAAATGTATGAAAGTTGATGGGGCATTGGTCAACCCAAACGACATCACCAATAACTCATAATTGCCATAGCGGGTCCGAAAAGCAATATTCAGAATATTTGAACCCCTGATCTTAAACTTATGATACCTCGATCTCAAATAAATCTTCGAGAACACCCTAGCACCCTGAAGTTGATCATTTAAGTCATCAATACACAATAGTGGGTAATTGTTTTTGATAGTAACCTTGTTCAACTGCCTGTAGTCAATGCACATCCTCATACAACCATCTTTCTTCTTCATAAATAGCACTAGTGCACCCCAAGGCAATACATTGTGTCTGATGAAACCCTTATCAAGCAATTCATGTAATTGTTCCTTCAATTCCTTCAATTCCATTGGTGCCATGAGATATAGTGGAATAGAGATGGGCTGAGTGCCCGACGCCAAATCAATACCAAAATAAATATCCATGTCGGATGGCATGCCTGGCAAGTCTGCTAGAAACACATCAAGGAACTCCTTCACTACCGGAACTAACTCAATGGTAGGAGTATCAGCACTAGCATCCCCTCATAAAAGCTAAGTACGCCAAACACTCCTTCTCAATCATCCGCTGAGCCTTCAGAAAAGACACCATTCTAGTAAGAACATGACCCAAGGAACCTCTCCACTCCACCATACGCGACCCCGATATCGCTAACGTCACGATCGTAGCATGACAATCAAGTAAGTGTGATATGATAACAACCAATCCATGCCAAAAATCACATCAAAATCCATCATGCTGAGAAATGAGAGATCAACTCTAGTCTCATAACCACCAATCATCACCACACAATACCAATACACACGATCCACCATAATAGAATTACCCATTTGTGTATATATATAAATAGACATATCTAAAAAATCAAGAGGTATAGCCAAATAATGATCAAAATACAATGATACATATGAATAAGTGGAACCATGGTCAAATAATACTAAAGCATCCGTGTGGAACACAAAAATAAGACATATGATCATAGCATCGAAAGCAACAACCTCTGGTATGGCGGGAAATACATAGCAACGAGCCTGTCCACTACCTGACTGACCTCCCCCTCTAGGGTGACCTGGTCTCATACGACCTCCACCCCAAGCTGGCTGAGCAGGTGGTGTAGAAACTGGTGTGAAAGTCATATCCTGGCCTCCCTACTGCACGGGACCTCCGTGAAAATAAAGGCAATACCTCCTCACATATCCTAACTCCCCAAACTCGTAACAAACTCGAACCGAGAATGACTGCAGGATCTAAATCGGACCCCATCAACCAGAATAACTATTGGAAGAGATCGACACTAACGAACCGTGAACTAATGGAGTGCGATAAGAGCTCTGAGCTAGAAGTGCACTAAACAAAGACTGTGCTAGAGCTCCTTGGCTGGGAGGTGGTGAATGATAAACTGGTTTGCTAGACTGGCCCCTCACAAACCAACCTCAGCCTCCAGATAAAGCACCCTTGAATCCTCCAAAATGACGAGGCCTCTTGTTAGAGGCTGTCTCCCTACTATGACCTCTTATGCGCTCGATCCTCTTAGTAATCTCCACAAACCCGAGTAAAAGAGATATCATCCTCTATCTCTCTGGACATCTATAGCCTGATATCTTATGTAATATCATTTATAAACCTATGCACCCTCTCCATCTAAGTGGGGATTAAGATAGCTCCATGGCATGATAAATTCACAAACCTAGTCTCATACTGAGTAACGATCATGCTACCGTATTGAAGGCGCTCAAACTGACTACAAAAGTCCTCTCTTTGAGTGAAAGAAATGAACTTCTTTAAGAACAACTTTGAGAACCGAGCCCAAGTGAGAGGAGGTGAACCTGCTGATCTACCCTGAACATACTCCTGCCACCACCTATTGGCAGAGCCATGCATTTGAAACACTGCAAAGTCAACTCTGTTGGACTCCTCTATAGCTATGTTGCACAATATCTCATGGTAACGGTCCAAGAAAATCATGGGGGTCCTCATAAAGTTTACCACCAAAGCGAGTGGGAAACAACTTGGTGAACTTTTCCAACCTCTTCAGTTTTTATCCCTCTGCTAACATTGTGGGTCTCTCTCCAGGCTGTGTAGCAACAACAGCCTAAACTGCCCCAACTAGTAAAACTATTAGGATTTAATACTCATGAGCCATCTGCTCTGGAGTGTGGGTAGCGGGAGTCTGTGATCCTCCCTAGCCTGAAAAATGGTTGGTGCTACAAGAAATATAACGGCCTGGGCCACGATCTCCATAAGACCAACAAAGTGGACTAGAGCTTCCTAAAGTACTAGGGTAATAATGAACCCCTCCTTCTCAATCTGAGGCTCAACATCAAGTGTCGTTGCGCATGCTCTAGGTAGAGCTCTACCTCTACATCTAGCTCTACCTCGGCCCTTGAAGTTCAAACTTCGAAATTAACAAATCCGCACGACAAGAATGCAAAAGTGAAGTTTCCTAATAGTTCGGTAGCCTTTCAAAGATAAGCACAAATGTCTTCATACTGATCCACGAGGCTCTACTATACTTGCTCATGACTCGTGAGACCTAGGCAACCTAGTGCTCTAATACCAACTTGTCACGACCCAAACTCCCACTAGAGCCGTGATGACTCCTAACACTGCTTGCTAGGCAAGCCAACAATTTAACAATAACAATAAACTCGAATAACAAAACTTAATAATCTCAACAATGGTAATATCATAAAATATTTGAGAAATCAACAATAACACAACTACAGCTATCCCAAAGATCCACTATTAACGAGTACATGAGCACTACATAATCTCAAAATACATAGCCAAATCCTCAAAACAAACTATATGAAATGATAATAAAAACAAAGAGAACTTCAAGATCCGCGAATGACATAGTATCTACCTCGTAGTCTCCACAAGCTGATACCGGTGCAAACTTTAGAAATCACCACGCCCGGAAGTAACTGGATATGCACATAAAGTGCAAAGTATAGTATGGGTACAACTGATCCCATATACTCAATAAGTAATAAACCTAACCTCGGGCTGAAAGCAGTGATGAGCGCAAAAGAAAGTCAACGTCCAACACCAATAATCAATAACAACTTATAATACAATGAAGACAGTAAAAAAAATAACTCAAAAGATATCATGTTCAACTCGTTCACAATTACGGGAAATTAGGCATGTTTTCCAACTATAACAGTCAAAGCACAATCTTTCACCAAAATTTCTAAAATATGAGTTTATAAACTGTGATTTTCCAAACTTTCAACAATAAGACATTTCGTTTACCAGCTAGCATGAGGAAAATTGCCAACATATCAAATATACATATCAAACCAATAACATCATGGTGAAATCATCAAGTACAGTCAGACCTCATTTGTTTGCACTTAATGGTGGTATGAATCGTAATCATTCAGATCTCATATATTAAGTGTGTTTGTTTTTAAAGTCTGAATCTTAATCATTCATATCTTAATCATTAAGTTTGTTGGTTTTTTTACTTCACAACTACTTAATGGGTCTTAATAGGTCTGTATGATTAAGATCTATAACAAAGACTTAATTTCATTAAGATGTTATCATCCATATTCATTAGTAACTGCCACCACCGCTTACCATTATCAACTACTAAAATGCCACCTGCCACCACCTCCTCCTCACACATAGCCGCCATTATTATTGACAACTACCACCCAGAATCCCCACTATCCCCACCACCATTATTCTCAACCACAACCACAAACTCATCCACCTCAACTACCACAACTAACCACCTCATTACCATCAACAACCATAGTCTTCACTTCCCACCATTATAAACTACCACCACCTTTTTCAATCAACCACAACCACCACCCACTATTATTAATTATTACCACCTACCACTACTATTCTCAACCATAATCGCTATCATAACCAATTACCACTAGCTACTATTCAGAACCACCACCATCCACCAAAACCACTACCAACCACAAACTCTAATCGGCATTCACAAGCACCACCATTAGCCATCACCACCACTAACTACCATATTTTAAAAAATATATATTTTATTGATAGAATATTAGATTAGTTAGTAATTTATTTGAATTTTATGTTTATTAATTTATTAAATAAATATAAATTTTATAGATTCAAATATTGAAAAACAAACATTCTTAAACATCTAGTATTTAGATCTTAATATACATCTTAATATTCATATGTGTATATAGATTTATATGTCTTAATCTTAATGCACATCTTGGTATTCAAATGGGTATTCATATTCGGACGTCTTAATCTTAAAAAAACAAATGAGACCTCACTCCCAGCACACTCATGGTGCCTGGCACAAATGGCCCTCACCATCACATACACAACTACACTTAGAACTGTACGGGTGCCTAGAACAATTCCCCTCATCAAAACACATATATAACTCTATGCTTTCTCTCACTATGATATCAGACTTCGGAGGGGCGGATCCTTGCCCAAGCGCTAATCAATAATTAATATAATTATTACGGCATGCAATCCAATCTAAATATCACTCTGTTGCAGCATGCAACCCGATCCAATATAAATTCAAAATACATCTCTATGTCCCTAATCAATCAACAACCGCTCAAGTCTCAATGACTCACAACTCATATAACTCAGCCCAAACTGTATCACATATAGAAAGCAACACAACATGTAATATGAAATAGAAATAGCAGACAGTGACTGACATATAATATGCGGATAACGAATTATGAATGAAAATATGACTTCAATTAAGGCAAATAGCTCAAAACAACATTGCCCTATCATATCTCAAACAAATAAATACATAGCCTAGACATGATTTTTTAACACGAATCATAACTCAAATTATCATACAAGTGGAGAAAAAGGGGATATAATGAGGCATGAAAACAAACAAGTCTTACAGTAGCCTAAGGTCTACTCGGATCATGAACATCCTGGTGTACACACGCGTGCCCATCACCTAGTACGTGTGTCACCTCCAAATTATCTCAAGTATCATAGTCCAAAGGGATAATTACCTTCAAACTAGGTTTAGATATGTTAATTACCTCAAACCTCGTAAATAAATAATGTTATGATCTTGAATCAATTACGCAAAGTCAACCAATAAATTCAACCCTAGGAACGCACCCCAAACCCAACTGTCACAACCCAATTTCACTATAGGCCGTGATGGCGCCCAATGTTGCCGCTAACAGTGAAATATACATTTAATTACTTATTTTAATATTTTTAATGTAATTGATTTTATTTAATAAAGGAACTAAGAGTAAATGACCGTAATGATATAAAGCATAAAATAAACACAAGAGTGAAGTAATGAAATGAATAGACAAAAACCATAAATATCTACTAAAAGTTCTCAAACCCCATGTCACAAGTGCACGAGCAAACTAGTAGAACATACAAAACCTCCTACAACTACTGTCTTAAGCAAGATAGAAAGAAAAGTAAATACAATAAGGAGGAGACTCCAGGTGCTGCAGAATGTAGCATAAGAAGCAGCTCACCACTAGGTTTTTGGATAGCGGGGACATGTGCCTGGATGACCTCCAGATGAACTTGCCTCAGATCCTGCACGATTAGTACTTAAGTGTAGCGTGAGTTCGTAAACAACGCATACCCAATAAGTATCTAGTCTAACCTCAAAGAAGTAGTGACGAGGGGTCGACATCGACACTTACTAGAAGTCAATAAATAAAGTACATAAATTATAAATAGGCATGAAATACAACAATAATAATGTAATAAGAAACGATCAATAATAATTCTTTAACATAATATCAATTTAAACCCCCAAGTATCACATGCTAATTTATCACGTAAACACCACCAAATTATTGTCTAGTCTCAAGTCAAGAAAGAGATATCAAATATAATCGGACTCCTAGTAATGTCACGCACGAATATGCCGACATCGTATGGCCCGATCCAGAATAGTGTGTACACTTTCGAGGGTCGACCGACGCGAACCATAGATGCATCTAAATATATTGCCGAGGCATTGGGCCTGATCCACAGGAAATGGAGAAACTCTACAAACTCCGATCAATGACTACTACACAATATTAGTACTCAAGGACGGTATAATTTTCACTAATGGTCAAGTATTCCGTCGAAACTCAAGGTAACGAAGCTCGGTCTCATAAAAACCCATGTCAAATTTCCATTATAAATTCAAGTACCTAAACTAACAAGTTAGATTTAAATAATACAAGTATTGCATGGTAAAGTCCTGTCACGACCCCAAACCCAGACCCGGTCGTGATGGCGCCTCTCGTGAAGACAAGGCCATCCGACTCATTTAAAATCCAGTTTTAAGCAATTAAACAATAAGCATTAAGTCTAAAATATGATATAAATCAAAAATTAAATAGTGACTATACGAAACAATTCGCGGAATACAACCCAACACAGCCCGATACCGGGGTGTCACTAGTCATGAGCATCTATCAAAACGCTACAAGCCTGAAATGCCTTCTAACTATTACAGAATAACTGATAAAGAGATAGAAATGAGATAAAGGGGGAGAAACACGGGACTGCGGATGCCAAGCAGCTACCTTGTGGACTCCAAAGTCTGTCGGGAGCTCTCAACTTGCGCTAGAAGGATCAGCAATACCTGAATCTGCACACGGGGTGCAAGGAGTAAAGTGAGTACTCCAACTGAGTGAGTAATAATCATAAATAAAGACTGAAAGTATGAAATCACGTAAGGCACATTATATGCTATAATGAAGCAGTAAAACAGGTAAGAACAGTGATTCAGTAAAGATATGTAAAATCATATAAGTTCAATTTAAACTTCAAGAAATGCCTATTCAACAATTAAACAGGTAAATGATAGACAAATAAGATAGATAAGCACATAAAGGATTGCCCCTCGGGCACAATATCAACAATACCAGCCCTCGGGCTATATCTCACATCACAATGGGTACCCGCGCTCACTGGGGATGTGCAGACTCCTAGAGGAGCCCCTTTCGGCCCAAGCGCAATATCAAGCCATCTTGTGGCATCATCATTAGGCTCTCGGCCTCATATCAACAAGTCACCTCATGACGTACATATCTCAGGCCCTCGGCCTCATAATCATAATCAAATGTTTCCTCACAACATAGGCCCTCGGCCTTACTCAGTCAAAATCCTCACAAGCCACTTGGACAATAGTAAAACATGATTCTCAGCCTAAAATATCATTTAGAAGATCATTTAAGTGTTAAAATAGAGTAAACATGGCTGAGTTATGAAAGTAGTAAAATATAGCATGACTGAGCTCAAGTATAAAGTCAAGATAGTGAGGAAATATCAATAAAAATCCCCCTAAGGGTTCAAATAGTTGGCCCAAGGCCCAAATATGGCGTTCAACCCAAAACATGATGTTCACAAATAGATTTCAATCAAATACGTGGTAAAATAGTCATTTGGGACGGACCCAGTCACAATCCCCAATAGTGCACGACCCCACGCTCGTCATCTAGCGTGTGCGTCACCTCAATATAGCACTACGATGTGCAATCCGAGGTCTCATACCCTCAGGACATCACTTACAATCATTACTCACCTCAATCTGGTCAAATATCTAGCTCGCGGCGCCTTTTCCCCTCGAATCGGCCTCCACTCGCGTCGAATATATCCAAAATCAGAATCACGGCATCAAAATATGCTAAGGGAATGAAGCCCAATCGAAAATAATCAATTTACAACATAAATCCCGAAATTACCAAAACCCGACCCCCCGGGCCCACGTCTCGGAATTCGATAATTTTTACATCAATAGATTGCTTATCTCCCCACGAGTTCATACATATCAAAAGTACCAAAATCCGACCACAAATGGTCCCTCAAATCCTCAAATCTAGGTTTCCAATACCAAGCTCTAGTTTTCCCCAATCTTAACCCTTAAATTCCATTAATTATAGCTCTAATCCGTGAAATAATACCATAGGAATGAGTTTTAGGTCCAAAAGCCTTACCTCAATGAAGTTCCTTTGAAATCCCTCTTCAAAATCGTCCAAAAAGCTCCAAAGTCGACTTAAAAATGGCGGAGTAGCTCAAAAATCGCGAAGGAAACACTTTATACTTTCTGGCCCAGGGATTTCACATCTGCGGCCATATTCCCGCTTCTGCGGTACCGCATTTGTGGCTTTCTCCAAAAATTCCAAACTCTCTGTCAACCATCCGAAATCACCTTGAGGCCCCCAGGACCTCAACCAAAGGCACAAGCATGACCCATAGCCTTATTCAAACTTATATCAATCTTCAAAACACCTCAAACAACACCGAATCAACTAAAACACATCGGATTCAAGCCTAAGTTTTCAAAATCTTTTGAATTCCGATTTTGATCAAAAATCCAACCAAACCACGTCCGAATGACCTAAAATTTTGCACACACATCCCAAATGACACAGTGGAACTACTGCAACTCTCGAAATTCCATTCCGACCCCTATATCTAAATCTCACCTATCAACCGGAAAACGCCAAAAATCTAATTTCACCAATTCAAGCCTAAATCTACTCCAGACCTCCAAAACACATTCTGATCACGCTCTTAAGTCCCAAATCACCTCCCAAAGCTATCCAAACCGTCGGAAATCACATCCGAGCCCTCTAACACATAAGTCAGCATCCGGTTGACTTTTCCAACTTAAGCTTCCTCAAAAGAGACTAAGTGTCCTAAACCTCACCAAATCCTTTTCGAACCCGAGCCAACCAACCCGATCACATATAGAACCGATAGACAAAGCACTAAGAAGCAGAAATGGGGGAAACAGAGCGGTAATTCATGGGACGAATGGTCGGGTCGTCACATCCTCCCCAACTTAAATAGACGTTCGTCCCCGAACGAGTTAAGAAACATACCTGAAGCCTCAAACAGTTGAGGATATCTGCTCCGCATCTCCCGTTCGGTCTCCCAGGTAGCGTCCTCCATGGGCCGACCTCTCCACTGCACCTTTACTGAAGCTATATCCTTTGACCTCAACTTCCGAACCTGACGACCCAAAATAGCTATTGGCTCCACATCATAGGTTAAATCATCATCCAACTGAACCGTGCTAAAATCCAGAACATGAGACGAATCCCCAATATACTTCTGGAGCATAGAAACAGGAAATACCGGATGCACACTCGACAAGCTGGGTGGCAAAGCAATCTCATAAGCCAAATCCCCAATCCTCCGAAGCACCGTAAAAGGCCCAATGAACCGAGTACTCAATTTCCCTTTCTTCCCAAATCTCATAACACCCTTCATGGGTGAAACCTTCAACAAAACCTTCTCGCCAACCATGTAGGACACATCTCGAACCTTCCTGTTAGCATAACTCTTTTGCCTCGACTGCGCTATACAAAGCCTCTCCTGAATCACCTTCACCTTTTATAAAGCATCCTATACCAAGTCTGTCCCCAATAGCCTAGCCTCACCAGGCTCAAACAACCAATTGGAGATCTACACCGCCTCCCATACAAAGCCTCATATAGAGCCATCTGAATACTCGACTAGTAGCTGTTGCTATAAGAAAACTCTGCAAGCGGTAGAAACTAATCCCATGACCCTTAAAAATAAATGAAAAGAGCACGCAACATGTCCTCCAATATCTGAATAGTGTGCTCGGATTGCCAGTCCGTCTGAGGGTGAAAACTATGCTCAACTCGACCTGAGTACCCAACTCTCGTTGCACAAACCTTTAAAACTGCGAAGTAAACTGAGTGCCCCTATCTGAAATGATGGAAACTGGGACACCATGCAAACGAACAATCTCCCGAATATAGATCTCTACCAACCGCTCTGAAAACTAGGTAGTACACACAGGAATGAAGTGCACGGACTTGGTCAGCCGATCCACAATCATCCAAATAGCACTACAAAGTCCATAGTGATTCGCTCCCACTTCCACTCTAGAATATCCATCCGTTGAAGTAAACCACCCGGTCTCTAATGCTCATATTTCACCTGCTGACATTTGAGACACCGAGCTACAAATCCCACAATGTCTTTCTTCATTCTTCTCCACCAATAATGCTGCTCAAATCCTGATACATCTTTGCGGCACCCGGATGAATGGAATACAACGAGCTACGTGCCTCCTCCAGAATCAACTCCGAAGCCCATCCACATTGGGCACACATATCCGACCCTGCATCCTCAACACCCCATCATCACCAATGGTCACATCTATGGAATCATCATGTTGAACTCTATCCTTAAGGACAAGCAAATGCGGATCATCATACTGGCACTCTCTGATGCGATCATATAAGGAAGACCGAGAAACCACACAAGCCAATACCTAACTGGGCTCCGAAATATCCAACCTCACGAACCGACTGGCCAAGGCCTGAACATCAACTGCAAGAGGTCTCTCCCCAACTGGAATATATGATAAACTCCCCATACTCACCGTCTTTCGGCTCAAAGAATTGGCCACCATATTGCCCTTCCCCGAATGGTACAATATAGTGATATTATAATCCTTTAGCAACTCCAACCATCTCTGCTGCCTCAAGTTAAGATCTTTTTGCTTGAACTAGTGCTGGAGGCTACGATGATCAGTAAACACCTCACAAGACACACCATACAAGTAATGCCTCCAAATATTCAACGCGTGAACTATGGCAGCCAACTCCAAATCATGAACGGGGTAGTTCTTTTCATGGGGCTTCAACTGACGAGAAGCATAAGCAATAACTCTACCCTCCTACATCAATACATAACCAATACCAACTCTTGAAGCATCACAATACATGGTATATGAACCTGAAGCTGATGGAAAAACTAATAGTGGAGTTACGGTCAAAGCTGTCTTGAGTTTCTGAAAGCTCTCCTCACACTCGTCCGACCATATAAATGAAGCACCCTTCTGAGTCAACTTAGTCAAGGGAGATGCGATGGATGAAAATCCCTGAACAAACTGGCGATAATAGCATGGCAGACCAAGAAAGCTATGAATCTCTGTGGCTGAGGATGGTTTGGGTAACCTCTGAACCGCCTCTATCTTCTATAGATCAAACTGAATACCCTCGCTGGACACCACATGACCTAATAAAGTCACTGAACTGAGCCAAAACTCACACTTGGAGAATTTTGCATAAATCATCTCCTCTCTCAATCTCTGCAACACGACTCTCAAATGCTCCGCATACTCCTCTTGACTACATGAATACACCAGGATATCATCAATGAAGACTATGACAAACGAGTTGAGATAAGGCCGGAACACGCTATTCATCAGATGCATGAACGCTGCTGGGGCATTGGTCAGCCCAAAAGACATCACTAAGAACTCATAATGACCATATCAGGTCCTGAAAGTTGTCTTAAGAATATCTGAGTCCCTGATATTCAACTAGTGATAACCTGAACGGAGATCAATCTTGGAGAACACTCTCGCTCCCTAAAACTGGTCGAATAAATCATCAATTCGAGGCAAAGGATACTTGTTCTTGATTGTTACTTTGTTCAATTACCTATAATCAATGCACATCCTCATAGTGCTATCCTTCTTCTTTACAAATAGAACTAGCGCACCCCAAGGTGACACATTAGGCCGAATGAACCCCTTATCAAAGAGCTCCTGAAGCTGCTCCTATAACTCCTTCAACTCCACTGGTGCCATACGATACGGCGGAATAGAAATGGGCTGAGTGCCCGGCACCAGGTTAATACCAAAGTCAATATCCATGTCTGGTGGCATGCCCGACAGGTCTGCAGGAAACACATCGGGAAAATCCCTCGCAACTAGAATAGAATCAATACTGGGAGTCTCTCCACCATCCCTCACAAAGGCTAGGTACGAAAGACAAACTTTCCCAACCATACGCTGGGCTTTCAATAATGAGATTACCCTACTGGGAACATAATCAGTCAAACCTCGCCACTCAATTAGTGGCACACCCGGTATAGCCAATGTGACTATCTTAGCATGACAGTCCAGAATAGCACGACACGGAGATAACCAATCCATGCCCAAAATGATATCGAAATCCACTATACATAAGAATAAATGATTCACTAGGGTCTCCAAACCCCCAATAGTTACCACACATGACTGATACACATGGTCTACAACAATAGTATCGCCCACTGGGGTAGATACATGAACAAGTGAAGCAAGAGACTCATGGGGCGTACCCAAATAACGAGCAAAGTATGATGACACATAAGAAAAGGTGGAACCGGGATCAAATAATATAGAAGCATCTCTATGGCAGACTGAAACAATATTTGTAATAACAGTATCGGAAGCAATAGCATCAGGTCTAGCTGAAAGTGCATAGAAATGGGCCTGACCTCCACCGGAGAGACCTCCCCCACTGGGGCGAACCCTAGCTGACTGACCTCCATCCCTAACTGGCTGGGCGGGTGGTGGTGAAGTAACTTGCACTGAAGCCGATGACTGACCCCTCTGCTGAGATGAACCCGCAAGACGACGAGGACATTGCCTCCACATATGACCCACCTCTCCACACTCATAACAACTCCCAAGTGCTGTAGAAGGGGACTGAAGGGAACCCCTCACACCGAAGTGACTAGCAGATGCACCTGGCATAGAAAAGCCCTGAACTGATGGAGCACGGGACGAACTCTGAGCTGGAAGGGCACTAAGTGATGATTGTCCCTGATGAGAACTGTGAGAACTATGACCTGATGACACCCCACGATAACCTGGGCGAGCTGGCTGAGCATGCTTGAATGGACGGCCTCTGGCGTGCTGAAATTGGCCTCTCGATGGAGCACCACTATAACTACCAAATCCTCGAGGCCTCTTGGCCTCCCACTCCTCTCACTCCTGGTGATGAACAGACTCAATCTCATGAGCAATATCCATAACCTCCTCGAAAGTAGCACCAGTCACCCTCTCCCTAGTCATGAGAATACGAAGCTGATAAGTGAGGCCATCAACAAACCTCCTAATCCTCTCTCTATTTGTTGGAACCAAAAAAATAGCATGACGAGCTAACTCGGAGAACCTCATGTCATACTACATCACAGTCATCTCTCCTTGACGCAACCACTCAAAACTCCCTACGCAACTCCTCTCTGCGAGACTGCAACACATACTTCTCCAGAAAGAGAACAGAGAACTGCTGCCAGGTAAGGGGTGCTGCACTAACAGGCCTACACCTCTCAAATGCCTCCCACCAAGTGAAGGCAGCTCCAGGAAACTAATAAGTAGTGAAAGCGACCTCGCTGGTATCCAGAATACCCGTTCTACAAAGCATCCTCTGAAACTTATCCAAGAAACCCTAGGCATCCTCGCCCTCTGTACCTTTGAAGGTCGGGGGCTAAATTCTACCAAACCTCTGCAACCTACGTTGCTCGTCCTCTATCATGGCAAGAACTACATAGTCCTGAGCATCTGCAACCGGATGGGCTGGATGTGCCCCCGGCGTCTGAAGTACCTGCACGACCTGCTCAGGTATGCGAGCAGCGGGAGTCTGATTGCCTCCCCCGACCTGAGAAGTAGCTGCGGTTGTAGTGACTAAAACCACCTGAGCTAGGCCAGTGCAAACTGATAGAATCTGAGCCAAGGCCTCCTAAAGACCCGAAATCACAATGGGCACAACTGGTGCTGCTGGAGCGTCCATAACTGGGACTTGATCCTAAACTGGGCGGCTAGTGGATCTGCGGGTGCTGCCCTAGCTGCTGTGCGGGCCATACCTCTGCCCCTACCACGACCACGTCCTCGTCCTCTAGTGGCGACAGCTGGTGGTACTGGTGGTCGTCCATCCTGATTGAAAGCGCATGTCCTCACCATCTGTGAGAGAATATAATGACACAAGTTTAGTACACGGACCAACAAATTCGCACGACAAGAATTTCAAGAATATGAAGTTTTTCTTAAAGGTTCTGCAACCTCTCGAGGATAAATATAGACGTCTCCGTTCCGATCCGCAAGACTCTACAAAACCTGCTCATGACTCGTGAGACCTATGTAACCTAGGCTCTAATACCAACTTGTCACGACCCCAAACTCGGACTCGATCGTGATGGCGCCTCTCATGAAGACAAGGCCAGCCGACTCATTTCCAATCCAGTTTTAAGCAATTAAATAATAAGCACTAAGTCTAAAACATGATATAAATCCAATAGTAAACAGTGACCATACGAAACAATTCAAGGAATACAACCCAACACAGCCCGATACTGGGGTGTCACTAGTCATGAGCATCTATCAAAACACTACAAGTTTGAAATGCCAACTAACTATTACAGAATAACTGATAAAGAGATAGAAATGAGATAAAGGGGGAGAAACACGGGACTACGGACGCCAAGCAGCTACCTCGTGGACTCCGAAGTCTGCCGGGAGCTCTCAACTCGCACTAGCAGGATCAGCAACGCCTGAATCTGCACATGGGGTGCAGGGAGTACTCCAACTGAGTGAGTAATAATCATAATAAATACTGAAAGCATGAAATCACGTAAGGCACATTATAGACTATAATGAAGTAGTAAAATAGGTAAGAACGGTGATTCGGTAAAGATATGTAAAATCATATAAGTTTAGTTTAAACTTTAAGAAATGCCTATTCAACAATTAAACAGGTAAATGACAGACAAACAAGACAGATAAGCACATAAAGGATTGCCCCTTGGGCACAATGTCAACAATACCAAACCCTCAGGCTATATCTCACATCACAATGGGTACCCGCGCTCACTAGGGGTGTGCAGACTCCTGGAGGGGCCCCTTTCCGCCCAAGCACAATATCAAGCCATCTCGTGGCATCATCACTAGGCTCTCGGCCTCATATCAACAAGACACCTCGTGGTATACATATATCAGGCCCTCAACCTCATAATCTTAATCAATGTTTCCTCACAACATAGGCCCTCGGCCTTACTCAGTCAAAATCCTCACAATTCACTCGGGCAATAGTAAAACATGATTCTCAGCCCAAAATATCATTTAAAAGATCATTTAAGTGTTAAAACAGAGTAAACATTGCTGAGTTATGAAAACAGTGGAATATAGCATGACTGAGCTCAAGTATAAAGTTAAAACATTAAGGAAATATCAATAAAAATCCCCCTAAGGGTTCAAATAGTTGGTTCAAGGCCCAAATATGGCATTCAGCCCAAAACATGATGTTCACAAATAAATTTCAGTCAAATACGCGGTAAAATAGTCATTTGGGATGGACTAAGTCACAATCCCTAATAGTGCACGACCCTACGCTCGTCATCTAGAGTGTGCGTCACCTCAATATAGCACTACGATGTGCAATCCGGGGTCTCATACCCTCAGGATATCATTTACAATCATTACTCACCTCAAACCGGTCAAATCTCTAGCCCGCGACACCTTTTCCCCTAGAATCGGCCTCCACTCGCGTCGAATCTATCCAAAATCAGAATCACTACGTCAAAATATGCTAAGGGAACAAAGCCCAAGAGAAAATAATCAATTTACAACACAAATCCCGAAATTACTAAAACCTGACCCTCCGGGCCCACGTCTCGAAATTCAATAATTTTTACTTCAATAGATTTCTTTTCTCCCCATGAGTTCATACATATCAAAAGTACCAAAATCCGACCACAAATGGTCTCTCAAATCCTCAAGTCTAGGTCTCCAATACCAAGCCCCAGTTTTCCTCAATCTTAACCCTTAAATTCCATTAATTATAGCACTAATCCGTGAAATAATACCATAGGAATGAGTTTTAGGTCCAAAATCCTTACCTCAATGAAGTTCCTTTGAAATCCTTCTTTAAAATCATCCAAAAAGCTCCAAAGTCGACTTAAAAATGGTGGAATAGCTCAAAAATTGTGAAGGAAACAATTTATACTTTCTGGCCCAGGGATTTCGCATTTGCGGCCATATTCCCGCTTCTGTGGTACCGCATTTGCGGCTAATAAACCGCTTCTGCGGTTTTCACTAAAGCGACCAAAATTGCATCTGCGATGCTCACTCAGCATCTGGCCTTTGCAGGTGCGGTCCCACAACCGCATCTGCGGTTCCTGCCTTCCTAGGCATTTTCCGCTTCTGCGGCCCCTTCACGCATTTGCGGCATCATATCTGCAGTCCCTAATCCGCAGGTGCGGCAGGTGCGGAAACACCAGAAGCAGAAAATCTGTAGCTTTCTCCAAAAAATCCAAACTCTCCATCAACCATCCGAAATCACCCCGGGACCTCAACCAAAGGCACAAAAATGACCCATAACCTTATTCAAACTTATACCAATCTTCAAAACACCTCAAACAACACCGAATCAACCAAAACACATCGGATTCAAGCTTAAGTTTCCAAAATCTTCCGAATTCCATTTTTTTTATCAAAAACCCAACCAAACCACGTCCGAATGACCAGAAATTTTGCACACACATCCCAAATGACACAATGGAACTACTACAACTCTCGAAATTCTATTCCGACCCCTATATCAAAATCTAACAGATCAACTGAAAAACGCCAAAAATCCAATTTCGCGAATTCAAGCCTAAATATACTCCGGACCTCCAAAACACATTCCGATCATGCTCCTAAGTTCCAAATCACCTCCCAGAGCTATCCGAACCATCAGAACTCACATCCGAGCCCTTTAACACATATGTTAACATCTGGTTGACTTTTCGAACTTAAGCTTCCTCAAAAGAGACTAAGTGTCTCAAACCTCACCAAATCCTTTCCGAACTCGAGCCAACCAACCTGATCACATATAGAACCGATATACAAAGCACTAAGAAGAAGAAATGGGGGAAACAGAACGGTAATTCATGGGATGACTGGCCGGGTCGTCACAAGTCCTAAGTCTACCCGGACATAAGTGTCGCGCCCCCTTTTCCTCGTAGAGTCCGGGTTTCGACATTCATTGGGAACAAATCATTTCCTTTTGGGAATTGGGTATGGAATTTAAAGAGTCTCCACCTAACGGATTTAAGGTGCGCTAGGGCACCTAAAGCAAGTAACTCATAAAACCAGTTTGCGTTACCAGAGATTAGGTAAGGGATCGAAATAACCTTGAGGGGAAGGTGTTAGGCAGCCCTCGCGGACCACAACGATTGGTTCCGGTCGAACTCAAATTATGTGAATTAGTCTTATAAATAGATAAAACAAATTAGACAAATTGGTATTACATTTAAAACAAGGGGTAAAAGGGGTCCTAGGTTATTTTAGCCTACAGGATCACATCTGTACAATACCTAGTAAACCTTCCTCAACTAGAGGGGTTACACGTGGCATTAGCGCACAGGTCATTATATCCTTTTACTACCCAATTACCCTCCCCTTAGTGGTTATGTAAGCGATTTTAATTAAACGAACTCTATGTGTGCATTACTCGTCCCTTCCTTATGGCCCTGGAGGTGTTTAAGACCTCTAAATAGGTAGTTCTAGACTTTCCTAAGGTACTTAAACGAGAAAAATCTAGGCGACAAGCAAGAACAAATAGGACATTCACATAAAGGCAATTAAAGGCTCATTTTACCTCCTCACATTAGCAGATAATAGCACGTCTCAAACAGCAGGATTTAAGATATCTCAAAGGATCCTAGAGCAGAATATCTAGATGAGCATGACAAACAGAATATGCAGGATTGTGTTAAAGCAAGGCAATAAAGACCTAATTAGTTTTTCTACTAATTTTAGGGCTTGCTGAATCTGGACCATTCACAAATAACAAAAAGCATAATTTTACAGTTTGCAGGATTTTAGTCGCCCTACAGGCTTGCCTAGGCGTGTAACAGTGATGTCCTATGAACATGGTATCTAGTCATTAATCAGAAGTGCAATAAACCAGCAAAACAATTTTTTAAGCGAGCAGTTTGGTTCATTAGATCCTATAGGCATGCTATCTAGGTGTAATGACAGATTTTAGGCTTATAGATACTGGTAGCTAAATGCAGAAATTGGTTTTAGAATCCTATAAGCATGACATCTAAATGTAACAATTAGTTTTAAAACCTTATTGATATGCAGAAAATTGATCTAAACTTTGTCGGCATATAGACACTGATTTACAGGCATGGTGTCTAAAGTGCAAGATTGATTTAAAACCCTATAGGCATGGTGTTTAAATGAACAAATATTGTGAGAACTTACGAGCATAGTATCTAAATAACAGACGTTGCAATAACCCATAGGCAGGGTTTCTAAGTAAACAAACATTGCAATACCTATGGGCATGGTATCTAATGCAAGTAAATAGTCATAATAAACCTAAGGACATGATTTCTACCCAGTTTTCCCACAAAAATTATATAAGAATCCCTCCCTTTTTACTAATTCCCCAATATCTGTTTACAAGAATTATTATTACAGACCATATGAATTACAAAAGGAATAAACTATGCTATAGGGAGCCTGAATAGAGGCCCAAAGTGAACCTGGAAATTCCAAGCCTTTAAACAGTCCAAAATGCCATAATCTCATAGCACCCAATGATATCCTGGTGTGTCAAAGTTCCCAAAGGGCCTCAGGGACCCCGGGGAATGCTCACACTAGAAAACTTTCAAAGTAACCCTTCGTGAGCAAGTTTGGAAAGCCAACTCCAGTGTGTCAAAGTTCAGAGGAGTCTAGTAAACATGCTGATTGGGAACAATGATCATGAAGCACAGGATCTAATGAGATAAGTAGACATGCTGATAACAGGGCACATAGTTGAATTAAATAGCAGTAGACATGCTGAAATAGGGAGAACATACAAGTTCAGAAGAAAGACATGATGATTGTAAGAAAAACATATAGGTTTAATTGAATGGAAATAGTGAGAGCATACTAGTTAAGGAAGCAGAAAAAGAAGGTAAAGTAGGCAGGATTCAACAACCTAGCCTTAGCTTTCAGCCGGTTAGACAAGCAATGATCACAAGTAGCTGAGAGAGAGAGATGAGAGAAAGCTTTTGTGTGTGTGTGTGTTTGAACTATTGTTTGTTGTTTAAAGAAGTCAGAATGAGAGTTCATATAGCACTTAGTAAGGTAGGACAAATAAGGTAAAGAATAAATCAGAGTTCATAAAACAGGGTAATCAAATAAATCAATCAGTTAATTGGGGACTTAACTCGATCAATTCCCACAGAAGAATCTGGAAAGGACCCCCTTAAATTGGGGAGAATCCTTTAACTATTCAGATTGGGATTCAAATAAGGTAAACAAATCAATCATATACCATATAGGAGTCAATTAAATCCCTAAATCAGACTAATAGTCAAATTAAGGCAAGTAGTACTAATTAAAGTCACAAATAAGGAAAATAGGTAAATCGCAGAGAAGTACTGATTTTAATAGGAAAATACAATCTGAACCCAAAATAAAATCAGTCTATATATTTTATTGACAGAGATAAACAAATAACGAGAAAAAGATTGAAGTAATCAGTGCAATAAACAGAAAGACTTAGGGTTTAAAGCATATACACAAAATTAGTCAACCAGGTAAAGATAATCAGATTCAAACACTTGAAAGTTAAAAACCCTTTGAAGAGAACTTAGGACAAAACCAGAGTTCTTAGAAAACACTAGAATCGAATAATAATAAGGAAAACAGAAAGTTTTTTCGAAGAAAATACCAAATAACACTTAAACATTTCAGATCTACAAGGATCTAAATAGACCCGGGTAGAATAAGATTAGGGTTTTAAGAAAAATGACAGAGATGGAAGAGACCTAGTTTAAAAGCATAGATTCGAGCCATAAACAGGAAGAAAATAATACTCACAACCGAAGATGGCCTTAGACGGGCCAGTAAACAAGTTTCAGGCAAGAATAGGTTGGATCTCTATGAGATTTCTCAAGGATCCATGTAATCAAACAACCAGAGAGTATAGGAGACCGATGGTGGTCAGAGAATGCACAGAAACACCATGGAAGGGAGGTCCCCACCGGTGACGGCGATTAGAGTTAGGGGCGAGTTGAGAGAGAGAGTTGTAGAGGTTAGGGAACGAAGGCGGCAAAAATGAAAGAGTGAAAGGGGATTAGGGGGTCATTTGGGATTAATATGGTAAGGTTAATTGTGGACCATTGATCTAAAAGATCAAAGGCCACGATTAACCGGGGTTATTGGGTCGGGCGGGTATATGTTGGGCCTGCGGGTGAATTGGGCTGGTTTTAAAAGGATTTGGGCTAATATTTAGGGGTTAGGTCCGAAAAATTAAAGAAATTAAAGAGGCTATTTGTTAAATACCCAATTAATTAATAAAATAATTTGTAAAATAATTAACAGATTATAAAAAATGATTTTTGTGCATGAAAATATTTTAAGTCAATCACTCGATATTTTAAAAATGAAAAAATCTATTTTCTGGTGAGATAATGTAATAATGCATACATAGGCTATTTTTTGCAAAATATGCAATTATAATCTTAAAAATGCAAGTGTAATTACAAAAAATGCAATTAAAATATTTAATGCTCATATGAACATAAGTAATAAACTTAGATGATTAAATCATCATAAAATAATATGAGGAATAGTTTTGAATATTTATGTAATTAAAAAATGCAGAAATTAATAAATTTAGGGTCTTGAAAAATTATAAAATACTTGTGCATGTTTGTAAATATATGTATAATATTTTGAAAGTGTTTATGCATATTTAAAATATATGAGGGAAAAATTGGGTATCAACAATAAGCATGATTTTAGCTACGTATGGAATCTCATCACATCGCCCATACGTAGCACCCACAATTATTAGCAAATAAAAATTTAAAATTCCTACAAGGATAATTTCCTCTTGCAAGGTTTAGCAAGAGACTTACCTCACTTCCAAGTCCTCTTCCCGGTCCAAAAATCACACTAAGAGCATCAAATCGGTGCCAAGCAATTCGAAACTAGCCAAAGGTCATGTAAACATAATCAATATATGCTCCAATGTTCATAATTTAACTATTAGAGTAATTACCCAACCCAATTTGAAAGATTTCTAAAATTTACTCTCGGGCCCACGTGCCCGGATTCTTGAATTTTTCATACATAAATATTACCCATAACCTTACAAACACAAATATATAATTTCTACTCGATTCAATAATCATTTTCATGGTCTAATCCCATTTTTACCATAACCTAGTTTTTTCAACAAAATCGTAAAATTCTCACAATTTACATGTAAAAATCTACCCATAATTTATGTACTAAACTCACATTGGGTAGGAATTACTTACCTTATGATGTTAGGTATAACCCCCCCCCCCCCAAGAGCTCTAAAATCGGCCAAGCAGGGTGAAAATGAGAGAAAATGGCCTAAGTCCCATTTTAAAACGAGTCACTGCCTAGGCATTCCTTCTTCACGAAAAGAGACTTGCGATCGTGAAGGCAAAATTCTACCACGCCTAGAAAATGTGTTTCTCGAATGCTACAGGAGCCCCGTGATTACGAAGGCTATCCTGCCC
This sequence comes from Nicotiana sylvestris, assembly GCF_000393655.2. Classification (NCBI taxonomy): domain Eukaryota; kingdom Viridiplantae; phylum Streptophyta; class Magnoliopsida; order Solanales; family Solanaceae; genus Nicotiana; species Nicotiana sylvestris. The sequence continues at coordinate 87,140,015 of NC_091059.1, read as the reverse complement.
TACCCTTCGCGAACACGAGCTTCTCTTCGCGAACGCAAAGGCTACCAGTCTGAACCCTCCCCAACTAGCTTTCCACTACGCTATCGCAACCCTTTATTCCCAAACACGAAGGCTAGTGTCCCTAGAGCATCGCAATCGTGACCTCCCTCTCGTGAATGCATAGAACAAAATTCCCCCAGCCCAATTCCTTCACCGTGAACGCGAGGCTTTCACCACATTCACGAAGAAGGAAACCAGCAGCAGATTTTTTTGCAATTTTGACTCAACTCTGAGTGGTCCGAAATGCACCCGAGCCACTGACGAGGCCAATGTGTATAGGATTTTCCTACTCGTGCTTTGTCAAATTCTAGTATAGTTTATGATATCGTCCTACAGAGATTGGAATATCTATGCTACAGACTTTTAATATTTCAACTACTATTTGAGAGAATCAATTTGATGAAAAGTGAGTGAGGTTTAAAGCTTGTTAATTACTTAAACAAAAACCAAGAACTTTTGGAAGATTTATAATTTAAAAGAGTTGGGAATCGTTGAATTTACTTGATAATATATTATAATAAAATCTCAATTTTTACATATATTTCTCAGAGGAATAATTGCTTATTGCTAATACAATTATATTTAGCTCACGAAGAAGTAGTCAATTAATAGCACTCCGTGAGGTTATGTGATTAATTGAGTTAAAACTAGTGACGATTAGACCGAAATATTTTTCTTGCTTGAATTGTGCTAAGAGGTAGTAAAAACCTTCGTGAGAATATTTTTACTAAAAATCAATAATCTTGCCTACAACAATTTCTCCGTAAGAATTAAAACTGAGGCAAGCAAGATTATGAACTTGGAATAATAGTTTACTAAAAATTATTCTCACTCTACTATTTTATTCATTGGTTATTATATATCAATTTTGCTTCGTGAGAATTACAAAATCAATGTAAAAATAACTTAGAGATAAAAATACATAGAAGTGATAATAATGATTAATTAAAACTATTATTACGACACAATACAAAGTATAAAAAGAAAGTTTCAAGCCAAGGATGTATTAAACTGGGATAGTATTATCACATATATATCAAGCTTCATCAACTATCCCAACAAAAAAGATTACTCCATTTTGAAGTAAGAAAAAACTAATTTAGAAACAAAGAACTTATGAAGAAATATTATTCTTCTAAAAGAAAGATAACTAGTAGAAAATATTAAAGACAAAAAATAGATCAAAGAGTAGTTTTGTCTTCGCCCCAAGACTCCTCTTCACAATACATTATGAGTGCCTATTTATAGAAAATGTGTAGCAAAGGTGAGATGATGTTGCAACTTTAAGTCTTGATGTTGTGACGTCAAAAGTTGATGTTGTAACTTCAAGACTTCATGTTGTGACTTCAAATTTGATTCACCCTTGTTTACCACGTGCATTGCTCTTTTTCCTCCTTGTTTTGTTTGTAGTAATCTTTCCTCAATTCTCTTTCCTCTGCAAAACTTGTTAGAAAATATAGGAGAATCGAATATATTTATTCATGGTTTATTTAAAAATCCTTACTTATACGTATGAAAATACATGAATAATTTATATTCATCAGCCACCCAAGACCCCATTCGAATGCACCAACAAGTTCATAAACATGATACAGACCTGCTCGAAGCCTCGAATCACATAAAACAACATCGAAACAAGAATCTCGCCCTAAAACCCAAGTAATCAACTTATGAACTTCAAATTTCTTCAACTAGCTCCGAATGCAACTAATCATACTTAGACAACTCGGAATGACGCCAAATTTTACGCAAACGTCACAAATCACCATTCGAACCTATTCCCAGGCCCGAAATCACAAATTGACATCGATAACACCAAAATCTACTTCAAACCAAATTTAAAGAACTTGAAAACCTTCAAGGCACCAACTTTAGACATTAAGCGTCGAAACGCTCTCGGATCACCGAAACTCAATCCGAACATACGCCCAAGTCCAAAATAATCATACAAACTTATTATAACCATCAAATCCTGTTTCCAAGGTCGTTTACTCAAAATATTGACTCAAGTCAAACTTGTTATACCCTATGTTTTCGTACGTAAGAGTACGTCATAAGTCAATTAATGTAAACTCAGAAATGGAATCATCTTTGAAAGTTTACAAAGTTATTTCATCATGTTAACGTGGAGGTTACAAATATTTAATATCATTAATACCAAGTAGCAAGAGGGTTTGAAGGCTTAGAAGCTAAACGAATTGAAGAAAATAAGTTTCGTCGAAAGTTGACAAGTTGGAATGTTTTACCATGTACTTTTGGGGTGAAACTAGGGTTATTAACATTATAAGGATATTATAATATAATTTATTTTAGTCGTATGATAGTTGGTGTTATGTTTTGAAGTCGAGCGAGTTATGGAACAAAAGTTGGAAAAGGTCATCACAAGTTCCATTCATAAATGTGCTGAAAATTAGGTCAAATGTAACTGAGCTTTTCTCCCAATATACTTGGAATTAGGGGATGATCTACCTACCAAATTAAATATCTATGAGTCTAGTTTCTAACTTATTAAACCGTTCGTGACAAGTAGGTGCATCACCTACTTGCCAAAATGAAAGGACAAAATTAAAAGCCCTAAATCGGCCAAGAGGGGACTTTAAGGGATTATAAACTCAGTTATTTCACCTATCTTTCAGACCAAGAAAACCAAATTGAACCCCTGCAACTCCTCCCCAAAAATCCCACACAAACCCTAGGGTATTCCGGGTGTTACGACGCGATTGTAGTGCTGAAAAGTCCGGACAGCTTGCTAGTTTCTCTTTATCCTTCTTGTATCCATGTTGATGAACTTATTTTTGATAAAGAAGGACCAGGTTTCGTGGGTTATACTTAGTACAAGGTAAGTTTATGCTTCTCCTTCCATTATCTATGTGTTTGCGAGTTGTAACTCGATCGTAAATAATAGACCTAGCTAGTTTCGAAAGAATGGTATGTTGTTTGTTCATGTGTAATGGTTGGCTGGTTGTGAACTTATTTTTAAGATGAATTCATGGCTGGTTTATTGGATAATATGTATAATGATGTACTTTAGGTTGTAATTCTCAATTTGAAAGAAAAGACAAGTCAAAACGTGTTTAAGTAAACTGAAAATATTATTTTTGAGTTGATGAACTTGTGGGATTGTTTTGGGCTGTTTCGTGTTGGTATTGGGTTGTCTCTTTAAACAACACATAATGGCAAGGTTGTTTGTTGGTCGTTCGTCGTAACATTTTCGGATTGTTTGACACTATTATGGTTGTCGTGTTGTGTATGAAGTGATCGGGGTATGTTGGGCTGTTTGTGATTGTTTTGACTAGTGTGAAGTCATATATATAGGGGAGGTGCTATCCATTTCATAAAAATAGTTGTGGTCGATACATAAAGTTACGACGCTTAAACGATAACGATAGTGTCATTTCTCTTATTATAGACTAAGGAGTCGTGGCATTTGCATAGCTTGAGGTTGGGCAGTACATATACAAGGTATGTTAAGTTAATTTCTTCTTTCTTTTGGCATGATCTAAAATGAAATGAACATAAATAATATGCTATTTCATAATGACTCTACTCCTAGCAACTAAGGTTGTCCATGTTGTTCTTTACGTACAAAGTTATTCTAAGAAAGTATGTATGATCCCTGAGTCCTATTGAACTTCATATTGATGGTATGATGTCCATAATGCTAATCAAAGGTGCAAAGACCTTACGTCACTCCGAAAGGTTTAGAACGTGATTCCATGAGTCGAGCATGCATTATATATATGTATCTATTTTACTCTACCGAGCCACGCTATAGTCGGCTGGGTACGGCACCTATTGTGCAACCACTAATCAGTTGGGTTTACCGAGCTTCACATGGTCGGGTACGATTCTACCGAGCCTTATGATGGTCGGGTACGTTTTTACCGAGTCCTCTTTGAGGCCGGGTGCGATATGATGATGATGATGATGATGCCCATAGAGGCGAATGTTTTTAAAAGTTTATGTATATATATGTATTATGCATTTCATGTCAATAGTCCTAGAGGCACTCAGATGTTACAGGTTGTATCTCCTCTATCTCTCTTTACATTACTGTTTTTAATTATGTTTTCATGCCTTACATACTCGGTACTTTATTCATATTGACATCCCTTTTCCCCGGGGACGCTGTGTTTCATGCCCGCAGGTCCCGATAGACAGGTTGACATTCCTTCAAGTAGGCTATCAGCTCAGCGGAAGGTGTTAGTGCACTCCACTTGCTCCGGAGTTGCCTATTTGGTCAGTATGCCTTGGATATGTATTGATTGGTATGGCAGGGCCTTGTCCCAACCTTTATGATATTATGTACTCTTAGAGGCTTGTAGATAGATTTCAGGTGTATGGATACTTGTATGGCCTTGTCGGCTTATGTTTTGAGTTTACAAATGGTCATGCCGGCCTTATAGGCCCGTATGTCACATATATAAGTTTGCATATCATGTTGGGTCGTCATATGTTGAGCATTCCCTTATGTTTCATTCTTGTTATCTCATGACGAGTTTTCTGGCCCATTTACCAATGATAGTATGATAAGAAAGATATGTTACGTTGGTACTTGGTTGAGTAAGGCACCGGGTGCTCGTCGCGGCCCTCCGATTTGGGTCGTGAAAAAGTGGTATTAGAGCAGTTATGTCTTAGGGAGTCTACAAGCCGTGTCTAGTAGAATCTTGTTTATGGGTGTGTAGTGCACCACACTTATAAGTAGGAGGTTGTAGGGTATTTAGGACTGTTACTCTTTCTTCTTACTCTAGATCATGTGGTAGAGCTCAATTTTAAGAATTCAAACTTCTAAAATCTATTTTATTTATAACACAATGATACCTCATCCAAACTGATAGTTGGTAAGAGATTAAATGTTGCTGTGGAAGAGTTGAGTCAATGGAACTCGATTTTGCATCATGATTATGATGAGTAAATGTAAGGTCTTCAGTAGATTATGTATGAACTAAGACGTGTAAGTTTCTTGATAAGGATGCCTAAGGCATGAATATCTATCCACCCATATGGTTTAAAAAACCAACAAGAGAATCAGAAGGTAGATACAAGTTTCAACAAATAAAAGAAGCAAGGTGGCGAAGGTTACGAGGTACCAGTTAGCGATGGTTTTGAGTTTTTACAATTCAGGCAGAGAAATATATGTATTCTGAGTTACATTCAACAGTAACAGAGGTATGTACAATTGGCCATGCCCATCTCTGTATGCACTATGGGAGTTGACAGATATAGTTTAAGAGAAGAAGGGGATAGCAAGATCCAATTGGGGCTAGAGTAACCCAAAAAATGTAGATGGATTATTATCATTAGCTAACATTTTCGAAGGATATTGCAAATGTGGTAATAGTTCTCCTTGTAAGACACCCGGTGGTGCAATCTAGAATAGTACATTTAGATATGAATACTAGAATGTTTGAAAAAATTTAGAAGATTGGCACTGGAATCCTAGAAGGGATAAATATTTACCTTTGTATGGCTCTTGTTCCTAGTAAAGAGAGAATGCTAGGTGACCTGAAGAGCCAGTGAGATGAAGCAAGGGGAGCTAAAAGTGAAAGAATATTTTATTGAAGTTATTAGAATAAAATGATAGACAAAAATATTAGCCGGAGAGTAATTGAAGCAGTATGAGTAAGATGTGATAAATTGATGATAATGATAAATCAAAATATGATAGAATGATAGAGTCTATAGTCAAGTGAAGGAAAATATAAGAGGTGACAGGCCTTGAGATAATAAAAGAATATAGGCCAAATGTTATATCCTCATTCGAGAATTGAGTTGGTGACTCGAACGTGATTACTAGAAGGAAAAATTAGACCCCCCTAGTAATAGAATTTAGTATGGGATAGTAAATAAGATTAAAAAAATTGAACATGAATTAGGGATCGAAGAAATTGGTAATAGGCATTGTGAGAATTTAGATATCGTGTTCCAATGATAATAGAATAGACAACAGAAGAATAACCTTTAAGGTTTATTCAGGAAGACGCTTCCCTAAAGCAAGCACAGTGAGAAGAGTTAAGCTTAAGGGACTAAGTGTACCAATTACACTAAGTGTCACCCATGTGCGTAAGAAATTCAATTATCCCCGGTATAGAAAGGTTACCTCAAGGTGAGTAAAATGTCAGTGAAGGTGTGGAAAAAAAATAACAAAGATAAAGAGGTAACTATGGGATATTAAAGGAAACATGCAGTAAAAAGGTGAAAGGAATGAGAATGCATATGTTCAGATCCTATAGATATGATATGACTCCAAAATATTATGCAAGTATGATGTCGGGGAGAAGCAATAAGGGTTCTGCACTCGACGATATTGATAAATAACTGCAAAATGAACACTTGATACATAAGGAGTCAGTACGATAGGTAACTTAAGACAAAGTAAATAACCAAAGAGAGATTACGCGGAATATAGATATGAGAATGGACCAACGAGTAGTTGTAGTTGATTCAGGAAGAGCCATGTTATGGTTAGACAAGAGGTTATAAGCAAATCAACAGATCATGCAAGATAAACATAGTGAATCCTAATATAGTGAATTCAGTCTTGCAGATATGACGTCATAACCCTTGAGAAATGCTCAGATAGGAGTTGGGGTATTTAAAGGTATTGTATAAGTGTTACGGGAATAATGGAGAGTGCCATTAAAGAGACAATCAAAATCTGAGTTTAGAAGTAACCCTACAAGCACAAGGGCACGGAGGTATGTAACTAAGGATGTTTGTAGGCGAGTAAGAATATCGAAAATTCCTTCGTGTATACAGTATAACAAGATCACAACTTTACAAGATCCAAAAGGTCTCCTAAGTACTACCACGAAAGACTAGCTCAGGAAATAAGGAAGAGGGCTTCAACCTAAGCATATTAACTTGAAGAAGAATTGGTCTGGTGACAATAGTCTCACTGCAACATAGGATGCACTCCATAAGAAAGTGGTGCCTATAGTGGCTAATGAATGGGAGGAAAATCAAAGCTGATATTTGAGATCATATGAGTTACAGGAAATTCCAGTATTCGCGGACACTAAGATAATCCAACGATTCATGCAGCAAGTGGCAGAGTGGCAAGAAAAAGTAATTGCCTATGTTTAAAGGCAACTGAGAAGGCATGAAAGGAAATCTATTGTTCTAGCAAGTTAAAGGAAGGTTGCGAATAGTATAGATAGATATATGTAGGTCTCAAGCTAAAATATCATAGAGTGACAAGGTTTTAGCTAGATAGGAGTAAGGATAAGAAAAGATGAGTGAGAAGGTGACAAGAATAGGTAAGTCCTCAGGATTAAACCCATCAAAACAAGAGAGCTGATGACTTTCGTAAGTTATTAAAAGCTTGGTACAGCCTGTATAAACACAGAGGAGTCTAAGACTAGGAGCAATTAAAAGTCATGAAATGTTGCACCGGTAGTAGAATAAGGGTGTAATTGTGATAGATAAGAGGATGACATTTAGGCCTTTGATTGAGGAATAATTTAAAGAGAAGGGATTTTATAAATTTCATGGGATTGGAATACCCCCATAAGATGAATCATGTTAGGATGCTATGAAATACGGTTATTGAAGTATAGTATCCTCCCTAGGTGGATCGGGCAAATCACTTTATATGTTCCCTAATGAGACGTGAGCCCTAGTGATAACATATTATGTAAGAGGTTCAAGTTATCATTGGTAGATTATGGATCAACATTAAGGTAAATTACCAATGGATGGATAAAAGTTGAAAAGTATGAGATGAGATTAGACCGTCATTATTAAGATGAACAGTAATGGGGAAGCATTAAAGGACTTAGATTTATACATATAGGACAAGTAGCGAAAGAGTAACCCGGAGCTGGGTGGCAGACCTCGGTAATAATAAAATGAAGTAAGAGTTAGGATATAGTATGAACTACCTAGATGTATTAAAACCATAAGCATAGGTAACCAAGGTTATGAAGCAATGTGTATCAATAGTCGTAAGTTCGACTAGGTACCAAGCGAAGAACTTCAGTACACCTATAGATGCCCAGGGGGATAGCTTGTCAAGTTCTATATATGTTCCGAAAGTGAGGCTTGGAGATTGGCTAAAAGCTGGAAAAAAAAGGAGAGAAGATTCGCATAGGCACACATACAATGTCAGAATCATACAGGCTGCATGGAAGAAGGTAGAAACAGTTACAAGATTGGAAAATTTCGACCACAAGTCGTGGTGTGAGAAAGAGGCCTAAAGGGGGGAATGCCCTAGCCTTTGGATTTATTCATTGAACAACTCCCTAGATGGCAAAGACAATATTAAAGTATTCGTAAGAGCTACATGTTATGAGACTGATAAATACATCAGTCAGCATTCGAGGACGAATGTTCCAAAGGGGGGAATGATGTTACACCCCATATTTTCATACGTAAGAGTATATCATAAGTCAATTAATGTAAGCTCAGAAATGGAATCATCTTTGAAAGTTTACAAAGTTAGTTCATCATGTTAACGTGGAGGTTACAAATATTTAATATCATTAATACCAAGTAGCAAGAGAGTTTGAAGGCTTAGAAGCTAAACGAATTGAAGAAAATAAGTTTCGTCGAAAGTCGACAAGTTGGAATGTTTTACCATGTACTTTTGGGGTGAAACTAGGGTTATTAACATTATAAGAAGATTATAATATGAGTTATTTTAGTCGTATGATAGTTGGTGTAATGTTTTGAAGTCAAGCGAGTTATGGAACAAAAGTTGAAAAGGTCATCACAAGTTCCATTCATAAATGTGCTGAAAATTAGGTCAAATGTAAGTGAGCTTTTCTCCCAATATACTTGGAATTAGGGGATGATCTACCTACCAAATTAAATATATATGAGTCTAGTTTCTAATTCATTAAACCGTTCATCAATACAATCTTGGAGTATAGAAATATTCATATTTTCGCGAGCCTGCGCAGATTGGTAAGGTGACAAGTAGGTGCATCACCTACTTGCCAAAATGAAAGGACAAAATTAAAAGCCTTAAATCGGCCAAGAGGGGACTTTAAGGGATTATAAACTCAGTTATTTCACCTATCTTTCAGACCAAGAAAACCAAATTGAACCCCTGCAACTCCTCCCCAAAAATCCCACACAAACCCTAGGGTATTCCGGGTGTTACGACGCGATTGTAGTGCTGAAAAGTCCGGACAGCTTGCTAGTTTCTCTTTATCCTTCTTGTATCCATGTTGATGAACTTATTTTTGATAAAGAAGGACCAGGTTTCGTGGGTTATACTTAGTACAAGGTAAGTTTATGCTTCTCCTTCCATTATCTATGTGTTTGCGAGTTGTAACTCGATCGTAAATAATAGACCTAGATAGTTTCGAAAGAATGGTATGTTGTTTGCTCTTGTGTAATGGTTGGCTGGTTATGAACTTTTTTTTTAGTTGAATTCATGGCTGGTTTATTGTATAAGAGGTATAATGATGTACTTTTGGTTGTTTTTCTCAATTTGAAAGAAAAGACAAGTCGAAATGTGTTTAAGTAAACTAAACAATTATTTTTGAGTTGATGAACTTGTGGGACTGTTTTTGGGCTGTTTAATGTTGGTATTGAGTTGTCTCTTTTGCTACTATTTTTATGGATTTGAGAGGAGTAAGGGCATGTAGAAACACCACATAATGGCAAGGTTGTTTGCTGGTCATTTGTCGTAACATTTTTGGATTGTTTGACATTATTATGGTTATCGTGTTGTGTATGAAGTGATAGGGGTATGTTGAGCTGTTTGTGATTGTTTTGACTAGTGTGAAGTCGTATATATAGGGGAGATGCTGTCTGTTTCATTGTAAAATAGGTTGTGGTCGATACATAATAGTTACGACGCTTAAACGATAATGATAGTGTCATTTCTCTTATTGTAGACTAAGGAGTCGTGATATTTGCATAGCTTGAGGTTGGGCAGTACATTTACAAGGTATGTTAAGGCACTTTCTTCTTTCTTTTGGTATGATCTAAAATGAAATGAACATAAACGATACGCTATTTCATAATGACTCTACTCCTAGCAACTAAGGTTGTCCATGTTGTTCTTTCCGTACAAAGTTATTCTAAGAAAGTATGTATGATCCTTGAGTCCTAGTGAAGTTCATATTGATGGTATGATGTCCGTAATGCTAATTGAAGGTGCAAAGGCCTTACGTCACTCCGAAAGGTTTAGAACGTGATTCCATGAGTCGAGCATGCATTATATATATGTATCTATTTTACTCTACCAAGGCATGCTATAGTCCGCCGGGTACGACACGTATTGTGCAACCACTAATCAGTTGGGTTTACTGAGCTCCACGTGGCTGGGTACGATTCTACCGAGCCATATAATGGCCGGGTACATTTTTACCGAGTCCTCTTTGAGGCCGGGTGCGATATGATGATGATGATGCCCACAGAGGCAAATGTTTTTAAAAGTTTATGTATATATATATGTATTATGCATTTCATGTCAATAGTCCTAGAGGCACTCAGATGTTACAAGTTGTATCTCCTCTATCTCTCTTTACATTACTATTATTAATTATGTTTTCCTGCCTTACATACTTGGTACTTTATTCATACTGACATCCCTTTTCCTTGGGGACGCTATGTTTCATGCCCGCAGGTCCCGATAGACAGGTTGACATTCCTTCAAGTAGGCTATCAGCTCAGAGGAAGGTGTTAGTGCACTCCACTTGCTTCGGAGTTGCCTATTTGGTCAGTATGCTTTGGATATGTATTGATTGGTACAGTGGGGCCCTGTCCCGACCTTTATGATATTATGTACTCTTAGAGGCTTGTAGACAAATGTCAGGAGTATGGATACTTGTATGGCCTTGTCAGCTTATGTTTTGAGTTTACAAATGGTCATGTCGGCCTTATAGGCCCGTATGTCACATGTATAAGTTTGCATATCATGTTGGGTCGTCATATGTTGAGTATTCCCTTATGTTTCATTCTTGTTATCTCATGATGAGTTTTTTGGCTCATTTACCCATGATAGTATGATAAGAAAGATATGTTACGTTGGTACTCGGTTGAGTAAGGCACCGGGTGCTCGTCGCGGCCCTCCGATTTGGGTCGTGACAAAACTTCACCATCTTAGGCCACTAGTAAGGAACTGAGTGTTCTGATTTCAACTCGAACCCTTCCAGACCTAAACCAACCATCTCCGAAAGTCATAAAACAGTAAAAGCATATATGGGGAGTCTTAATTAGGGGAACAGGGATCTAGAAAGCAAAACGACAGGTCGGGTCATTACATTCTTGTCACGGTCCAAAGTCAACTAGCCGTGATGGCACCTAACCTCACCCATTAAGCGAGCCAAATAACAACAATCTGATTCAATTAATATTTAACTAACTCTAATACACTCTCCAAGGACTGGTAGTACAAATCATGAGCTTCTAAGATTTAGAGTTTACAAAGCTGGTATGAAATAAAATACATCATCTATTTGAAATACATGAACAGATTCTTAAATCCAAATCTACCAAGATCAAGAGGCAGATATGACTGGAATGCAGGTACATCTCCCATGCCAGGTCTCGCCGTACACCGTAACATTAACATCCAAAGTCTGCACGTAAGGTGTAGAAGTGTAGTATGAGTACAACCGACCCTTGGGTACTTAATAAGTAACAAGACTAACCTTTGGGCTGAAAGTAGTGACGAGCTCAATAGGTACAATCCAATATAGAAAATAACAGTACAGAAATGTAGGCATACTTTCAAGTACAACAGATAAACTTAATACAAGTAAAATAGATCAAATCCAAATGACATGAGAAATGTGACATTTCTATATCTACATGCCAATGTACATGCTGTCGCGCCCCCTTTTTCCTCGCGGAGTTAGGGTTTCTACATTTCGAGATAACTCCTTTCCTTTCGGAATCAGGTATGAGATTTGAAGAGTCGCCACCTAACGGATTAAGGTGCGTTAGGGCACCTAAAACAAATAACTCATGAACTAGTTTACATTACCAGAGATTTGATAAGGGCTCGAAATTACCTTGAGGGGAAGGTGTTATGCACCCCTCGAGGTCCACAATGGTGGGTCCTGACCAAACTCAATTTAAGCGAATTAGTCTTATAAGCAGATAAACAAACAGATATTACTTTAAAATGAGAAGTAAAAGGGGGTCCTAGGTTTTTAAGCCTATAGAATCACTTCTGTACAATACTTGGTAATCATACCCAAGTTGGGGTGCTACACATAGCATTAGCGCACAGGTCATCATTACCTTTTACTACCTAATTATCCTCCCATTTTTTATTATTACATAAGCGTTCGAATAACATCCAGTACGTACCCTATGCGTGCACTACCCATCCCTTACCTTGGCCCTAGAGGTGTTTAGGACCTCTATTTAAGGCGGTTCTAGACTCACCTATTTTGTTTAAAAGGAGAAAACTAAGCGACAGACAAAAGTCAAATAGGACTATCACATAAGGAAGCAATTAAGTGGGCTCACATTAACCTCCACAAATAGACAAATAAATGCATGTTGTTCAAACAAATAATTTTAGGATCCTATAGGCAGGATATCTAGTGAGCATAAATAGAATATACAACAGTTTTATTGAAGCGGGCAGATGAGTACCTATCAATTTGCCCACTGATTTTGTTAACACTCTGAATCCGGGCATATGTCAAACAAGCAATCACAGTTTTAGACCCAGAATTTTAGTTAACATACAGGCTTGCCTAAGTGATAGTCGGGCAGAACCCTATAGACATGGCATCTCAGCTGTAAATCAACTACTAATTTTTAACAGGCAGATTTTATCTTTAAATCCTATAGGCATGCTTTCTAAGTGCTGAAAGGGGTTTTGAAACCTTATAGGCATGATATTTAAATGCAGAAACTGAATTTTAAAATCCTATAGGCATGATATCTAAATGTAGGAACTAATTTTTTAGACCTTATAGTCATGATTATTATTAATCCCATGTGGGCAGAATTCTTAAGAACATCACCAGGAAAATTGGTTAATCAAACGGACAGAATCCTATGGACATGGTCACTAGTGCACGCTGAGTTGAAAATACATGTAGATCCTATAAGTAGGATTTCTAAAATTCAAACTATGAAAATTTAGCATAATGAGATAAACCCTATAAAATGATTTCTAATACATATAAATATCTTCACAATCACCTATGAGCATGGTTTCTACCCGAACCCCAACAAAGATATAAAAATCACTTCCTAGTTTTTTACTAAGTACCCCCATATCTGTTTTACAAAGATTGTTATTACAGGCCAATACAAATGAATTACATAATGAAAATGACTATAATATAGGGAGCCTTGGCAGGCCCAAAATCAACCTGGAAGTCAGGCCTTCAATCAAATCTGGAGTACACCAATAGTCCATATTACACCAAATGGGCTTCTGTTGTGTCAAAGTTCCTAAGGGCCTCAGGAACCCCGGGCAATGCTCACACCAGAACTTTTTCAAAGAAATATTTTTTGTAAAATAGTTTGGAAAAGCCAGCCTCAGCATGTCAGAGTTCGGAGGCGTCTCATGGACTCCTAGGCAGTGCTCACACTGGACGGGCAGGATCATAGATATCTAAGAGTAGGAGTTGAAAATAGTATATAAAAGTAGGAGGTACTTTTAGGAAAAAACAATTTGGATTTTTAGAAGTGAATAGAAACAGGTCATAAGATCAAAAACTACAAACAGAACCACATTTAACAGATTGAGTCCAGACATGAATTCCAGTAGTTACAATCACCAGGAACACTGGAATCATAGACAAAACAGAGTCACAATGAAGTCAAACAAGGCTTCATGTGGTTGGAATTGACTTAGTCCATTAACTATTACTAGGTGAGCATATAGACATGTATTAAACAGAGAAACGTGCTGAAATCAAAATGACTAATCAAACTACCGTACATAATAGGGTGGGGCAGTGGGAACTATACATGCTAGTTTCAGAATGAGTAAACCAATATCATGGGCAAAACAGGGACATGCTATCATATAGAACATGACAGGACTTAAGTCATGCTGATTAAGAGAAACATAGGGCAGAACAGAAGTATGTTGGAACACTAACCACACAGCCACATGGGACAAAGAGGTAACAAGACTAAAGCATACTGGTTAAAATAAACAAGAAGCATATAATAAACATGCACATGTTGAGGTTTAGAGTGACCTAATCATGTAAGTCATAGAGAATAGGAACTGAAGCATAGTAGTTGAGAAGGAGATGGCTAGGAGATAAGTATCAAAGCAGAAGTATGCTGATACACATACCACATAGAAGAGATTATGATAATAGAAATAGGGGCATATCAGTTAAGAGATAGAAAACAGGAAGGTGAAGGCAAGTTGAATCCAATAGTCTAGCCTTAGCTTTCAACCGGCTAGACAGTGCAGCAAACACAAGTAACAAAAAGAATTACAATGGAGAGTGTGTGTGAATAAGAGTTTGTGTGTGTGTTTCTGTATCTTTCTGAGTGTGTTCGTGTGTTTGAAAGAAATCAGAATGGGGTTTATATAGCACTTAGCAGAGTAAAGCAAATAAGGCCAAGAATAATAAAGTTCACAAATAAGGTATTCAAATAAAATCAGCCAGTTGATTGAGGCTACTAAACTCAATCAATTAACACAGAAGAATCTGGGAAAGACACCATAAAATATGAAGAATCAATTAACAACCCATATTGGGGTTTAAATAAGGCAAGAAACAAGTTAGAGGCCATTTATAAGTCCGTTTGAATAACTCAAAACCTATAAATCAGGCTAATAAACTAATTAAGGCAAGTAGTACTAATTAGGAGTCACAAATAAGGAAAATAGGTAAAAATCACAAAAAGTAACAATCTCAGCAGAATAATATAATTTCGAACCCTAAATAGTCAAATAACATCAATTAATCTCTGCTAATTGACAGACAAGGAATAACAGGCAAATACCAGAACAACTAATGAAGTAGTCAGAAACCCTAGGGTTTAGAACATAGACAGTCTAGCAAACGAAGAGTAATGGAATCAAACACTCAAACTTCTTTAGAAAAGTTTTGCAGAAACGCAAAGAAGTGAAACCCTAGTTTTAGAGAAACATTAAAATCGATTAGTAATAAGGAAAAATGGAAGATTTTTTAAAGAAAATACCAGATAAACTTAAAATCATTTCCGATCTACAAGGATCTAAATAGACTCAAGTAGAAAGAGATGAGGGTTTTGAAGAATGGAACGAGGTGAGAAAAATTCAGTAAGAACCGGAGTTTCAAGCCATAAACAAAAAGATAACAATACTCACAAACATAGCGATGAACACGAGGTAGGTTCTTCGGAAAAAAAGTGAAGAGTCTAGGTCGACTCTGAGTTGAATCTCTTTGAGATTCCTTCAAACCACGAAGAAATCGAACAACCAGTGAAGGTAAGAGGCCGGCTAGGGCCTAAAATCAAAGGGAAACCCCATGGAACGAAGGGTTTTCGGTGAAGGCGGCTAGGGTTAGGGAAGCATCTTAGAGAAAAGAGAGGAGTGAAGGGATTTGGGGGTAGCGGAATTAGAGAAGTGACTAGGGTTAGGGGGTAGTTGGTGTTAATTAAAAAAGGAAATGATCCTGGACCATTGATCTTTTGAAATCAACGGCAAGGATTTGATCTGAGAGGGGTTAGGCGGGTTAGGAATTGGGTCAGGGTAGTTTTGGGCTAGGTCCGAAATCAAACAAAATTTAAAAGGCTATTTGTTAAATACCCAAATAATTGATAAAATAATTTGTAAAAATAGTTAATTAAATGATAAAAATGATTTTATGCTTGAAAATAATTTAAAATAATTATTTAATAGTATAAAAATATAAAAGGTTATTTTCTTGTGAAACAAGGTAATTATGCACACATGGGCCATTATTGCAAGGTTATTGATTATAACCCTAACATGTGAATGTGGTTATTTATGAAATAATTAAAGCTTAGTATAAATATAAACATAATAAAATTAAGTAATAAAATTATCATAAAACCATTTGTGATGCAATTAGTAATTATTTAGATACTAAAATACTAGAATAAATTAATTAAAATCCTTTTAAAATTGCAAAAAAATATGTAAAAATATTAGTTGATGCTCATGCACTATTTTGAAAGTATATATGCATTTTAAAATATATGAGGGAAAAATTGGGTATCAACAGCTTCCCTTCTTTACCCGGGAAGGATGAAAGAGTTTTCGGGTAAAGAAATGATGATCGATTTTGACCGAATGGGATGTTTTGAAAAATAGAGGCCGAACCTTAGTCTCTGAGCTGTCTACATATCCTTAGTTTTATAGGAATCAGGCCCTATGTAGTTCTGGACCCAACGGTGAATGAAGCCGATGGAATTGTCATAGGAATAGTATCAGATGGGTTTATGCTGAGTTATGAATATGAGTCTGAAGTGTAACGGATGTATCATAGGGCATATATCTGAACTGTCACAGAATAAAGATGGGTGATTGATGGGAATCGGTTAAGTGGCAGAGTGTAAGTGGTACGAGCGGAAATCGGAGCAAAGGTTGCTTCTGTTTGAAGAATGGTTACTTCCTAGGTTACCTGCAAAACTTAAAACACGATGCATGCGAGTATATAGATTATTACAAAAATTTAAACATGATACAAATTCCCTTTGGACCATGAAGGTTGTCTTTGGACAGTGAAGATAATGTCCTTAGACCATGATGTCCTGGGCCATGAATCATGAGATGAGAGATTCGCATGCCATGAAATGATGTTCTCGGGCCATGAAAATGGTACCTCTGAACCATGACGCCTTTGAATAATGACGGGCAGAATTGAGAGATCTTCAAGCCATGACATAGTGTCTTCAAGCTATGAGGATGATGTCGTCGGACTATGACGCCTTTGGACAAACTGGCTATACATCAGCCCATGAAATGTAGAGATATGATACCAAAGGTGACAATAAGACAAAACTTAGCCTTGCACAGAGTTCTAGGGAAGAGCTTAGCCCCGAGAGAAGAAGATAATGCAAAGTCTAGAATATGGCAATAATTATGCAAAGGGATACAAAGCTTAATCTCACGAGAAGACAGCGCTTAGCTGTATGCAAATATGGAGGCAGAGCATAGCCTCATGCAAGACTTGAGACAAGGCTTAATCTCATGCAAAGAAAAGGCAGTGCTTAGCCTTATGCAAATAGGGAGGCAAAGCTTAGCCTCATGCAAGATTTGATACATAGCTTAGTCTCATGCAAAGAGAAGGCAATGCTTAGCCTTATGCAAATACGGAGGCAGGTCTGAGCCTCATGCAAGATTTGAGACAGGGCTTAGTCTCATACAGAGAGAAGGAAATGCTTAGCCTTATGCAAATACGGAGGCAGGGCCGAGCCTCATGCAAGATTTGAGACAGGGCTTAGTCTCATGCAGAGAGAAGGCAATGCTTAGCCTTATGCAAATATGGAGGCAAGGCTTAGCCTCATGCAAGATCTAAGACAGGGCTTAGTCTCATGCAGAGAGAAGGCAATGCTTAGTCTTATGCAAATATGGAGGCAAGGCTTAGCCCCATGCAAGATTTGAGACAGGGCTTAGTATCATACAGAGAGAAGGCAATGCTTAGCCTTATGCAAATATGGAGGTAGGGCTTAGCCCCATGTAAGATTTGAGACAGGGCTTAGTCTCATGCAGAGAGAAGGCAATGCTTAGCCTTATGCAAATATGGAGGCAGGGCTTAGCCTTATGCAAGATTTGAGACAGGTCTTAGTCTCATGCGGAGAGAAGGCAATGCTTAGCCTTTTGCAGTGAACAAGCAGCAGATAGGGGTAGAATATTGCTTAGCTGGAGATATATTTGTGTCCGACGGCCTAATTGTTAGTGATTTTGATACGTGTATATTTGCGGATACTCTTGTTATGTTCATTATGCCTGCATCCAAAGAAAAATCGTGAGTTTTGTAGGGGGAGGTTGGTTCGTGCCTTTGTCTGCTTGCTTTGCTTTGCTCTGGAGGCCCTATTCGTGTCATCTTGGGCAACACCTGGCGGCCATAGAAATAAAGTTTTCGAAAATATGCACTTATTAATGAAATAAAGTTATTTAGTAACATAGTGGTATATAATATCAAGTAAATTAGATGAACTAATGACTGTAACGCTTTAAGAGACATTGCGGCTTCCTTGCTTTAGAATTTTGAGGGTCCTCATCAAAATTCTTCCCCAGTTTGATCCTTTGGTCGTTCTATGTGCCCAAAGTTTGTTGGATTTGCTCCGAAATTTTGAGAATCCTTCTAAAAATTCCGCCTTAGTTACTTAACCGATTTCTGACTTTCTGGCATGTAATGGCATCGGCTGGACTTGATCCGGAATTTTGAGGGTCCTACTCAAAATTCTGCCCCAGTTACTATTTCTGAGGGAAATAAAGATTTTTTTAGAATATGACTGAACCCACAGGGTTGCCTACGTATCCCCTCTTAAACGGTAATTAGGTCAAGCGTAGTTCAGTTACATCAGATGAATGAATGTAAACAATCTAAACATAGTATCTCTTGGCTGCATCTGAATTGGTGGGTTTTGGCCAAACTTCTCCATCCATTTTTGCAAGTATGAGTGCTCCTCCTATTTGCACCTGGTGAACCATGTAAGGACCTTTCCAGTTGGGTGAAAATTTCCCTTTGGCTTCATCCTGATGTGGGAAGATCTACTTCAGCACCAACTGCCCCGGTGCAAATTGTCTTAATCTGACCCTTTTGTTGAAAGCTCTGGACATTCTGTTCTAATAAAGCTGACTGTAACACACTGCATTCATTCTTTTTCCGTCTATAAGGGCTAGTTGCTCATAGTGGCTCCTTATCCATTCTGCATCACTGAGTTTGGCTTCATATATGATCTTTAAAGAAGGAATTTCTACCTCAGCTGGAATGACAGCTTCGGTACCATAAACCAGCAAATAGGGAGTTGCCCCAGTTGATGTGTGGACCATAGTGCGGTATCCCAATAGGGAAAAGGGTAACTTCTCGTGCCATTGTTTGTGATTTTCTACATCTTCCTCAGTATCTTCTTGATGTTCTTGTTGGCAGCTTCTACGACTCCATTCATTTGAGGTATGTACGTTGTAGAGTTCTTGTGCTTGATTTTGAAGGTTTCACACACGGCTTTCATTAGGTCACTATTGAGGTTGGCGGCATTATCAATGATAATGGACTTGGGAACCCCGAATCGGTAAACAATACGATCCTTGACAAAATCTGCGACGACTTTCTTGGTTATAGCTTTGTAAGATGTAGCCTCTACCCATTTTGTGAAATAGTTGATAGCCACTAAAATGAACCAGTGCCCGTTAGAAGCGGTGGGATCGATTGGACCGATGACATCCATTCCCCAGGTAGCAAAGGCTAAGGTGCACTTGTTGCGTTGAGCTCATTTGGTGGTACCCTTATCATGTCTGCATGTACCTAGTATTGGCGGCATTTCTGGACGTACCAGATGCAATCTATTTCCATGGTCATCCAAAAATATCCAGCTCTGAGTATCTTCTTGGCTAGAACAAAACCGTTCATATATGGTCCGCAAGTTCCGGCATGTATCTCCTCAAGCAATCTGGAAGCCTCATTTGCATCAACACACCTTAACAACCCTAGATCGGGAGTTCTTCTATACAGGGTTCTTTCGCTTTGGAAGAAATGATTGGACAGCCTCCGTAGTGTGCGCTTCTGAGTATGGTTCGCATGTTCCGGGTATTCTCCTTTTGCCAAATATTCTTTGATGTCGTGGAACCAAGGTTTTCCATCTGTTTCTCCTTCAACATGAGCACAGTAAGCCGGTTGATTATGGATCCTCACCGGGATAGGATCAATGAAATTTTTATCTGGATGTTGTATCATTGATGACAAGGTGGCTAGTGCGTCTACGAACTCGTTATGGACTCTTGGAACATGTTTGAATTCTATCTTTGTGAACCTCTTCATTAATTCTTGCACATGATACAAGTATGGTAGTGTCTTGGTGTTTTTCGTAGCCCATTCTCCTTGAACCTCATGTACCAGAAGATCTGAATCGCCAATTACCAGCAACTTTTGTATATTCATATCGATGGCCAAATTGAGCCCCATAATGCAAGCCTCGTATTCTGTCATATTCTTGGTGCACAGAAACCTAAGATTTGCGGATACCGAGTAATGTTGGCATGTTTCTAATACCAAAATTGCTCCAATTCCCACTCCTTTGAAGTTTGCAGCCCAATCTAAGAACATTCTCCAACCGTCGTAGGCATCAGCAATGTCCTCTCCCACGAATGATACTTCTTCATTAGGAAAATACGGTTTTAATGGTTCGAACTCTCCTCCCATGGGAGTTTTAGCAAGATGGTCTGTCAATGCTTGTCCTTTGACCGCCTTCTAAGCTATATAGATGATATCGAACTTACTTAACAATATCTATCACTTGGCTAACTTCCCGATTGGCATGGGATTTTGAAAGATGTACTTTAGAGAGTCCATCTTGGATATGAGGTATGTGGTATAGGCACAGAAGTAATGCCTCAATTTCTGAGTTGTCCAGGTCAAGGCACAGCAAGTGCGTTCCAGCAGAGAGTATCATACTTTATAAGGTATGAACTTCTTACTCAAGTAGTTTATGGCTTGCTCCTTTCTTCCTATCTCGTCATGTTGTCCCAAAACACATCTGAAAGCTCTATCTAATACGGACAGATAGAGTAGCAAAGGTCTCCCAGGTTCTGGCGGGACTAGGACTGGCGGTGTAGACATGTATTCCTTAATTTTTTCAAAAGCATTCTGACAGTCCTTGGTCCAATTGGTTTCAGCATCTTTCTTCAACATTTTGAAGATGGGTTCACATATTACCGTGGACTGTGCTATGAAGCGGCTGATGTAGTTGAGGTGCTCTAGGAAGCTCATCACGTCCTTTTTGCTCTTTGGTGGTGGTAACTCCTGTATAGCCTTAACTTTGGATGGGTCCAGCTTGATTCCTTGGAGGTTGGCAATAAATCCCAACAGCTTTCCTGCGGGAACCCCGAATGCACATTTTGCGGGGTTCAGTTTCAAATTGTACCTTCTTAGCCTGTCAAAGAACTTCCTCAAGTCTACTGTGTGATCTACAACCCTCTTGGATTTGATGATGATGTTGTCGACATACACCTCTATTTCCTTGTGTATCATATCATGGAAGATGGTTGCCATGGCTCTCATATAAGTAGCCCCAGCATTCTTTAGACCGAATGGCATCATCTTATAGTAGTACACTCCCCATGGTGAAAGCTATTTTCTCTGCGTCTTCTCCGTCCATCCAAATCTGATGATAACCCGCGAAGCAATCTACAAAGCAATCTACAAAGGATTGGAGTTCATGCTTTGCGCAATTGTCGATTAGGATGTGTATATTTGGCAGTGGGAAATCGTCCTTAGACTTTCTCTGTTTAAATCCCAATAGTCAACACACACCCTGACTCTCCTATCTTTCTTCAGAACTGATACAATGTTGGCTAACCAGGTTGGGTAATCAACTACCTTGAGGACTTTAGCTTTGATCTGCTTAGTGACCTCCTCCTTGATTTTCAGACTCATGTCTGGTTTGAACCTTCTGATTTTCTGCTTCACTAGCGGACACATTGGATTGGTAGGCAACTTATGAGCCACTATAGATGTGCTCAGACCGTTCATGTCGTCATATGACCATGCAAAAATATGCTCATACTCTTTCAAGAAACGAGTGTATTATTCCTTCTCTGATGGTGATAAATGAATGCTTATGTGAGTCTCTTTCATGATTTCGGAATATCCCAAATTAATTGCTTTGGTTTCGTCCAGATTGGACTTAGGTTTGTTCTCAAAGTTTTTAGCTTCTCTGACAACTTCCTTAGGTATTTCATCCTTTTCTTCTGAGTCACTACCCTTATATTGCATTGTCTCATTACATGTCACAGTCATCGGTTCATCAGGAAAAGTAATAATAACGCTGTAAAAGAAAAATGTAAAAGATAATAATGAATACTAAATAGCAATGCATTAATTAATTTTGAAAATATCCAAAAAAGGTACGGCTCTGTGACTCGAGCAATTATTTCAAAAAAATGTGTCTTTAAAACAAAATTACTGAAAATATCTTAAGTGCCTGGCATAGCTATAAAAACAAATCAGGCTAATTGCTAAGCTATCCAAGGACTCGGCGGGCCCGGGATGGTGTGGCAGTCCAATTCTTGAGAATAGCTCCCTTCTCCACAGTCTGAATAGTGAGGCCTTCTTCCTCCTCCTCCTCAGTTATCACATTGCAATCCATATTCTCGTCTTCCAGAAATAAGTTTCTCAACCCAGCCAAAGTTTCTTCCTCTGCAGATCCCCATATTGTATCGGCCTAGTAAAAAGTCTGACTTAGGTATGGTACCGGTTGCTCGAGAGGGTAATAAGGACCACGCCATGGAGGCGACCAATCATCATATTCTTGTCAGGTGTATGGATATCCCAGCCCGAAGGTTGTACTGTGATATTTCAACTGTATTGGTTTGGTAATGCCCTGGAGTTCCTTCCCAAGCCTTTTGTCGGGTTCATACCTAGACCATGCCAGTATGCTTTCTATTTTGTTACTCCACCACTTGTCCTTCTCAATTGTGTTGACATGTTCAATGTGGTGATAAGCTTCTCCACCCATCCTTCTTCTATTCTCGATAATCGGAATAGTTTGACTGGTGTAAATGGGGTTACTTCCATCACCGTGAATGATTACCTCCTGATGGTTCCATTCGAACTTCACGGCCTGGTGTAGCGTAGAAGCCACGGCCCTAGCGGCATGTATCCAAGGTCGACCCAATAGAAGATTGTATGTAGCTGATATGTCTAGTACTTGGAACTCAACATCAAACCAAGTTGGTCCCATCTGCAAACAAAGGTTAATCTCTCCAATCGTGGCCCTTTGAGATCCATCAAATACTTTCACGTTCATACTCCCTGTCCGTATCCCATGGAAATCTTTGCCCAATCTTTTCGGAGTCGTCAATGGAAAAATGTTGAGGCTTGAAGCCCTATCTATTAGGACCCTGGCAATCAATTTGTCTTCAAACTATACCGTGATATGCAATGCCCTATTGTGACTTAACCTTTCGGGCGGTAGTTCATCCTCGTGGAAGGTGATCTTGTGACTCTTCTATACCATGTTGGCCATCTCTCCACTGGTGATATTGTTGGGCACATAAGCTTCATTCAACACCTTCATTAGAGCACTCTTATGCACCTCTGAATTTTGCAATAGTGACAGGATGGATATCTGGGCGGGGGTCATGTTTAAATGATCGACGACAGAGTATTCCCTCGCCTGTACTTTCCTCCAAAGATCGTCCTGTCCAGTTTCAATGGCAGGTTGTTTGGTAGCA